>NC_086447.1:353062477-353412477 GCF_028390025.1 Pseudophryne corroboree | reverse complement strand
CTATGTACAGTACATCATCCTCACACAATATTAATTCATCCCCGCTGGAATCCTCCATTACAGAAGTCTCTGTACTTTGACGTAATTGCCGGGAGAGGCTTTATAAGTGTAATTTCCAATTCATTTTGATGAACATCATCTTTTTCACATTTTCAGGAAGTAGCCTCCTACACTGTTTGCTCACAAGGTTCCCAGCTGTGCTAAAAACTCTCTCCGAGTACACACCGGAAGGTGGGCAGCTTTAGTAATGCAAAGCCAGTTTGTACAAGGGCCTTGAAATTGCCTTTTTTCCATCCAGTACTTAAAGGGACTCTGTGACATGTCTGTTTGTACGGTGTCATGAAAATAATCCTCCACCATTCTCTGGATGGTGATAGTATCAGATGGAGTTATGGCAGAGGTATCACTAATGTTGAGCAATTCTTTTAGACCCAAGAATATTAGTTCCTGCGCATTTATCCTTAAGGGTATATGACACTTCAAATAAAGTGCCTAAAATGTCCAATTAAGACACAATCCTCTATTAAAATCAATTAGTCACTTGGATAAAATGAATGTCCAAATAAAAAGTTAGTATTTAATCAATTTATCTCATCTCCTCCTGGTTCCTCCAATCTTTGCAGGTATCAAGTACACTTGTAATCAGACATCTCCACTTTGGTCAATTAGTCCTCAGATGGGGTACATGAAAAATAAGCAGCAGCAGATCATAGTGTATACCATACAAATGTAATCTTTAAAATTCATAAATAATCCATCAACATGCTTACCAGGTGTTTGCTGATCATTGCTACCTTGGACTCGGTGGAGGTACAGCTTAATAGGGAAAGCTACAAAATAAATAACCCCTATATTTCTTACTGTGCCTTTCCTTGAAGGTCATTTCTGGTACGCATGTTGATGGATTATTTGTGAATTTTAAACATTACATTACAAATTGAATCCTGGCAAAGCAAAAAAAGGATTTGATCTATAAATCCGGCATAATTTGAGGATTCACTTCATTTAATCTCCTCCTTCAATTTCTCCAGCTGATTTTCCAAAAGCCTAATTAGGGGAATCACCTTACTCAAGCTAGCAGTTTCAGCACTCACTTTACAGGTGGCTGCTTCAAAGGGTTACAGCACCTTGCATAAGAGAGAAAGTTCTCTGCACTGTGCTGGGCTAAGGTACATTCCCCTTCTGCTTGCAATGTCATGGCTTGTTGTATAGCCATGGATGGCTTTTTGCTGTTCCTCCATCCGCTGAATATAAAGGGTGGAGTTTCACCTTGTTACCATCTCTAGCTTCAGTTTATGGCAGGGCAAATAAAACTTTTCTTGCGGGTGCAGCAATCTAATACTAGCATAGTCGTGATAGCATCAGTGCTAAACTGTAGAACTGGGTGAGAGTTGTCAAACTTGCTTTTCCTTGCAAAGGATTGTTTCACAGTCAAATGATATATTACAATACTACTAGCAGTTTTCTTGGTCCATTTCTCGGATGAATAACTACCTCCAGCAGCAACAGCAGGCCTAGCGCTCAAGGATTCTTCTCAGCAATCCTGGAATGGGGAGGAGTCACCTTACCTTAACAAAATTGATGCAGGACTACCTCTTATGATTACTGAGGATATTGAGGATACAGGTGTTGGTGGTGGAGATCGCAGGTGCTGGGATCTAGTTGAGATAAGGGAGCTAGCTGATGCTGGACTGCTTGTTGTTATTTTTTTAGTACCAGCTTTTAATGTTATCAATAATCTGTCATGAGCTCTCTGCAAATGACGTAACAGGGTGGAGGTTCCTAGATGCTTCACATCCCTACCTCTACTCATTGTGGTTCCACAAAGGCTACAGATGGCTTAATAAATGTTCTCAGGATTTGGATAAAAATAATTCCACACATGACAACGGCCATCTTCTTATCATGGCCAAGAGCTGCTTCCACTGGTGTCTGACTTTCACAAACAACATCTTCAACATCCTCATTAGCACCAGCATCAGCTACACAAATTTCCTCCTCATCCACTTGCAATTCCACAGTAGCATCCTCAGTTTCTATGTCATCAGCTTTACTTCTGCTGCTCATTTGTACATTTGCAGAGGGAACAGAAATGGTGGAAGGCAGCTTCTCTGCGAGTACAGTATCAGAAAAATCTGGCTCGCACATAGCACTCTTGGACACATTCTGAAAGGGGATGACCAGGTCAAAGCAGCAGAGGGCAGTACAGGCAGGCATGATGCACATAGGGGTAGAGCAGTGGGTGGAGTGGTAGTGATCACATCACATGGAGGAGTGGCGGGGGTAAGGCAGGCATGGCATTAACAATCACGTTGTTGTGGCCATGCTCCCACTATACAGTGCCAAAATTACAGGCATTGCACAGAGGGGGCACGACTAAGTTGAAGCGATTCTCTGCGAATCGTGAAATCAGCCTCCTGGACCGCCCACTTCAGTAAGTGGGTGGCTGGGAGGTATGTCACGGCTGCAGCCAGGAGAATTGCCCACTTTCCTGGGGGTGAGGGGGTGGGGGGGGAGCACCACTCGATTTTCAGAAGCCTACCAGCCGTTACAGGAGAGTAGGCAGGTGTGGTTAAAAGATCAGAAAGGGCGTGTAGATGGAATCACACTGGCTATGCACAGTTGAACAGAACAGTAAATACAGTAAAATGGTTTACAGATGCATGGTATAATGACTAACTAAACATTCAGATCATGGGGGAAACATAGTGATCTGAATAACCCATAGACGAATATACACATACATTTCTGGGAATGCAATGCAGGAGCAATTATCCCAAATGATAGATTCTGTATCAGATCCTACATGTTTAGGGTGGTTTAGGTGTCAGTGTGCGCATGACATATCTGATACATACTTATGATGCATAAGTCTCAGCATGTAGACATAAATATGCTATTTTGTTGTACACCATTTTTACATTGCGTCAGTTATAGAACTTAGAATCAGGTCTTCGTTGATTAAGGAGCCACCATTCCTAATGTGCCTGTTACACATGCAGACACTGGCATTTTGTAATGGACCAATTCATTATTAGGGGCCAGATGGGGCCACATAGTATTCAGCATACTCTACAAACTGAAAGGGCATGCATGTGTACTGGGCAGACATGGCCGGAGTAAGTAACACTGCTACTTTAGTAGCAGTGATTGGATTACAGGGACAGCGGTTTTTCAGAGCAGCTGTTTCTGCACCAGAGAAATATTACATTACTCAAGTACTTAAGTATCCTAGGCCTCAACTCGTGGCCAAATGGATGCCTAATTATAGTAGAATGTAGACCATCCAGCCTCTTCTGATGAATAGTCCCCATGTATTTATATTTAATTGAGGTCTCCATTTTTTTTTTTTTACTCAGCGTTCAGAATGTATTCTAATGGTGAACAATCTCTCGGAGGACATTTCAGAGGTGATTTATAAAATGTATCCCTGTGAGAAATTCCTATGTATCGGTCTCAGTAATTCTTTAATGGTTTAAGGTAGGTTGGTGCAAATCATTCAGGATAATAAATCTGCCTTTAATCCAGTATCTGCAATTTGTGTACCCATTACTTTGTCATTTAACTCATACAATTACGTTGAGATTCTGATGCTATGGCAGAGAATGACTCACAACAAGAAACCAGAGAAGATCATTCTTATATAAGAGAAAGTGGCCCCATACATCAGCAATCACAAATAGCAATTCACAGATTACGTGATTATTTCCCCCAATTTAAAGTATTGCCAATGATTTGTGGTCAGAATATGCGATCTGTGAACCTTATACTGTACATTGCAGATTGTTTTTACAATTATCTGCAAAATGACAATTTTTCCCAAATGATTGCTACTATATGGGGGCTAGTTGTAAAAGCTCTCTTGGAAACCCTTGAAGATTAAGTTAAGGTTTAAACACAGAGATAATTTGTTTTATTTTCTTGGGATAAATGGCCCTCATTCCGAGTTGATCGCTAGCTGCCGTTGTTCACAGCGCAGCGATCAGGCTAAAAATTGGCACTTCTGCGCATGCGTATGGGCTGCAGTACGCACGCGCGACGTACTTTCACACAAAACTATGCAGTTTTACACAAGGGCGAGCAACGCTTTTCTGTCGCTCTGCTGATCGGTGAGCGATTGACAGGAAGTGGGTGTTTCTGGATGGTAACTGACTGTTTTCCGGAAGTGTGCTAAAAAATGCAGGCATGACAGGTGAAAACGCAGGCGTGCCTGGGGAAACGGGGGAGTGGCTGGCCGAACGCAGGGCGTGTTTGTGACGTCAAAGCAGGAACTAAACTGACTGAAGTGATCGCAAGGTAGGAGTAGGTCTTGAGCTGCTCAGAAATGCATGAAAAATTTCACGAGCAGTTCTGCTAACCTTTCGTTCGCACTTCTGCTAAGCTAATATACACTCCCAGAGGGAGGCGGCTTAGCGTTTGCACTGCTGCTAAAAGCAGCTAGCGAGCGATCAACTCGGAATGAGGGCCTATGTCTTCTCTTCTCTCGCAATAAGCTGGTTTGGGCCGCCACTCTGAATTAGTTTTTCTGAAGCAGTTTTCTATTTGTGTTCTGGCTGCTGACAACAAGGAAATACACTTGCATTCATAATATTTTGACAATTTTTCAAACTATCTCCGCCTTTGTATTACAGCCCAGGGCACCTAAAGGTCCTGTGGATAGAAGAATGAATTCTCTGCTGAGAAGGATATTGCATTGCTGCAGACCAGTACATGGAATATATTTTTCTACAGGTTACAAATCTGAATCCGTTAGGTGGCTGATTATATCAACTAAAGTGTACTGAGAGACGGCACCTAGAAAAAAATACATGACTATTTTTTTTTAAAAGAGCAACAGTCTTCCACTCACACATTACACTGAGATCCACGGCTTTCCAGCAACTCTCTGAAGCATATCTTATGAAGGTCCTATTTTGAGTCTAGAGAACTTTTTGGGACACACCTTGTTAGCATTTTAAAAAGCTTCTCAGAATATGAGGAAATATTCATTGACTTTCCCACGCTGCAGTGAGCATGGTCGAGGGTCATATCAAATTCAACTAGAATTTTTTTTACAAAAATAGAGACGGTGTTGCCAAAATCGTGTTTACGGTACAAAATGTCAACATTTAGAATGACAACACCAGAGTGTCAACATGTTCTGAATGTCGATATTCATAATGTCAGCATGAATGGGAGGTTGAAATATTAAATGTCCACATTCACAATGTGGGAAAGGCAAGAAAGCGAGCAGTACTTTCTGCATCACATCCTCAGATCTCCTACAGTATGTGAATTCAATGACCGATGACTGCTAGACAAATGGGTGGAGATTAGCACTAAAATGTGGACATTGTGGATGTCGACCATGCAGTTTTCCATTTACAAGGTAAGTGTCCCTAACCATAACCCCCACCCTAACACTTACCACACCATAACTATAAACCTAAACCTAACCCAAAATCTAAGCCTACCCCTAATAACCATTTGTGTGTGCACAGAGTGTGCCTGGTGTGCACAAGCACACCCTAATGTCTGGTACCCACCCTCGCACATGCCTGCAATGATTGCCGATCAGGTCCCTCAGCCTGACAATGCGTCCCACCATGCTTTCCAAGTTGCCCCGGCCTTAATTTACTATCCAGCCCCCTCTTCCTATACTGCCGTGCTCTGGAGTGTCAGATCCAGAAGTGTGCGTGCAGTGGGCAGTGCTGTGTTTACTTTCGCCCAGGGCCTGATTAAGGGTTCCAGCCACCCTAGGCTAATACAGAAGTGGCCGCCTCCCCCTCCTACCCCCACCAATTTTTTCGCTTAGATTTTTTTAGCTAATATACTTCCCCTCCTGTCTTTTATTCTATCCATTTATTTCTATCATTCCAACTTTTCTCTCTTGTCTCTTACTCTATCCATCCCCTTGTAGAATCGGGATGTAGGAGTCACATAAAATAAATAGTAGGGTTTTTTTACCTACCAATTCCCCAACAGGTAGGAGCAGGGTGGCGGCAGTGAGGACCCTCCTGGATCCTGTGGCTGGAGCTGGTTGGCGGCGGCGGTAAGGAGCCTTCTGGACACTGTGGCTGAGGAGGGATGGTGGTGGCGGTGAAGACCCTCCTGGATCCTGCGGCTGGTGCAGGACGGCGGCGGTGACGGTGAGGACCCTCCTGGATCCTGCTGCTGGAGCAGGACAGCAGCGGTGGTGGCGGTGAGGACCCTCCTGGATCCTGCGGCTGGTGCAGGGCGGTGGCGGTGAGGACCCTCCTGGATCCTGCTGCTGGAGCGGGACAGCAGCGGTGGTGGCGGTGAGGAGCCTGCTGGAGCGGGACCGAGGCGGTGAGGTCCTTCCTGGACTCTCCTCTCTGGCCAAGGGCTCTGGGAGCGCAGGCAGGAACGGTGCAGGCTGCCTGTAGTGGCTCTTGGTGCGCGGCTGGGTACAGTGTTGGGAGTGTGATGTCATGACACACGTGACATCCACACCAGCAGCGCACCCCCCCCCAGGATCCTGTGCTCCAGGCTGCAGCCTGATCAGCTAATTGGTTGATAAGGCCATGCTTTTGCCGAAGCCTAAGCTGGGCTTCAGGAGATACCGAGAATGAGCTGAGCTGGATGGGGCAGTAGACATGGATTGGCTAATGGGGTAAGCCTGAGCAAGCTGGCTGTGGGGCAGTGTAAGCCTGATAATAGGGTGAGGTGCAGGAGTAACTTGAAGGACAAGGACTGATCAGGGTGCAGACAGCAGTAGGAAGAGCGGAGGGAAAATGGGTGAGAGATGACTTGGAGAATTAGGGTGTGGGATATTTTGTGGGGTCAGGGGGGTGGGAGGGGGTCAGGAGGCAATAGGTGATGTGGAGGAGATAAGTGATGTCGAAGATCAGGGTAAGCGATAGGTGATGTGGGTGATCATGGAGGGTGATAGGAGATGTGGATTATTGGGAAGGGGGGGTGATAGGTGATTGGAAGGATTGGGGGTGCAAAAGGAAATGCGTATGATCGGGGGGTGCAAAAGGCAATGCAGAGGATCAAGAGAAGGTGAGAGGCAAGGCATAGGATCAGGGGATAGTGAGAGGCAATGCAGAAGGTCAGGGGAGGGTGAGAGGTGATGTGAAGCATCAGGGGAAGGTGAGAGGTGATGCGGAGCATCAGGGGAGGATGTGAGGGGAAGCAGATCATCAGAGGATGGAACAAGAGGTGATGTAGTTGATCACGGGGGTGGGGGGTATGAAGTGATGTAGAGGATCATCCACCTAAGAGGAGTAGCTGCAGGAGGAAAAGGCGTGACTGGATGGAACGGCTGCTGAGCAAGATTAACACACACCAGTCCAGCACCATTACTGACATAATCATCTACCTGACTACCAGCCCTCATTGTACACTCTATTTAATCAAATTCCCTATTTAATCAAATTCCCATATTATTTCTTTGCAGTGAGTACCAATAGGCGGTGCTAGACATGCCCGATGTGTAGTACTAGACACACCTGAAAGGTGTTGTTAGACACACCCGATGGGCAGAGCTAGTCACGCCCTCTGACTGTGCAGCCCCTAATAAAATGTACTGCGCACGCCTATGCTAATCACAATGCTAAAATTGATTTTTAAAATTAGCTGTCAACATTCTATAATCAACATTCACATTAACAACATTGTTAATGTCAACAAGTTGCATGTAGACTTTGTCGACATTCCGAAGGTAGACATTCTGAAAATATACTGAAATTGCGAAACAGGTAACAAAAGCAAAATCAGATAAAGTAAGCATCACACCAATAACAATGGAGCAAGAGCTAAACATCTGATTGTCCAGTTTGTGAAACTGAAAATATAAAGTACTCAATGAAATTTGGGAAAGTACAGTAGTTAGTTTGTTAATATGGACGGTCTATATGTCAGTAATATAAATATTGACAAGAGACTAATGACACTGAACACTGACTACTGGCACTGTTGTAATGTTATATAAAGCATCATAATGGTATCAGCATTCTAACCTTAAACATAACTGTAAAGCATCATGCTTAAAGTTATAATGTTGACAAAGTTACAAAGGTTTAAACAGCATTAAAACAGTGTCTGCAATCTTTATTGATATACAGTACTGTAGATCCACATATTGATTGCGGACATAGGGGGTCATTCCGACCTGATCGCACGCTAGCCATTTTCTGCAGCGCTTCGATCAGGTCAAAACTCAGCAAAACTGCACATGCGTGTGCACCGCAATGCGCAGGCGCGTCGTACTGGTACAAAGCGGATCGAGGCTGGGATATGGATTTAATGAAGAATCCATTCGCACAGCCGATTGCAAGGTGATTGACAGAAAGAGGGTGTTTATGGGTGTCAACTGACCGTTTTCTGGGAGTGTTTGGAAAAACGCAGGAGTGTCTAAGCGTTTGCAGAGCGGGTGTCTGACGTCAATTCCAGGACCAAAAAGATTGAAGTGATCGCAGCGGCTGAGTAAGTCCAGAGCTACTCAGAAAATGCAAAAAACTTTTTTGTACCGTTCGGCTGCAAAACCGTTTACACTCCCCCATAGGCAGCGACTATTTGATAGCTGCGCTGCAAAAAATAGCTAGCGTGCGAAAAACTCGGAATGACCCCCATAGATGTAAAAATGATGATGCTGTCATAAAGGTGATGATGTCACAATGGTGATGATGTCACAATAGTAATTTTATATCAAACGTGATGATTTCATAATGGTGATGATGTCACAATAGTAATGATGTCACAATGGTGATTATGTCATATTGGTGATGATGTCACAATGGTGATGATGTCACAATAGTGATGATGTCATAATAGTGATGATGTCACAATGGTGATGATGTAACAATGATGACAATGTCATAATAGTGATGATATCACAATGGTGATGATGTAAAAATGGTGATGGTGTCATAAAGGTGATGATGTCACAATAGTGATGATGTCCCAATGGTGATGATGTAACAATGGTGACAATGTCACAATGGCGATTATGTCATAATGGTGATGCTGTCACAATGGCAATTATGTAACAATGGTGATGATGATGTCATAATGATGATTATGTAACAATGGTGATGATGTCATAATGGTGATGATGTCACAACGGTGGTGATGTCAAAATGGTGAAAAAGTAAAAAATTTGATAATGTCACAATGGTGATGTTGTCACAAAGGTGATGATGTCATAATGGTGAGGATGTCACATTGGTGATTATGTCATAATGGTGATGATGTCACAATGTTAAAAAAGTAAAAATGGTGATGATGTCACAATGCTGATGATGTCATAATGGTGATGATGTAACAAAGGTGATGATGTCAAAATGGTGATGATGTTACAATTGTGATGATGGCATAAAGTTGATTCACAATGGTGATGCTGTCACAATGACGATGATGTCATAATGATGATGATGATAAAAGTAACCCCAGGAAAGGGCTCCCCTTGCTTAACCAAGTTCAAGCACGCATTCAGTCAGTCAGCATCAGGTTCATTCATGGCTGCAGCCAGTTACCAGTTAAATAAAGAGAGTGAAGTAGGAAATAGCAGAAGCAGAAGCAGAAGCAGAAGCAGATTTTATTTCCTGGAAACAGCATATTATAAAGGAATACATATTTGCATACAGTGTCGTAATTTCCTTACACAAAGCTTAATCCTATTGGTTAATAAAACTCCTATCTTATACGTAATATATTTGCCAACGTCTATATTTTTTATACTGTATGTGCTTTTAAATGGGTTAGTTAGGGGAATTTTGCTAACAGTGAGACATGCTATGTCTAGTTATGTTTTCACACCTTCCATACCGCAAACTACTGGACACCTGTGAAGCCTATATGTCTAGCTGCTGACATTTATATTTTACTCAGAAAAGTAATAAAAATAGATCATAAGAAGGTTTCAATATAGTTCACTCAAAGTGCAACACCTTGCAGTTCTTTCCAATATCAACTCTGATCTGATAAACAATTATAAACAGCTTAGCAATATGGAGTCTATGAACAAAGATGGTTTCCAGCTTTATCAATTTCCCCTCTTTGTTTACAATTTTTACCTCTATTCTACCCTTCCTTTACCTGGCCATTGATTCTATAGGGACACCTACTTTCACATCAAGTGTGCCTTAAGGGTATTAGAGACATGGGCTAATCCATTCAACACCCCTATACTCATGCAGAATCAATGTTCCCTATTCTCTTATCCCTAACTTTTAAATTATTATAAGAGTTCATAAATTAGAGGTATCTTCTGAAGATGGAATCATCATAATGTCCATAGTCCTTGCTCAATAGTCATTGAAAGTCTTTTTGACTCAATATTGTGACAGCAAAGTTCATTAGATTACGTCATCATAACAGTAGGGACAGCTGGAAGCTTCTGTGTATCTGGTATGGCAGGTCTCACAGTAGAAGAATGTGGAATTGTATATTATAGCTCCTCCAATAAGTTTCATATAAATTGGTTGCGGTTTAGCAGTTTCAGCAATGCCTTAGGTAGAAAAACATTTTAGTGTCAGTATCCACATAATAAGCCTTAAAATATGCAATTAAGAGCAAAACAAGTCCCTTAGCAACAATAGATAATATTCCTGAAAAGCAATTGGTTGTATAGTGTTTATAAAACCAAGAAAAGAAAGAATCTGGAAATACACTGGTATAATTATGATTAGTAGCGAACTGATTTTTTGACTGTATTACATCATTCATCTTTTCATCAATAATATCTTCTGGGCTAGTATAATTTATTAAATAAGTACAACATTTTACTTCATACATGGTCTGCAAAGTGACATACTAGCCTGCAGATACAGTAAACAATTGGTGACAACTGTTTATATTGGTCCTGTTTTACATTTAATGACTAGCATCTTTTATGCCTATATGTCTTTACCTGGGTAATTGTTGACATCCTATGTGTAGACATTTCAGGTGGAGTAAGGGTAGTTAGTTGTGTATATATATTCCTTTTTGTTCTGTTATTTTTGGCATAGTTACTGATTATTGCACTATCACTTGACTCCTCATATAAGTAAGGATCAATCATTACTGTTTATATAAGAATAACCATGCCAACAAGAAGAACTGAGTAACACATTATACATCCCCCAGACCCTTATATGGCCTGGGGCCTCTTAAATTGTATCTATATATTTTGATTATGTATTGTGATTGGATAATACTTCCTTTGTCACTTTCTTGCAATGAGATGCGTTTATTTACGAGTCTCTTTCACTCAACGTGACTGAAGTGGCGGTAGTCAACAGAACTTAAAACGGTCCTTTGAATTTGGGATTCAAGAGACTTTCTCTTTCTTAGTGACCACCAAATCACCTTGCTTTAGTTCATGTGAGTCTTGGGAACAGTTGGCATCTGGAATAGAATCAAAAACTTTGCCATGCAATTTGGTTAGTTGCTGTTGTATATGCATTACATAATAAGTTAAGTCACCATGTTCATGTTGCAGTTGCTGTGGAAAATAGCATACTGTCCTAGCAACAATACCAAAATAAGATATTATATGGTATTAACCCATGCTTTTCACTTGAAGTATTTGTGAGAACAAAGCAATGGGTAAACCTTCTAGCCATGTTTTGCCTGTTTCTGTAACTTATTTTTATAGCTTTAGTTTTAAGGTAATAGTTAAGTTTTTCTACGTTTACTACTCTGCCTATAGGGAGTGTAAAAGGCCTGAGTAACACCAAAATCTGACAGAATTTTGCCTAATACTTCTCCTGTGAAATGGGTACCTCTGTTGCTTTCAATAACTTAAGGTACTCCATATCTACATATTACTTCTTGCATTAACTTCTTTGCAACTGTTTTGGCATTTGCTGCTCTACAAGGCCATGCTTCAACCCAATTTGAGAACAGGTCTTTGCACACAAGTACATTTTCATACCCAGAACATTTAGGTAACTGGATAAAGTCTATTTGTAATCTCTGAAAGGGGTAGCAAGTTTGTGGGGTACTTTTTGCTGGTACCTTTACAACCTTTCTTGGGTTATGTAAAGCACAAGCTACACACCCTGCAACATAAGCCTGTGCTGCCTGTGTGAACCCTGGTGCCACCCAATGCTGGTTCAGAATCCTCACCATTGCATCTGTGGATTGGTGAGTTTTTCCATGCAATATTTGTGCTAAAACTGGGTAAAGTGAGCGTGGTAAACAGATACGGTTTTCCACCATCCATCTGTCACCGTGTATTCGCCCACCTAATTTTTCCCAATCCTTTTTCTCCTTGCCTAAAGCCTGTGCTTGTAATTTGCACAATAACTGTAAGTCTAATGACTCTGGTGTGACAGTTAACATCACCTGAGTGTCTGGCAGAGGCTGGACTGCTGCAGCTTTTGCAGCCTGATCAGCTAGAGCGTTTCCTCTAACCTCTGCAGTATCCTCTTTAGTGTGCGCTTTGACCTTTATAACTGCTAATTTCTTTGGCAATTGAAAGGCAGCAAATAATGCCCTAATACAGTCTGCATGTTTTATTGGTTTTCATGAAGAACCTATAAAATCTCTGCTCTTCCAGATAACTGCATAGTCATGGGCAATACCAAAGCAGTACCTTGAGTCTGTATAAATGTTAACTGTTTGACCTTCAGCATAAATACAGGCTGCTATCAGTGCCCTAAGTTCTGCCTCCTGAGCTGAACTACCTGATGGCAAGGGTTCCTGTATTAAGATGTCTGTTTCTGTGTTAACTGCAAAACCTGTATGCGGTTCCCCATCCACATAGTACCTGGAGCCATCCACAAATAAATGTAAATTTGCATTTAGTAGAGGATGTTCCTGTATTTCTGGTGTACTTGCGGTTTCAAGATTCATTAACTCTATACAATCATGTTCTTGATCGTGTATAGAAATTTAAAAATTTGATTGGTTTTCTGTGCCTGTCATTTCATCATCACTCGCACCATTCCCCTCTTTTGAAACCAGCGGCAATAATGTAGCTGGGTTCAAAGAAGTACAACGTTTGATAGTGACATTGGGTAAGCAATGCTACTTCATATTTGGTTAGTCTAGCAGCAGATAAATGTTTAGTCTGTGCTTGGTTCAGAATTTCAGTCACTGAGTGAGGCACCTGTACAGTTAAGGGATGACCCAGTGTTACGCACACCAGTGCTATCAGGAGTATACCGGTGTATGAACAGAGAGGGAAGCGAAGCAAACGAACTCACAGACAGTATAACATAACATACACAGGAGGTGATGGAATAACTAATAAACACAAAGTGAACGGAGAAGCCCGAAGGCTCAGGAATTGGGTGTCTCCCTAGTGTCAGGAATGCTCAGATGGAATAGAGCGGACAATGAAGCGATGTGTAGTGATTTAACATGTGGAGCACCTGAAATGATGTTGCTAAGAGCAACAGAAAAAACCCCAAAGGGTTACCAACGGATGTGGGAATAAACTCCTTGGTCAGAGAAAGAAATATAGACACAAGGAGAGTATCCACAATCCTAACCCCCACTTGCAGGGCACAGGTTCAGCTTACTGCCACTAAACTGACACCTGGACGCCCTGCACAGTGAGGGAGGATTAAGCAAGCAGGTCTGAGAGTACAGCCACAAACCTGCTGGGTTCACAGAATAGCAAAAGAACCCCAGCAGGTCAAACAACTGACTCCAGTCTTACTGCTAGGTCCGAATTGGCAGAATGAAGTACCGGATCCCAAGGCCTATTTGCAGTAAGCAACAAGTAAATACAAAGTCACACAGTACTAGCTAACTCTCTGGAACTGACTAACAAACAAAGATTCAGCAGCATTTGCCTAGCCTGAGAGGATGGTTTAAATAGCAGGTGCTGTCCATGCCCCACTCAGACCTCACAGACTGTGAGCACAAAACCAGCGCCGGATTCCCTGCCGTGCACAGAGCCTGTAACCACTACACAGTAAAAACCCGGACCGGAGTATCAGCTGCGCTCAGGTTACTTCGCTAACACTTGCCTCCCGGTTGCCATGGCGACGTGGCAGCACAGAGCAGGAGATCCTAACAGTACCCCACATCTGACGAGGGGTCAAAGAACCCCTACCACCGGGTTTATCGGGGAACTGCGAGAAGAAAGAGCGTATCAGTTTGGGGGCATGAAGATCACAACTGCGCACCCACGACCGCTCCTCCGGGCCATACCCCTTCCAGTGCACCAAAAATGACAGCCGACCCCGAACCATCTTGGAGTCAAGAACCCTTTCAACCACAAACTCCCTCTGACTCCGTATCAGAAGAGGAGAAGGTCTTCCACTGGAAGAAGGATTACTAACCGCCAGTTTTAAAAGGGAACAATGAAATGTTTTATTGATACACAATGAACGGGGCAGATCTAACTGAAATGCCACCGGATTGATAACCCTGGTGATCTTATAAGGGCCGATGAACCAGGGGCCAAACTTATGAGATGGCTGTCTCAACTTCAAATTCTTGGTGGACAACCAGACGAAGTCTCCTAATTTGAAGCTGCAGGGTCTTCTCCACTTATCAAAAACCCTTTTGGTCACTAATGACACAGACACAAGGGCTTTCTTCACTTTCCTCCAAATACCCCTAAGGACCGAAACAACAGAGGAACCACCAGACGTGGAATCCAGGGGGTCAAAAGAATTGGCCTTAGGATGATGCCCATACACACAAAGGAAGGGAGAGATCCCTGTAGCAGAGTGAGCCGCGTTGTTATAGGCAAACTCCGCCATGGACAGATGAGCAACCCAGTCAGTATGACACTTGGAGACATAACACCTGAGGAACTGCTCCAAGGACTGGTTCACCCTCTCAGTCTGCCCATTAGACTGTGGATGGTAGCCTGACGACAAGCTCACAGAAATCTGGAGATCAGAACAAAATGCCCTCCAGAATTTGCCCACAAACTGGGATCCACGGTCAGAGACCACATGAAGTGGCAACCCGTGGAGGCGCACAACATGCTGCATAAATAACTCAGACAGGCGTCTGGCCGATGGCAACCCAACCAGTGGAACGAAATGCGCCATCTTCGAAAACCTGTCAACGACAACCCAAATGGCTGTCATCCCCGCGGATTTGGGCAAGTCCACCACAAAATCCATGGAAATGTGGGTCCATGGCTTAGACGGAATAGAGAGTGGATGTAATGGGCCGACAGGAACCCCTCTAGTAGTTTTATTTCGGGCACAAACGTCACATGCCCGAACCCACTGATCCACATCCCTAGCCACCGAGGGCCACCACACCGCAC
The DNA here is from genome assembly GCF_028390025.1 of Pseudophryne corroboree. NCBI lineage: Eukaryota > Metazoa > Chordata > Amphibia > Anura > Myobatrachidae > Pseudophryne > Pseudophryne corroboree. Next base: position 353,397,305 of record NC_086447.1, on the reverse strand, counting down.
TAGACAGCAACTCCCGAGTTCTGGCAATACCCGGATGCCCTGCCAACCTCTTGGCATGGAATTCCAGGAACACTCGCTGTCTTAACCTAGGAGGCACAAACAAGAGACCTACCGGAAGGTCTGGAGGAGCCTGCTCCTGTGCTCTAAGGACTAATGATAAGAGGTCCTGGGTAATGCCCACTTTAATACATGATGGGGACACAACGGGCAATGGCTCCTCGGTGGTCTCTTGAACTGGAGCAAAACTCCGCAAGAGCGCATCAGCCTTGATGCTTTTTGACCCAGGGCGATATGTTATCAAAAAATTAAAGCGAGCAAAAAACAAAGCCCATCGTGCCTGCCTGGCATTGAGCCGCTTCGCTGACTCTAAGTATGCCAGATTCTTATGGTCGGTGAGAATTGAGACCACATACTTAGCCCCCTCAAGCCAGTGTCTCCACTCCCCGAGTGCATCCTTTATAGCCAACAATTCCCGGTTACCCACATCATAATTCATCTCGGCAGACGAAAATTTACGGGAAAAGTAAGCACAGGGATGAAGGCAATTATCAGAAACCCCCATCTGAGAGAGCACTGCCCCAATACCTATCTCAGAGGCATCCACTTCTACCACAAAAGGACGCTCTGGATCTGGGTGTCGCAGCACCTTGGCCGAGACAAATGCCCTTTTGAGACGGTCAAAGGCCGCTTTGGCCTCACAAGACCAGTGAGCAACATCCGCCCCTTTCTTAGTGCCACCAAGGGGGCCACTATAGACGAAAATCCAGCGATAAACCGTCTATAAAAATTCGCAAAGCCCAGAAAACGCTGAAGCGCCTTCAAACTAGTGGGCTGCACCCAATCCAGGACTGCCTGTACCTTAGAACCCTCCAGTTGGAAACTTTCTGAGGAGATAATATACCCTAGAAATGCGATTTGCTGGACTTCAAACTCGCACTTCTCCAGCTTCGCCCCAAGCTGGTGGTCTCTCAGTTTCTGGAGGACTAAGCGTACATGCTTCCGATGTTCCTCCAGGGAATGAGAGAAGATTAGGATGTCATGATAAACAACGACGAATCTATCCAAATATTCCCTGAGCACATCGTTCATGAATTCCTGGAAGACTGCCGGGGCATTAGAGAGCCCAAAAGGCATCACCAAATATTCATAATGCCCTGAGTGGGTATTAAAGGCAGTCTTCCATTCATTCCCCTCTCTTATTCGGATTAGATTGTAAGCACCGCGTAGGTCAATCTTAGAAAAAATGATGGCAGTACGAAGCTGGTCAAACAAAACAGAAATGAGAGGCAGTGGGTATGAGTTTTTAATCGTGATACGGTTCAATTCCCTGAAGTCGATGCAGGGTCGCAACGAACCGTCCTTTTTACCCACGAAAAAGAACCCCGACCCAACTAGGGACTGTGAGGGTCTGATAAATCCCTTAGCCAAGTTCTCCTGAATGTACTCTGCCATAGCCTGAGTCTCAGGACGTGACAGGGAGTACAATCTGCTCTTGGGAAGCTTAGCATCAACAAATCAATGGCACAGTCATAGGGGCGATGGGGAGGTAGTACCTCCGCAACTTTTTTGGAGAACACATCCGCAAAACCTGCATAACATCCTGGCAATCCTGGCAAACTTAGCTGCGAGAGCCTGACTGGAAGGCTCAAGCAACTCCTGAAACAATCACTACCCCAACTAAGAATCTCCCCAGAGACCCAGTCAAATTGAGGGTTATGGGCCCTTAACCAGGGTAACCCCAAAACCAATGGGGCAAAAGAACAGACAGTCACATAAAAAGACAATTTTTCAGAGTGTGTGGCTCCAATAAACAAAGGAATTTGGCTGGTGCAGGAGGTAATTTTACCCTGGGACAATGGTTCCCCGTTTAACCCAGATCTCAATCTCTGATGCCAAAGGTACTGAGGGAACAGAGTGTTCCAGGGCGAATTGACGGTCCATGAAAACCCCATCGGCCCCACTGTCAACAAAGGCCTCAGTCTTGACAGTTTGACCGAGGATCTCCAAAGTCACCGGAATGAGAAAAGTCTTTTTAGGAAATTCTGACTTCTGGCCTAACAGGATATTTCCCATCACCCTCAGGCCCTGAAGTTTTCCGTTTTTTCTGGGCATGATACTACAACATGACCTTTATTCCCACAGTACAAACACAAACCTTGCTGTCTCCTCCGCGTCTTCTCACGCGAGGAGAGACGGGTAGCCCCAATCTGCATAGGCTCCTCGGAATATTCCTCAGAGTCTGAGGTTCCCTTGGGAAAAAAGGAAACTGCTGTCTCCCTTTCAAGCCTACGCTCTCTCAGCCGTCATTCCACCCGGATGGATAACTGCATGAGCTGATCTAAGCTATCAGGCGAGGGATATTGTACCAGTTGGTCCTTTATCTGGTCAGAAAGGCCCCTTCGGTACTGGTTTCTCAGGGCTGGGTCATTCCACTGGGTATCATGAGCCAACCTCCGAAACTCCGTACTATAAACCTCAGCTGGCCGTCGCCCTTGCTTAAGAACTGTAATCTGAGCCTCGGCTGAAGCCATCTTGTCAGGGTCATCATACAAAATGCCCAGTGCCGTAAAAAAAGCATCAACACTTTTAAGCGACGGACAGTCAGGCTGTAACCCATATGCCCAGACCTGTGGGTCTCCTTGTAGCAAGGAAATCACCATGCCCACCCGCTGAATCTCCGACCCAGAAGACTGGGGCCTAAGCCTGAAATATAGCTTACAGCTCTCCTTGAAACAAAAGAACTGCGAGCGATCTCCAGAAAAACGATCCGGGAGATTTACTTTCGGCTCCTTAACCCCTGAACTTGCCGCTGCTGCTGCGGGAGCTCCGCTAGTGGCCTGCGTGGTGTTCATTTTAATGGAAATCTCATTAAATTGTCGAGTCAGGACCTACACCTGATCGACCACCTGTTGCAAAGTATTTTGAGGGGTATGCTCCATATTCCCACCAAATTTCAACAGGAGTAGGGCTGCTGAATATGTTACGCACACCAGTGTTAACAGGAGTATACCGGTGTATGAACAGAAAGGGAAGCGAAGCAAACGAACTCACAGACAGTATAACATACACAGGAGGTGATGGAATAACTAATAAACACAAAGTGAACGGAGAAGCCCAAAGGCTCAGGAATTGGGTGTCTCCCTAGTGTAAGGAATGCTCAGATGGAATAGAGTGGACAATGAAGCGATGTGTAGTGATTTAACATGTGGAGCACCTGAAATGATGTTGCTAAGAGCAACAGAAAAAACCCCAAAGGGTTACCAACGGATGTGGGAATAAACTCCTTGGTCAGAGATAGAAATATAGACACAAGGAGAGTATCCACAATCCTAACCCCCACTTGCAGGGCACAGGTTCAGCTTACTGCCACTAAACTGACACCTGGACGCCCTGCACAGTGAGGGAGGATTAAGCAAGCAGGTCTGAGAGTACAGCCGCAAACCTGCTGGGTTCACAGAATAGCAAAAGAACCCCAGCAGGTCAAACAACTGACTCCAGTCTTACTGCTAGGTCCGGATTGGCAGAATGAAGTACCGAATCCCAAGGCCTATTCGCAGTAAGCAACAAGTAAATACAAAGTTACACAGTACTAGCTAACTCTCTGGAACTGACTAACAAACAAAGATTCAGCAGCATTTGCCTAGCCTGAGAGGTTTATATAGCAGGTGCTGTCCACGCCCCACTCAGACCTCACAGACTGTGAGCACAAAACCAGCGCCGGATTCCCTGCCGTGCACAGAGCCTGTAACCACTACACAGTAAAAACCCGGACCGGAGTATCAGCTGCGCTCAGGTTACTTCGCTAACACTTGCCTCCCGGTTGCCATGGCGACGTGGCAGCACAGAGCAGGAGATCCTAACACCCAGAACAATATCAGCAGCCTTGTCTAACAGTAACGCTGCTGCTGCTACTGACTTGACACATGTTGGTGCTGCCCGTATGACTGGGTCTAACTGTACTGAGTAATACGCTAGGGGTCGCTGTTTGTCACAATGTACCTGCGTTAATATTCCTTGCGCATGTCCTGAAATTTTACAACAAAACAAATTGAAAGGCCTTGCATAATCAGGAAGTCCCAGTGCTGGTGCTGATATTATGTCTGTTTTTAGCTGACAAAAAGCATCTAGCTGTTCTTGTGTCATGAGTAATGCACCTTGTGCATTTTGTCCCTTTAGGGCATCATATAACACTTGCAGTTTCTGTGATGCGCCTACAATCCACTCTCTGCAATAAGTGATTAGTCCTAAAAGGATATGAGTTGTTTACATGTTTGAGGAGGTTTAACTTCTGAAATATTTTTTTTCCTTTTTGTAGTGATATGTTTACTATAAGCAGAAATGCAGTGTTCTAGAAATTGTACTTTGTTTTGTGCATATTATAACTTATTTCTATGTACCCTACATTTTTTTTTAATATATGAATAGCAATAAGGCTTGACATTTGGGTTCTATTTAAAAATACCTTACACTTGTTGTTCTTTTGATGGCATCATATAAAATTTAGTTTTCTGTGATGCCCTTGGAATGTATTTTGTACAATAGGTGAATAATTTAAGAAATGACTTAAGCTGTTGTAAGGTGCGTCATAGAGATATTTCTAAAATAAACCTCCCTCCTTTACTGTTATATGCCAATCATCAACAGTGATGCAATGTTAATGTATGTTCACCTAACATCTTTTAGAGGTATCATTTATGCATTGTTCCAGTTTACAGTTACAATTTTTATTTTATACCATGTAAATGTAATTGTATCATGAGGGCAGACTTCTATCTTAGGGGTATGGACTATAGCTACAGTTCTGCCCACTTCTCATACCTAGTTTACCTCATCACTTGGCCCCACCCCTTGTAATAGTTACCCAAACACTTCCTGATTCTCTGGCATTTAATTACACACTGTAACTGGAACAGTAAAGAGCTGTACATTAAAGAAAATATTTTCTTACATCTGTAACATGTTTCTAATTATTTACCTATGAACTGTTACTGTTTTAGACACAGAGATATTAATTTTACTGTGGAGATTTTTTTAATGCAAATACATGTCATATTTGTAGTTTTATGACAGCCCTTTGCTATTGGCTGGGGCAATATTCATTTGGCCACAACACATTTCATTATACTTATCCAAAACTTTATATTAAGAGAATACTATTTTACACACACAAATAAAACACTGAGAGTGAGCCAGCACTCTCCCAACTTCGAACAGGGGTTAGCTGGAGTTTAATGATAAACCATTAGAACTTACATAATACATTATATTACACACTTCCATTGAAGTCTACAAGTCATTTGTAGCCACTGATTCAATACATATTTACCAATGTAATTTACAGACTATATATTTTGCTATTCTGTGGCACAAAATGACAGAAAAGTGCAAACACACTGATTACAATTTATGAATAATTTCTTTACACAATTTGATAAGCATGCAGATTCAGAGACAAAAGCAGCCTGAAACTGAGACTTTTGGACCCCAGTTTTACCTAATGACGGACCAGACCAGCCCACATGGGAAGGCAAAAAGGAGTAAAGAATAGATTACTTCACCAACTGGTTTTATGTTTGCATTTCCATGCCACCTGAGTCCAATTGTCCATCACTAAGCAGGATCCAGAAAACTTATAACCCTTTTTGGATTCTATTTTTAGGTTTAAATTATTTTTTAATTTTCTTACATGTCTAATGAACTCCATAAATTGTTGTTTAACATCAGGGAGTTCTGTAACTGTTATGTTAACAGTTCTGAATTTTTTATATTATGCAGTGGTTCAGCGCAACTCTTGGCGCACTGGATTAGGTCCGTCAGCAGCTACACCAGGTGTGACAGCATCTTATGTGCACACCGGATATAGTTTGCAGGGACCAAATCCTTAAGTAAATTATACACTGGAGGTGCAGATGCCAAGCTTGAGACCATACATAAAAAATTTTTAGGAGACCTTTTTGGTCTCTTGACATTACATGCTGTACAATTTTTAGTCTACCAATATATTAGTCTGGGGCATGCACATCTTCAGGTATAATTAGTAGGTCTTTTATTTTTTTAACACTGGCAACCATTTACTGATTAACTTTTTAGATTTAACAGATTTCCTAACATTTGGTTCTTTACAGGGCTTACATTTATAGGACCAAGGTGTTTGACTAATTGGACATAGTGTATCATCTGGTGGGTTACAATGTCTACAATTTGGACATGCCCAGTAAGGATACCCTTTGGTTTTCTTGGGACCTTTACGTCTAATTGTTCCCTGTCCAGATATGTCTGCATCTTTAAAATCATCCATATTAGTTAGAGCCATTTGTTTTTGAGTTTGTCCTAACTCTTCTAACTTTTTCTTATACTGAAGTAATTTACCTATTTTAATCCACAAATCAAGACTCTGTTCCAGATTATTATCCTTCACATATTTCCCATAGGTTACTCTAATTTGTTTCAACCTATCCGGGTCTAGAGTGCCATTAGTAGTCACTTTTGCCCATTGAAACAATCGTCTCATACCCTTCAAGCATTGCTCACCATGTACATTCTTTATAATGTCCATGGCACTCCGAGGTGCTTCATCCGAAGGATAAGTATTTGTATTTCCCATACTTATGGCCAGTAAGTATTCAATAAAATCCGGGAAATATCAGTAACCTGGATCTAACGGATCCTCAGAGATATAACTGTGAGGAAAATTGCCTGAAACAGAGGTGATTTGTAACCAATTTTTACCTATGTCACTATCCTTTGGAATGAAATGACATCCCATCAATATGAACACATCATCTGGGTTTTCTCTATTTTCCCAAACCCCTTCTTCTGCAGAGTACACTACTGCTTTTAAAACAAATGGATGTCCCTCCCCTAACTTGTGTATGATTGCTATGCAGACACAATCCTGACAGGACATTTAACTTGCATTCATTGCTTGCACCAGTCTGTGGTTACAGCTCACGGAAGAGAGAGAAAAAAAAGTTTTAAACGGCTTCCGTTCCTGATTTATTTATTTTTTTTAACTCTGTACGCTATAATTTTTAAAGCGACAGGACATGCTTTATGGTACTAACAAGGTATGCAAGTCAGATGCAATGATACTCTACTGTGATTACAACTTAGACTCCTATATTGTGTGCAATATACTGCTCTGAATCTTTCAATTCAGAAAGTATATCTGACCACATCCTTCCAATGTCTCTTACTGTAGGAATGAAATGGCAACAAATTGGTGCAAAAATGTCAAATCCTTCTTCCCAAGGTTCAGAAAATAGGGGAGATTCTCCTGGATTACAAATATAATGTAAATAAAATTTCTGATCGTGGTGTGCCTTTTCTAAGAGTACTACACACTTACAAAGGGGACATGTCTGTTTCATAACTCTGACTTATTTTTTTAAAGTCTTTCTACAATATCCTACACATATAGACTGCAGTAACACAAACTTAACCTACGTTCTAATTCTCAATATAAGACAAAACAAGACAGTGGTGGCAGCAACATCCAGTTTAACAACCCATCAGTTGGTTATATGCAGACATACTCTAAATACTCAGAATCCATTTACTTCCACATTCATTCATTGTTACGCCTTTATAACACATATATAAGCACATATAAGCAAGAGATAGAATGAAAATGAGAAAAACCTGTTTACTGAGTGAACTTTGTGCGTGCAATCCCGCTCCCTGTCTCCCAGCGGAACAGATTGGATAGTTAACAGGAATGAGAGTCTACAGAGAAATATCTCTACGTACCATGCATGGGTTTTGAGTCTCAGTCCAGGAACCGTCCGCCCAGTTGTCCACTTTTCGACAGGTGATGTGGATCTCGGATTCGGAACCTCCATATTGATAAAGGTGACCCCAGGAAAGGGCTCCCCTTGCTTAACCAAGTTCAAGCACGCATTCAGTCAGTCAGCATCAGGTTCATTCATGGCTGCAGCCAGTTACCAGCTAAATAAAGAGAGTGAAGTAGGAAATACCAGAAGCAGAAGCAGAAGCAGATTTTATTTCCTGGAAACAGCATATTATAAAGGAATACATATTTGCATACAGTGTCGTAATTTCCTTACACAAAGCTTAATCCTATTGGTTAATAAAACTCCTATTTTATACGTAATATATTTGCCAACGTCTATATCTTTTATACTGTATGTGCTTTTAAATGGGTTAGTTAGGGGAATTTTGCTAACAGTGAGACATGCTATATCTAGTTATGTTTTCACACCTTCCATACCGCAAACTACTGGACACCTGTGAAGCCTATATGTCTAGCTGCTGACATTTATATTTTACTCAGAAAAGTAATAAAAATAGATCATAAGAAGGTTTCAATATAGTTCACTCAAAGTGCAACGCCTTGCAGTTCTTTCCAATATCAACTCTGATCTGATAAACAATTATAAACAGCTTAGCAATATGGAGTCTATGAACAAAGATGGTTTCCATCTTTATCAATGATGATGATGATGATGTAACAATGGTGAGGATGTCATAATGGTGAAAAAGTCAAAATTGAAATTATGTCACAATGGCGATGATGTCATAATGTTGATGCTGTCACAATGGTAATGATGACACAATGACGATGTCATAATTATGAGATGTAACAATGGTGATGATGTCATAATAGTGATGATGTCAAAATGGTGATGATGTCACAATGATGATGATGTCATAATGTTGATGCGGTCACAATGGTAATGATGACAAAATGAAGATGTCATAATTATGAGGATGTAACAATGGTGATGATGTCATAATAGTGATGATGTCACAATGATTATGATGTCAAAATGGTGATGATGTCACAATGGTGATGATGTCACAATGGTGATGATGTCACTATGGTCATGATGTCATAATAGTGATGATGTCACAATGGTGATGATGTCATAATGGTGATGGTGTAACAATGGTGATGATGTCATAATGGTGATGACATCATAATAGTGATGATGTTACAATGGTGATAAAGTAACAATGCTGATGATGTCATAATAGTGATGATATCACAATGGTGATGATGTAAAAATGGTGATAAAGTCACAGTGATGATGATGTCATAATGATGATGAACAATGGTGATGATGTCACAATGATGATGATGTCATAATGATGATGATGTCACAATGGTGATGATGTCACAATAGTAATTTTATATCAAACGTGATGATTTCATTATGGTGATGATGTCACAATAGTAATGATGTCAAAATGGTGATTATGTCATATTGGTGATGATGTCACAATAGTAATGATGTCAAAATGGTGATTATGTCATATTGGTGATGATGTCACAATGGTGATGATGTCACAATGGTGATGATGTCATAATGGTGATGATGTCACAATAGTGATGATGTCATAATAGTGATGATGTCACAATGGTGATGATGTAACAATGATGATAATGTCATAATAGTGATGATATCACAATGGTGATGATGTAAAAATGGTGATGGTGTCATAAAGGTGATGATGTCACAATAGTGATGATGTCCCAATGGTGATGATGTAACAGTGGTGACAATGTCACAATGGCGATTATGTCATAATGGTGATGCTGTCACAATGGCAATTATGTAACAATGGTGATGATGATGTCATAATGATGATTATGTAACAATGGTGATGATGTCATAATGGTGATGATGTCACAACGGTGGTGATGTCAAAATGGTGAAAACGTAAAAAATGTGATAATGTCACAATGGTGATGTTGTCACAAAGGTGATGATGTCATAATGGTGAGGATGTCACATTGGTGATTATGTCATAATGGTGATGATGTCACAATGTTAAAAAAGTAAAAATGGTGATGATGTCACAATGCTGATGATGTCATAATGGTGATGATGTAACAAAGGTGATGATGTCAAAATGGTGATGATGTTACAATTGTGATGATGGCATAAAGTTGATTCACAATGGTGATGCTGTCACAATGATGATGATGTCATAATTATGATGATGATGATAAAAGTAACCCCAGGAAAGGGCTCCCCTTGCTTAACCAAGTTCAAGCACGCATTCAGTCAGTCAGCATCAGGTTCATTCATGGCTGCAGCCAGTTACCAGCTAAATAAAGAGAGTGAAGTAGGAAATAGCAGAAGCAGAAGCAGATTTTATTTCCAGGAAACAGCATATTATAAAGGAATACATATTTGCATACAGTGTCGTAATTTCCTTACACAAAACTTAATCCTATTGGTTAATAAAACTCCTATCTTATACGTAATATATTTGCCAACGTCTATATTTTTTATACTGTATGTGCTTTTAAATGGGTTAGTTAGGGGAATTTTGCTAACAGTGAGACATGCTATGTCTAGTTATGTTTTCACACCTTCCATACCGCAAACTACTGGACACCTGTGAAGCCTATATGTCTAGCTGCTGACATTTATATTTTACTCAGAAAAGTAATAAAAATAGATCATAAGAAGGTTTCAATATAGTTCACTCAAAGTGCAACGCCTTGCAGTTCTTTCCAATATCAACTCTGATCTGATAAACAATTATAAACAGCTTAGCAATATGGAGTCTATGAACAAAGATGGTTTCCATCTTTATCAATGATGATGATGATGATGATGATGATGATGATGATGATGATGATGTAACAATGGTGAGGATGTCATAATGGTGAAAAAGTCAAAATTGAAATTATGTCACAATGGCGATGATGTCATAATGTTGATGCTGTCACAATGGTAATGATGACACAATGACGATGTCATAATTATGAGATGTAACAATGGTGATGATGTCATAATAGTAATGATGTCAAAATGGTGATGATGTCACAATGATGATGATGTCATAATGTTGATGCGGTCACAATGGTAATGATGACAAAATGAAGATGTCATAATTATGAGGATGTAACAATGGTGATGATGTCATAATAGTGATGATGTCACAATGATTATGATGTCAAAATGGTGATGATGTCACAATGGTGATGATGTCACAATGGTGATGATGTCACTATGGTCATGATGTCATAATGGTGATGATGTCACAATGGTGATGATGTCATAATGGTGATGGTGTAACAATGGTGATGATGTCATAATGGTGATGACGTCATAATAGTGATGATGTCACAATGGTGATAAAGTAACAATGCTGATGATGTCATAATAGTGATGATATCACAATGGTGATGATGTAAAAATGGTAATAAAGTCACAGTGATGATGATGTCATAATGATGATGAACAATGGGGATGATGTCACAATGATGATGATGTCATAATGATGATGATGTCACAATGGTGATGATGTCACAATAGTAATTTTATATCAAACGTGATGATTTCATTATGGTGATGATGTCACAATAGTAATGATGTCAAAATGGTGATTATGTCATATTGGTGATGATGTCACAATAGTAATGATGTCAAAATGGTGATTATGTCATATTGGTGATGATGTCACAATGGTGATGATGTCATTATGGTGATGATGTCATAATGGTGATGATGTCACAATAGTGATGATGTCATAATAGTGATGATGTCACAATGGTGATGATGTAACAATGATGATAATGTCATAATAGTGATGATATCACAATGGTGATGATGTAAAAATTGTGATGGTGTCATAAAGGTGATGATGTCACAATAGTGATGATGTCCCAATGGTGATGATGTAACAATGGTGACAATGTCACAATGGCGATTATGTCATAATGGTGATGCTGTCACAATGGCAATTATGTAACAATGGTGATGATGATGTCATAATGATGATTATGTAACAATGGTGATGATGTCATAATGGTGATGATGTCACAACAGTGGTGATGTCAAAATGGTTAAAAAAATAAAAATGTGATAATGTCACAATGGTGATGTTGTCACAAAGGTGATGATGTCATAATGGTGAGGATGTCACATTGGTGATTATGTCATAATGGTGATGATGTCACAATGTTAAAAAAGTAAAAATGGTGATGATGTCACAATGCTGATGATGTCATAATGGTGATGATGTAACAAAGGTGATGATGTCAAAATGGTGATAATGTTACAATTGTGATGATGGCATAAAGTTGATTCACAATGGTGATGCTGTCACAATGATGATGATGTCATAATTATGATGATGATGATAAAAGTAACCCCAGGAAAGGGCTCCCCTTGCTTAACCAAGTTCGAGCACGCATTCAGTCAGTCAGCATCAGGTTCATTCATGGCTGCAGCCAGTTACCAGTTAAATAAAGAGAGTGAAGTAGGAAATAGCAGAAGCAGAAGCAGATTTTATTTCCTGGAAACAGCATATTATAAAGGAATACATATTTGCATACAGTGTCGTAATTTCCTTACACAAAACTTAATCCTATTGGTTAATAAAACTCCTATCTTATACGTAATATATTTGCCAACGTCTATATTTTTTATACTGTATGTGCTTTTAAATGGGTTAGTTAGGGGAATTTTGCTAACAGTGAGACATGCTATGTCTAGTTATGTTTTCACACCTTCCATACCGCAAACTACTGGACACCTGTGAAGCCTTTATGTCTAGCTGCTGACATTTATATTTTACTCAGAAAAGTAATAAAAATAGATCATAAGAAGGTTTCAATATAGTTCACTCAAAGTGCCACGCCTTGCAGTTCTTTCCAATATCAACTCTGATCTGATAAACAATTATAAACAGCTTAGCAATATGGAGTCTATGAACAAAGATGGTTTCCATCTTTATCAATTTCCCCTCTTTGTTTACAATCTTTACCTTTATTCTACCCTTCCTTTACCTGGCCATTGATTCTATAGGGACACCTACTTTCATATCAAGTGTGCCTTAAGGGCACTCGAGACATGGGCTAATCCATTCAACACCCCTATACTCATGAAGAATCAATGTTCCCTATTCTCTTATCCCTAACTTTTAAATTATTATAAGAGTTCATAAATTAGAGGTATCTTCTGAAGATGGAATCATCATAATGTCCATAGTCCTTGCTCAATAGTCCTTGAAAGTCTTTTTGACTCAATATTGTGACAGCAAAGTTCATTAGATTACGTCATCATAACAGTAGGGACAGCTGGAAGCTTCTGTGTATCTGGTATGGCAGGTCTCACAGTAGAAGAATGTGGAATTGTATATTATAGCTCCTCCAATAAGTTTCATATAAATTGGTTGCGGTTTAGCAGTTTCAGCAATGCCTTAGGTAGAAAAACATTTTAGTGTCAGTATCCACATAATAAGCCTTAAAATATGCAATTAATAGCAAAACAAGTCCCTTAGCAACAATAGATAATATTCCTGAAAAGCAATTGGTTGTATAGTGTTTATAAAACCAAGAAAAGAAAGAATCTGGAAATACACTGGTATAATTATGATTAGTAGCGAACTGATTTTTTGACTGTATTACTTCATTCATCTTTTCATCAATAATATCTTCTGGGCTAGTATAATTTATTAAATAAGTACAACATTTTACTTCATACATGGTCTGCAAAGTGACATACTAGCCTGCAGATACAGTAAACAATTGGTGACAACTGTTTATATTGGTCCTGTTTTACATTTAATGACTAGCATCTTTTATACCTATATGTCTTTACCTGGGTAATTGTTGACATCCTATGTGTAGACATTTCAGGTGGAGTAAGGGTAGTTAGTTGTGTATATATATTCCTTTTTGTTCTGTTATTTTTGGCATAGTTACTGATTATTGCACTATCACTTGACTCCTCATATAAGTAAGGATCAATCATTACTGTTTATATAAGAATAACCATGCCAACAAGAAGAACTGAGTAACACATTATACATCCCCCAGACCCTTATATGGCCTGGGGCCTCTTAAATTGTATCTATATATTTTGATTATGTATTGTGATTGGATAATACTTCCTTTGTCACTTTCTTGCAATGAGATGCGTTTATTTACGAGTCTCTTTTACTCAACGTGAATGAAGTGGCGGTAGTCAACAGAACTTAAAACGGTCCTTTGTATTTGGGTTCAAGAGACTTTCTGTTTCTTAGTGACCACCCAATCACCTTGCTTTAGTTCATGTGAGTCTTGGGAACAGTTGGCATCTGGAATAGAATCAAAAACTTTGCCATGCAATTTGGTTAGTTGCTGTTGTATATGCATTACATAATAAGTTAAGTCACCATGTTCATGTTGCAGTTGCTGTGGAAAATAGCATACTGTCCTAGCAACAATACCAAAATAAGATTTCATATGGTATTAACCCATGCTTTTCACTTGAAGTATTTGTGAGAACAAAGCAATGGGTAAACCTTCTAGCCATGTTTTGCCTGTTTCTGTAACTTATTTTTATAGCTTTAGTTTTAAGGTAATAGTTAAGTTTTTCTACATGTTTACTACTCTGCCTATAGGGAGTGTAAAAGGCCTGAGTAACACATAAATCTGACAGAATTTTGCCTAATACTTCTCCTGTGAAATGGGTACCTCTGTTCCTTTCAATAACTTAAGGTACTCCATATCTACATATTACTTCTTGCATTAACTTCTTTGCAACTCTTTTGGCATTTGCTGCTCTACAAGGCCAAGCTTCAACCCAATTTGAGAACAGGTCTTTGCACACAAGTACATTTTCATACCCAGAACATTTAGGTAACTGGATAAAGTCTATTTGTAATCTCTGAAAGGGGTAGCAAGTTTGTGGGGCACTTTTTGTTGGTACCTTTACAACCTTTCCTGGGTTATGTAAAGTACAAGCTACACACCCTGCAACATAAGCCTGTGCTGCCTGTGTGAACCCTGGTGCCACCCAATGCTGGTTCAGAATCCTCACCATTGCATCTGTGGATTGGTGAGTTTTTCCATGCAATATTTGTGCTAAGACTGGGTAAAGTGAGCGTGGTAAACAGATACGGTTTTCCACCATCCATCTGTCACCGTGTATTCGCCCACCTAATTTTTCCCAATCCTTTTTCTCCTTGCCTAAAGCCTGTGCTTGTAATTTGCACAATAACTGTAAGTCTAATGACTCTGGTGTGACAGTTAACATCACCTGAGTGTCTGGCAGAGGCTGGACTGCTGCAGATTTTGCAGCCTGATCAGCTAGAGCGTTTCCTCTGACCTCTGCAGTATCCTCTTTAGTGTGCGCTTTGACCTTTATAACTGCTAATTTCTATGGCAATTGAAAGGCAGCAAATAATGCCCTAATACAGTCTGCATGTTTTATTGGTTTTCCTGAAGAACCTATAAAATCTCTGCTCTTCCAGATAACTGCATAGTCATGGGCAATACCAAAGCAGTACCTTGAGTCTGTATAAATGTTAACTGTTTGACCTTCAGCATAAATACAGGCTGCTATCAGTGCCCTAAGTTCTGCCTCCTGAGCTGAACTACCTGATGGCAAGGGTTCCTGTATTAAGATGTCTGTTTCTGTGGTAACTGCAAAACCTGTATGCGGTACCCCATCCACATAGTACCTGGAGCCATCCACAAATAAATGTAAATTTGCATTTAGTAGAGGATGTTCCTGTATTTCTGGTGTACTTGTGGTTTCAAGATTCATTAACTCTATACAATCATGTTCTTGATCGTGTATAGAAATTTAAAAATTTGATTGGTTTTCTGTGCCTGTCATTTCATCATCACTCGCACCATTCCCCTCTTTTGAAACCAGCGGCAATAATGTAGCTGGGTTCAAAGAAGTACAACGTTTGATAGTGACGTTGGGTAAGCAATGCTACTTCATATTTGGTTAGTCTAGCAGCAGATAAATGTTTAGTCTGCGCTTGGTTCAGAATTTCAGTCACTGAGTGAGGCACCTGTACAGTTAAGGGATGACCCAGAACAATATCAGCAGCCTTGTCTAACAGTAACGCTGCTGCTGCTACTGACTTGACACATGTTGGTGCTGCCCGTATGACTGGGTCTAACTGTACTGAGTAATACGCTAGGGGTCGCTGTTTGTCACAATGTACCTGCGTTAATATTCCTTGCGCATGTCCTGAGATTTTACAACAAAACAAATTGAAAGGCCTTGCATAATCAGGAAGTCCCAGTGCTGGTGCTGATATTATGTCTGTTTTTAGCTGACAAAAAGCATCTAGCTGTTCTTGTGTCATTGTTACGCACACCAGTGCTAACAGGAGTATACCGGTGTCTGAACAGAGAGGGAAGCGAAGCAAACGAACTCACAGACAGTATAACATAACATACACAGGAGGTGATGGAATAACTAATAAACACAAAGTGAACGGAGAAGCCCAAAGGCTCAGGAATTGGGTGTCTCCCTAGTGTCAGGAATGCTCAGATGGAATAGAGCGGACAATGAAGCGATGTGTAGTGATTTAACATGTGGAGCACCTGAAATGATGTTACTAAGAGCAACAGAAAAAACCCCAAAGGGTTACCAACGGGTGTGGGAATAAACTCCTTGGTCAGAGATAGAAATATAGACACAAGGAGAGTATCCACAATCCTAACCCCCACTTGCAGGGCACAGGTTCAGCTTACTGCCACTAAACTGACACCTGGACGCCCTGCACAGTGAGGGAGGATTAAGCAAGCAGGTCTGAGAGTACAGCCGCAAACCTGCTGGGTTCACAGAATAGCAAAAGAACCCCAGCACGTCAAACAACTGACTCCAGTCTTACTGCTAGGTCCGGATTGGCAGAATGAAGTACCGAATCCCAAGGCCTATTCGCAGTAGCAAAAAGTAAATACAAAGTCACACAGTACTAGCTAACTCTCTGGAACTAACAAACAAAGATTCAGCAGCATTTGCCTAGCCTGAGAGGATGGTTTATATAGCAGGTGCTGTCCACGCCCCACTCAGACCTCACAGACTGTGAGCACAAAACCAGCGCCAGATTCCCTGCCGTGCACAGAGCCTGTAACCACTACACAGTAAAAACCCGGACCGGAGTATCAGCTGCACTCAGGTTACTTCGCTAACACTTGCCTCCCGGTTGCCATGGCGACGTGGCAGCACAGAGCAGGAGATCCTAACAGTCATGAGTAATGCACCTTGTGCATTTTGTCCCTTTAGGGCATCATATAACACTTGTAGTTTCTGTGATGTGCCTACAATCCACTCTCTGCAATAAGTGATTAGTCCTAAAAGGATATGAGTTGTTTACATGTTTGAGGGGGTTTAACTTCTGAAATATTTTTTTTCCTTTTTGTAGTGATATGCTTACTATAAGCAGAAATGCAGTGTTCTAGAAATTGTACTTTGTTTTGTGCATATTATAACTTATTTTTATGTACCCTACATTTTTTTTTAATATATGAATAGCAATAAGGCTTGACATTTGGGTTCTATTTAAATATACCTTAGACTTGTTGTTCTTTTGATGGCATCATATAAAACTTAGTTTTCTGTGATGCCCTTGGAATGTATTTTGTACAATAGGTGATTAATTTTAGAAATGACTTAAGCTGTTGTAAGGTGCGTCATAGAGATATTTCTAAAATAAACCTCCCTCCTTTACTGTTATATGCCAAGCATCAACAGTGATGCAATGTTAATGTATGTTCACCTAACATCTTTTAGAGGTATCATTTATGCATTGTTCCAGTTTACAGTTACAATTTTTATTTTATACCATGTAAATGTAATTGTATCATGAGGGCAGACTTCTATCTTAGGGGTATGGACCATAACTACAGTTCTGCCCACTTCTCATACCTAATTTACCTCATCACTTGGCCCCACCCCTTGTAATAGTTACCCAAACACTTCCTGATTCTCTGGCATTTAATTACACACTGTAACTGGAACAGTAAAGAGCTGTACATTAAAGAAAATATTTTCTTACATCTGTAACATGTTTCTAATTATTTACCTATGAACTGTTACTGTTTTAGACACAGAGATATTCATTTTACTGTGGAGATTTTTTTTAATGCAAATGCATGTCATATTTGTAGTCTTATGACAGCCCTTTGCTATTGGCTGGGGCAATATTCATTTGGCCACAACACATTTCATTATACTTATCCAAAACTTTATATTAAGAGAATACTATTTTACACACACAAATAAAACACTGAGAGTGAGCCAGCACTCTCCCAACTTCGAACAGGGGTTAGCTGGAGTTTAATGATAAACCATTAGAACTTACATAATACATTATATTACACACTTCCATTGAAGTCTACAAGTCATTTGTAGCCACTGATTCAATACATATTTACCAATGTAATTTACAGACTATATATTTTGCTATTCTGTGGCACAAAATGACAGAAAAGTGCAAACACACTGATTACAATTTATGAATAATTTCTTTACACAATTTGATAAGCATGCAGTTTCAGAGACAAAAGCAGCCTGAAACTGAGACTTTTGGACCCCAGTTTTACCTAATGACGGACCAGACCAGCCCACATGGGAAGGCAAAAAGGAGTAAAGAATAGATTACTTCACCAGCTGGTTTTATGTTTGCATTTCCATGCCACCTGAGTCCAATTGTCCATCACTAAGCAGGATCCAGAAAACTTATAACCCTTTTTGGATTCTATTTTTAGGTTTAAATTATTTTTTTATTTTCTTACATGTCTAATGAACTCCATAAATTGTTGTTTAACATCAGGGAGTTCTGTAACTGTTATGTTAACAGTTCTGAATTTTTTATATTATGCAGTGGTTCAGCGCAACTCTTGGCGCACTGGATTAGGTCCGTCAGCAGCTACACCAGGTGTGACAGCATCTTATGTGCACACCGGATATAGTTTGCAGGGACCAAATCCTTAAGTAAATTATACACTGGAGGTGCAGATGCCAAGCTTGAGACCATACATAAAAAATTTTTAGGAGACCTTTTTGGTCTCTTGACATTACATGCTGTACAATTTTTAGTCTACCAATATATTAGTCTGGGGCATGCACATCTTCAGGTATAATTAGTAGGTCTTTTATTTTTTTAACACTGGCAACCATTTACTGATTAACTTTTTAGATTTAACAGATTTCCTAACATTTGGTTCTTTACAGGGCTTACATTTATAGGACCAAGGTGTTTGACTAATTGGACATAGTGTATCATCTGGTGGGTTACAATGTCTACAATTTGGACATGCCCAGTAAGGATACCCTTTGGTTTTCTTGGGACCTTTACGTCTAATTGTTCCCTGTCCAGATATGTCTGCATCTTTAAAATCATCCATATTAGTTAGAGCCATTTGTTTTTGAGTTTGTCCTAACTCTTCTAACTTTTTCTTATACTGAAGTAATTTACCTATTTTAATCCACAAATCAAGACTCTGGGGTATATTTACTAAGGTCCCGATTTTGACCGAGATGCCGTTTTTTCATCAAAGTGTCATCTCGGTAATTTACTAAACTCAAATCACGGCAGTGATGAGTGCATTCGTAATTTTTGGGTAGTCCATGAAAATAATTACGAATGAACCATCGGTCAAAACGCGGCTGTTTAAGTATGAATCTCGGTCATTTACTAAGAAGTGCAAAGCAAAAAAAAATAAAACACTGCCGTGAAAAATTACAACTCGTAAAAAAGTGCTAAAAAAAAACAGACCTGCTTTTTTAATCCGTGATTGTATAGGCATGCAGGGATCCATGAGATCCGTGCATGTATATCAGTGGGAAGGAGTGGGAAAGTGGTTATTTTCTAAAAAAAAATTGCGTGGGGTCCCCCCTCCTAAGCATAACCAGCCTCGGGCTCTTTGAGCCGATCCTGGTTGCAGAAATATGGGGAAAAAATTGACAGGGGTTCCCCCATATTTAAGCAACCAGCATCGGGCTCTGCGCCTGGTCCTGGTTCCAAAAATACGGGGGACAAAAAGAGTAGGGGTCCCCCGTATTTTTAAAACCAGCACCGGGCTCCACTAGCTGGACAGATAATGCCACAGCCGGGGGTCACTTTTATATAGTGCCCTGCGGCCGTGGCATCAAATATCCAACTAGTCACCCCTGGCCGGGGTACCCTGGGGGAGTGGGGACCCCTTCAATTAAGGGGTCCCCCCCCCAGCCACCCAAGGGCCAGGGGTGAAGCCCGAGGCTGTCCCCCCCATCCAATTGGCTGCGGATGGGGGGCTGATAGCCTTTTGTGAAAATGAAAAGATATTGTTTTTGGTAGCAGTACTACAAGGCCCAGCAAGCCTCCCCCGCATGCTGGTACTTGGAGAACCACAAGTACCAGCATGCGGCGGAAAAACGGGCCCGCTGGTACCTGTAGTACTACTACTAAAAAATACCCAAAAAAAGACAAGACACACACCTTGAAAGTAAAGATTTATTACATACATCCACACAAACATATACACATAC
This sequence comes from Pseudophryne corroboree, assembly GCF_028390025.1. Lineage (NCBI taxonomy): Eukaryota > Metazoa > Chordata > Amphibia > Anura > Myobatrachidae > Pseudophryne > Pseudophryne corroboree. Next base: position 353,377,062 of record NC_086447.1, on the reverse strand, counting down.
TTACCTTATGTTCACACGCAGGTCGGTCCTCTTGTCCAGTAGAATCCATGGGGTACCTGTTGAAAAAATTATACTCACAAAATCCAGTGTAGATCGGTCCTCTTCAAATCCATTTGTAATCCACGTACTTGGGTGGGAACTTTCTGCTCAGCGGTTGACCGAAAGTGACCTCACCGCTGAGCAGAAAGTTCCCACCATTGGTTACAATGGAGCGCATAGGCGCTACATTGTAACACTGCCGTGTGCCGCCTGTCAGTCAGTACAGGAGCACACAGCCGATCAGGAGGGTGCTACAACGTGGCGCTCCCTGATTGGCTGAAGAAACCCACTTAGACATAAGTCAGAGTGGGTTTCTGGCATTCGGGGAAAGGGGTCCCATGTGAAAACATGGGGCCCCTTTCAGTTCGTGGTCGGGACTCCGTTTTTTTATTTTCTCAAGTACCCCTGGCCCTTGGGTGGCTGGGGGACGACGACCCCTTGATTGAAGGGGTCCCCACTCCCCCAGGGTACCCCGGCCAGGGGTGACTAGTTGGATATTTGATGCTACGGCCGCAGGGCACTATATAAAAGTGACCCCCGGCTGTGGCATTATCTGTCCAGCTAGTGGAGCCCGGTGCTGGTTTTAGAAATATGGGGGACCCCTACTCTTTTTGTCCCCCGTATTTTTGGAACCAGGACCAGGCGCAGAGCCCGATGCTGGTTGCTTAAATATGGGGGAACCCCTGTCAATTTTTTCCCCATATTTCTGCAACCAGGATCAGCTCAAAGAGCCCGAGGCTGGTTATGCTTAGGAGGGGGGACCCCACGCAATTTTTTTAAAAGTTTTACAGTGTTTATTTAAAAAAAAAAAAAATGAACCCCAGCACGGATCACACAGATCCGGCCGAGATTCATTTTGAAAAAGTCGGCAGTGTTTTGCTAATCACTGCCGTAAAAAACAGAAAAAAAAACGAATGACATCGACATCGGAAAACCCGAAAAGGCAAAATACGGCAGCTTAGTAAATTAGTCGTAATAAATTCAAAAAGTTGCAATTTTACACTGTCAATGTCATTCGTGATTGAACTTTGACCTTTTTCCGAAAATTACGAATGTTAGTAAATATACCCCTCTGTTCCAGATTATTATCCTTCACATATTTCCCATAGGTTACTCTAATTTGTTTCAACCTATCCGGGTCTAGAGTGCCATTAGTAGTCAATTTTGCCCATTGAAACAATCGTCTCATACCCTTCAAGCATTGCTCACCATGTACATTCTTTATAATGTCCATGGCACTCCGAGGTGCTTCATCCGAAGGATAAGTATTTGTATTTCCCATACTTATGGCCAGTAAGTATTCAATAAAATCCGGGAAATATCATTAACCTGGATCTAACGGATCCTCAGAGATATAACTGTGAGGAAAATTGCCTGAAACAGAGGTGATTTGTAACCAATTTTTACCTATGTCACTATCCTTTGGAATGAAATTACATCCCATCAATATGAACACATCATCTGGGTTTTCTCTATTTTCCCAAACCCCTTCTTCTGCAGAGTACACTACTGCTTTTAAAACAAATGGATGTCCCTCCCCTAACTTGTGTATGATTGCTATGCAGACACAATCCTGACAGGACATTTAACTTGCATTCATTGCTTGCACCAGTCTGTGGTTACAGCTCACGGAAGAAAGAGAAAAAAAAGTTTTAAACGGCTTCCGTTCCTGATTTTTATTTTATTTTAACTCTGTACGCTATAATTTTTAAAGCGACAGGACGTGCTTTATGGTACTAACAAGGTATGCAAGTCAGATGCAATGATACTCTACTGTGATTACAATTTAGACTCCTATATTGTGTGCAATATACTGCTCTGAATCTTTCAATTCAGAAAGTATATCTGACCACATCCTTCCAATGTCTCTTACTGTAGGAATGAAATGGCAACAAATTGGTGCAAAAATGTCAAATCCTTCTTCCCAAGGTTCAGAAAATAGGGGAGATTCTCCTGGATTACAAATATAATGTAAATAAAATTTCTGATCGTGGTGTGCCTTTACTAAGAGTACTACACACTTACAAAGGGGACATGTCTGTTTCATAACTCTGACTTATTTTTTTAAAGTCTTTCTACAATATCCTACACATATAAACTGCAGTAACACAAACTTAACCTACGTTCTAATTCTCAATATAAGACAAAACAAGACAGTGGTTGCAGCAACATCCAGTTTAACAACCCATCAGTTGGTTATATGCAGACACACTCTAAATACTCAGAATCCATTTACTTCCACATTCATTCATTGTTACGCCTTTATAACACATATATAAGCACATATAAGCAAGAGATAGAATGAAAATGAGAAAAACCTGTTTACTGAGTGAACTTTGTGCGTGCAATCCCGCTCCCTGTCTCCCAGCGGAACAGATTGGATAGTTAACAGGAATGAGAGTCTACAGAGAAATATCTCTACGTACCATGCATAGGTTTTGAGTCTCAGTCCAGGAACCGTCCGCCCAGTCGTCCGCTGTTCGACAGGTGATGTGGATCTCGGATTCGGAACCTCCATATTGATAAAGGTAACCCCAGGAAAGGGCTCCCCTTGCTTAACCAAGTTCAAGCACGCATTCAGTCAGTCAGCATCAGGTTCATTCATGGCTGCAGCCAGTTACCAGTTAAATAAAGAGAGTGAAGTAGGAAATAGCAGAAGCAGATTTTATTTCCTGGAAACAGCATATTATAAAGGAATACATATTTGCATACAGTGTCATAATTTCCTTACACAAAGCTTAATCCTATTGGTTAATAAAACTCCTATCTTATAAGTAATATATTTGCCAACGTCTATATTTTTTATACTGTATGTGCTTTTAAATGGGTTAGTTAGGGGAATTTTGCTAACAGTGAGACATTCTATGTCTAGTTATGTTTTCACACCTTCCATACCGCAAACTACTGGAAACCTGTGAAGCCTATATGTCTAGCTGCTGACATTTATATTTTACTCAGAAAAGTAATAAAAATAGATCATAAGAAGGTTTCAATATAGTTCACTCAAAGTACAACGCCTTGCAGTTCTTTCCAATATCAACTCTGATCTGATAAACAATTATAAACAGCTTAGCAATATGGAGTCTATGAACAAAGATGGTTTCCATCTTTATCAATTTCCCCTCTTTGTTTACAATTTTTACCTCTATTCTACCCTTCCTTTACCTGGCCATTGATTCTATAGGGACACCTACTTTCACATCAAGTGTGCCTTAAGGGCACTCGAGACATGGGCTAATCCATTCAACACCCCTATACTCATGCAGAATCAATGTTCCCTATTCTCTTATCCCTAACTTTTAAATTATTATAAGAGTTCATAAATTAGAGGTATCTTCTGAAGATGGAATCATCATAATGTCCATAGTCCTTGCTCAATAGTCCTTGAAAGTCTTTTTGACTCAATATTGTGACAGCAAAGTTCATTAGATTACGTCATCATAACAGTAGGGACAGCTGGAAGCTTCTGTGTATCTGGTATGGCAGGTCTCACAGTAGAAGAATGTGGAATTGTATATTATAGCTCCTCCAATAAGTTTCATATAAATTGGTTGCGGTTTAGCAGTTTCAGCAATTCCTTAGGTAGAAAAACATTTTAGTGTCAGTATCCACATAATAAGCCTTAAAATATGCAATTAATAGCAAAACAAGTCCCTTAGCAACAATAGATAATATTCCTGAAAAGCAATTGGTTGTATAGTGTTTATAAAACCAAGAAAAGAAAGAATCTGGAAATACACTGGTATAATTATGATTAGTAGCGAACTGATTTTTTGACTGTATTACATCATTCATCTTTTCATCAATAATATCTTCTGGGCTAGTATAATTTATTAAATAAGTACAACATTTTACTTCATACATGGTCTGCAAAGTGACATACTAGCCTGCAGATACAGTAAACAATTGGTGACAACTGTTTATATTGGTCCTGTTTTACATTTAATGACTAGCATCTTTTATGCCTATATGTCTTTACCTGGGTAATTGTTGACATCCTATGTGTAGACATTTCAGGTGGAGTAAGGGTAGTTAGTTGTGTATATATATTCCTTTTTGTTCTGTTATTTTTGGCATAGTTACTGATTATTGCACTATCACTTGACTCCTCATATAAGTAAGGATCAATCATTACTGTTTATATAAGAATAACCATGCCAACAAGAAGAACTGAGTAACACATTATACATCCCCCAGACCCTTATATGGCCTGGGGCCTCTTAAATTGTATCTATATATTTTGATTATGTATTGTGATTGGATAATACTTCCTTTGTCACTTTCTTGCAATGAGATGCGTTTATTTACGAGTCTCTTTCACTCAACGTGACTGAAGTGGCGGTAGTCAACAGAACTTAAAACGGTCCTTTGAATTTGGGTTCAAGAGACTTTCTCTTTCTTAGTGACCACCCAATCACCTTGCTTTAGTTCATGTGAGTCTTGGGAACAGTTGGCATCTGGAATAGAATCAAAAACTTTGCCATGCAATTTGGTTAGTTGCTGTTGTATATGCATTACATAATAAATTAAGTCACCATGTTCATGTTGCAGTTGCTGTGGAAAATAGCATACTGTCCTAGCAACAATACCAAAATAAGATTTCATATGGTATTAACCCATGCTTTTCACTTGAAGTATTTGTGAGAACAAAGCAATGGGTAAACCTTCTAGCCATGTTTTGCCTGTTTCTGTAACTTATTTTTATAGCTTTAGTTTTAAGGTAATAGTTAAGTTTTTCTACATGTTTACTACTCTGCCTATAGGGAGTGTAAAAGGCCTGAGTAACACATAAATCTGACAGAATTTTGCCTAATACTTCTCCTGTGAAATGGGTACCTCTGTTCCTTTCAATAACTTAAGGTGCTCCATATCTACATATTACTTCTTGCATTAACTTCTTTGCAACTGTTTTGGCGTTTGCTGCTCTACAAGGCCAAGCTTCAACCCAATTTGAGAACAGGTCTTTGCACACAAGTACATTTTCATACCCAGAACATTTAGGTAACTGGATAAAGTCTATTTGTAATCTCTGAAAGGGGTAGCAAGTTTGTGGGGTACTTTTTGCTGGTACCTTTACAACCTTTCCTGGGTTATGTAAAGCACAAGCTACACACCCTGCAACATAAGCCTGTGCTGCCTGTGTGAACCCTGGTGCCACCCAATGCTGGTTCAGAATCCTCACCATTGCATCTGTGGATTGGTGAGTTTTTCCATGCAATATTTGTGCTAAGACTGGGTAAAGTGAGCGTGGTAAACAGATACGGTTTTCCACCATCCATCTGTCACCGTGTATTCGCCCACCTAATTTTTCCCAATCCTTTTTCTCCTTGCCTAAAGTCTGTGCTTGTAATTTGCACAATAACTGTAAGTCTAATGACTCTGGTGTGACAGTTAACATCACCTGAGTGTCTGGCAGAGGCTGGACTGCTGCAGCTTTTGCAGCCTGATCAGCTAGAACATTTCCTCTGACCTCTGCAGTATCCTCTTTAGTGTGCGCTTTGACCTTTATAACTGCTAATTTCTTTGGCAATTGAAAGGCAGCAAATAATGCCCTAATACAGTCTGCATGTTTTATTGCTTTTCCTGAAGAACCTATAAAATCTCTGCTCTTCTAGATAACTGCATAGTCATGGGCAATACCAAAGCAGTACCTTGAGTCTGTATAAATGTTAACTGTTTGACCTTCAGCATAAATACAGGCTGCTATCAGTGCCCTAAGTTCTGCCTCCTGAGCTGAACTACCTGTTGGCAAGGGTTCCTGTATTAAGATGTCTGTTTCTGTGTTAACTGCAAAACCTGTATGCGGTTCCCCATCCACATAGTACCTGGAGCCATCCACAAATAAATGTAAATTTGCATTTAGTAGAGGATGTTCCTGTATTTCTGGTGTACTTGCGGTTTCAAGAACTCTATACAATCATGTTCTTGATCGTGTATAGAAATTGAAAAATTTGATTGGTTTTCTGTGCCTGTCCTTTCATCATCACCCACACCATTCCCCTCTTTTGAAACCAGCAGCAATAATGTAGCTGGGTTCAAAGAAGTACAACGTTTGATAGTGACATTGGGTAAGCAATGCTACTTCATATTTGGTTAGTCTAGCAGCAGATAAATGTTTAGTCTGCGCTTGGTTTAGAATTTCAGTCACTGAGTGAGGCACCTGTACAGTTAAGGGATGACCCAGAACAATATCAGCAGCCTTGTCTAACAGTAACGCTGCTGCTGCTACTGACTTGACACATGTTGGTGCTGCCCATATGACTGGGTCTAACTGTACTGAGTAATATGCTAGGGGTCGCTGTTTGTCACAATGTACCTGGGTTAATATTCCTTGCGCATGTCCTGAAATTTTACAACAAAACAAATTGAAAGGCCTTGCATAATCAGGAAGTCCCAGTGCTGGTGCTGATATTATGTCTGTTTTTAGCTGACAAAAAGCATCTAGCTGTTCTTGTGTCATGAGTAATGCACCTTGTGCATTTTGTCCCTTTAGGGCATCATATAACACTTGTAGTTTCTGTGATGCGCCTACAATCCACTCTCTGCAATAAGTGATTAGTCCTAAAAGGATATGAGTTGTTTACATGTTTGAGGAGGTTTAACTTCTGAAATATTTTTTTTCCTTTTTGTAGTGATATGCTTACTATAAGCAGAAATGCAGTGTTCTAGAAATTGTACTTTGTTTTGTGCATATTATAACTTATTTCTATGTACCCTACATTTTTTTTAAATATATGAAGAGCAATAAGGCTTGACATTTGGGTTCTATTTAAAAATACCTTACACTTGTTGTTCTTTTGATGGCATCATATAAAACTTAGTTTTCTGTGATGCCCTTGGAATGTATTTTGTACAGTAGATGATTAATTTTAGAAATGACTTAAGCTGTTGTAAGGTGCGTCATAGAGATATTTCTAAAATAAACCTCCCTCCTTTACTGTTATATGCCAAGCATCAACAGTGATGCAATGTTAATGTATGTTCACCTAACATCTTTTAGAGGTATCATTTATGCATTGTTCCAGTTTACAGTCACAATTTTGATTTTATACCATGTAAATGTAATTGTATCATGAGGGCAGACTTCTGTCTTAGGAGTATGGACTATAACTATAGTTCTGCCCACTTCTCATACCTAGTTTACCTCATCACTTGGCCCCACCCCTTGTAATAGTTACCCAAACACTTCCTGATTCTCTGGCATTTAATTACACACTGTAACTGGAACAGTAAAGAGCTGTACATTAAAGAAAATATTTTCTTACATCTGTAACATGTTTCTAATTATTTACCTATGAACTGTTACTGTTTTAGACACAGAGATATTCATTTTACTGTGGAGATTTTTTTAATGCAAATACATGTCATATTTGTAGTCTTATGACAGCCCTTTGCTATTGGCTGGGGCAATATTCATTTGGCCACAACACATTTCATTATACTTATCCAAAACTTTATATTAAGAGAATACTATTTTACACACACAAATAAAACACTGAGAGTGAGCCAGCACTCTCCCAACTTCGAACAGGGGTTAGCTGGAGTTTAATGATAAACCATTAGAACTTACATAATACATTATATTACACACTTCCATTGAAGTCTACAAGTCATTTGTAGCCACTGATTCAATACATATTTACCAATGTAATTTACAGACTATATATTTTGCTATTCTGTGGCACAAAATGACAGAAAAGTGCAAACACACTGATTACAATTTATGAATAAGTTCTTTACACAATTTGATAAGCATGCAGATTCAGAGACAAAAGCAGCCTGAAACTGAGACTTTTGGACCCCAGTTTTACCTAATGACGGACCAGACCAGCCCACATGGGAAGGCAAAAAGGAGTAAAGAATAGATTACTTCACCAACTGGTTTTATGTTTGCATTTCCATGCCACCTGAGTCCAATTGTCCATCACTAAGCAGGATCCAGAAAACTTATAACCCTTTTTGGATTCTATTTTTAGGTTTAAATTATTCTTAATTTTCTTACATGTCTAATGAACTCCATAAATTGTTGTTTAACATCAGGGAGTTCTGTAACTGTTATGTTAACAGTTCTGAATTTTTTATATTATGCAGTGGTTCAGCGCAACTCTTGGCGCACTGGATTAGGTCCGTCAGCAGCTACACCATGTGTGACAGCATCTTATGTGCACACCGGATATAGTTTGCAGGGACCAAATCCTTAAGTAAATTATACACTGGAGGTGCAGATGCCAAGCTTGAGACCATACATAAAAAAAATTTAGGAGACATTTTTGGTCTCTTGACATTACATGCTGTACAATTTTTAGTCTACCAATATATTAGTCTGGGGCATGCACATCTTCAGGTATAATTAGTAGGTCTTTTATTTTTTTAACACTGGCAACCATTTACTGATTAACTTTTTAGATTTAACAGATTTCCTAACATTTGGTTCTTTACAGGGCTTACATTTATAGGACCAAGGTGTTTGACTAATTGGACATAGTGTATCATCTGGTGGGTTACAATGTCTACAATTTGGACATGCCCAGTACGGATACCCTTTGGTTTTCTTGGGACCTTTACGTCTAATTGTTCCCTGTCCAGATATGTCTGCATCTTTAAACTCATCCATATTAGTTAGAGCCATTTGTTTTTGAGTTTGTCCTAACTCTTCTAACTTTTTCTTATACTGAAGTAATTTACCTGTTTTAATCCACAAATCAAGACTCTGTTCCAGATTATTATCCTTCACATATTTCCCATAGGTTACTCTAATTTGTTTCAACCTATCCGGGTCTAGAGTGCCATTAGTAGTCACTTTTGCCCATAGAAACAATCGTCTCATACCCTTCAAGCATTGCTCACTGTTATGCACACCAGTGCCTGCAGGAATGTACTGGTGTTTGAACTGTTATGCAAAACAAATGGACTCACAGACAAACTGGGGAATATGACATAACGTACACAGAAGGTGATAGGGTAACAAAATACACACACAGTGAACAGAGAAGCCCAGAGGCTAAGGAACTGGGTATCTCCCTTGTATTAGAACTGCTCAGATGTAAAAAGCAAGATGTTGTGTTTTAATACGTAGAGAACCCGAAATGCTGTTGCTAAGGGCAACAGCAAAACCCTAAAGGGTTACCAACGGGTGTGGCAGTAAACTCCTTGGTCAGAGATGGAATGATAGACACAAGGAGAGCCTCCACAATCCTGATTCTCACTTGCAGTGCACAGGTTTAAGCTTACTGCCACTAAACTGACCCCTGACACCTAGCACAGTGAGACAGGATTAGACAGGCAAGTGTTAGAATACAGCCGCAAACTTGCTAAGTTCACAGAGTAATAACAGAACCCCAGCAAGCTAAACGACTGACTCCAGTCTTACTGCTAGGTCTGGATTGGCAGAGTGTAATACCAAATCCCCAGGCCTATTTGCAGTAAGCAACAAACAAATACAAAGCTACACAGTACTGGCTAACTTTCATGAACTGACTAACCAACAGAGATTCAGCAGCATCTGCTTACCCTGAAAAGAGGCCTTATAAAGCAGGTGCTGTCCACGCCCCACTCAGACCTCACAGACTGTGAGCACAAAAACCAGCACCGGATCCCCTGCCGTGCACAGAGCCTATAACCACTGCACAGCAAAAGACCCGAACCGGAGTATCAGCTGCGCTCAGGTTACTCCACTAGCACTTGTCTCCCGGTTGCCATGACGACGTGGCAGCACAGGGCAGGAGACCCTAACAGTACCCCCCCTCTGACGAGGGGTCAAAGAACCCCTACCACCGGGTTTATCGGGGAACTGCGAGAAGAAAGAGCGTATCAGTCTGGGGGCATGAAGATCACAACTGCGCACCCACGACCGCTCCTCCGGGCCATACCCCTTCCAGTGCACCAAAAATGACAGCCGACCCCGAACCACCTTGGAGTCAAGAATCCTTTCAACAACAAACTCCCTCTGGCCACGTATCAGAAGAGGGGAAGGTCTTCCACTGGAAGAAGGATTACTAATCGCCCGTTTTAAAAGGGAACAATGAAATGTTTTATTGATACCCAAAGAACGGGGCAGATCTAACTGAAATGCCACCGGATTGATAACCCTGGTGATCTTATAAGGGCCGATGAACCGGGGCCCTAACTTATGAGATGGCTGTCTCAACTTCAAATTCTTGGTAGACAACCAGACGAAGTCTCCTAATTTGAAGCTGCAGGGTCTTTTCCGCTTATCAAAAACCCTTTTGGTCACTAATGACACAGACACAAGGGCTTTCTTCACTTTCCGCCAAATACCTCTAAGGACCGAAACCACAGAGGAACCACCAGGCGTGGAGTCCAGGGGGTCAAAAGAATTGGCCTTAGGATGATGCCCATACACACAAAGGAAGGGAGAGATCCCTGTAGCAGAGTGAGCCGCGTTGTTATAGGCAAACTCCGCCATGGACAGATGAGCAACCCAGTCAGTCTGACACTTGGAGACATAACACCTGAGGAACTGCTCCAAGGACTGGTTCACCCTTTCAGTCTGCCCATTAGACTGCGGATGGTAGCCTGACGACAAGCTGACAGAAATCTGGAGATCGGAACAAAATGCCCTCCAGAATTTGGCCACAAACTGGGATCCGCGGTCAGAGACCACATCAAGTGGCAACCCGTGGAGACGCACAACATGCAGCATAAATAATTCAGACAGGCGTCTGGCTGATGGCAGCCCAACCAGTGGAACGAAGTGCGCCATCTTCGAAAACCTGTCAACGACAACCCAGATGGCTGTCATCCCCGAGGATTTGGGCAAGTCCACCACAAAATCCATTGAAATGTGGGTCCATGGCTTAGATGGGATAGAGAGTGGATGTAATGGGCCAACAGGAACCCCTCTAGGAGTCTTATTTCGGACACAGATGTCACATGCCCGAACCCACTGATCCACATCCTTAGCCACCGAGGGCCACCACACCGCCCTAGATAGCAACTCCCGAGTTCTGGCAATACCCGGGTGACCTGCCGACTTCTTGGCATGGAATTCCAGGAACACTCGCTGTCTTAACCTAGGAGGCACAAACAAAAGACCTACCGGAAAGGTCTGGAGGAGCCTGCTCCTGTGCTCTAAGGACTAATGATAAGAGGTCCTGGGTAATGCCCACTTTAATACATGATGGGGAAACAATGGGCAACGGCTCCTCGGTGGTCTCCTGGATTGGAGCAAAACTCCGCGAGAGCGCATCAGCCTTGATGTTTTTTGACCCAGGGCGATATGTTATCAAAAAATTAAAGCGAGCAAAAAACAAAGCCCATCGTGCCTGCCTGGCATTGAGCCGCTTCGCTGACTCTAAATATGCCAGATTCTTATGGTCAGTGAGAATTGAGACCACAAACTTAGCCCCCTCAAGCCAGTGTCTCCACTCCTCGAGTGCATCCTTAATAGCCAACAATTCCCGGTTACCCACGTCATAATTCATCTCGGCAGGCGAAAATTTATGGGAAAAGTAAGCACAGGGATGAAGGCGATTATCAAACACTCCCATCTGAGAAAGCACTGCCCCAATACCCATCTCAGAGGCATCCACCTCCACCACAAAAGGACGCTCTGGATCTGGGTGTCGCAGCACCTTGGCCGAAACAAATGCCCTTTTGAGACGGGCAAAAGCCGCTTTAGCCTCACAAGACCAGTGAGCAACATCCGCCCCTTTCTTAGTGAGTGCCACCAAGGGCGCCACTATAGACGAAAATCCAGCGATAAATCGTCTATAAAAATTCGCAAAGCCCAGGAAACGCTGAAGCGCCTTCAAACTAGTGGGCTGCACCCAATCCAGGACTGCCTGTACCTTGGAACCCTCCATTTGGAAACCTTCTGGGGAGATAATATATCCTAGAAATGCGATTTGCTGAACTTCAAATTCGCACTTCTCCAGCTTCGCCCCAAGCCGGTGGTCTCTGAGTTTCTGGAGGACTAAGCGTACATGCTTCCGATGTTCCTCCAGGGAATGGGAGAAGATTAGGATGTCATCTAAGTATACAACTAAGAATCTATCCAAATATTCCCTGAGCACATCATTCATGAAATCCTGGAAGACTGCCGGGGCATTACAGAGCCCCAAAGGCATCACCAAATATTCATAATGCCCTGAGTGGGTATTAAAGGCAGTCTTCCATTCATCCCCCTCTCTTATTCGGATTAGATTGTACGCACCGCGTAGGTCAATCTTAGAAAAAATGGTGGCAGTACGAAGCTGGTCAAACAAGACCGAAATGAGAGGCAGTGGGTATGAGTTTTTAATCGTGATACGGTTCAATTCCCTGAAGTCGATGCAGGGTCGCAACGAACCGTCCTTTTTACCCACGAAGAAGAACCCCGACCCAACTGGAGACTGTGATGGTCTGATAAATCCCTTAGCCAAGTTCTCCTGAATGTACTCTGCCATAGCCTGAGTCTCAGGACGTGACAGGGAGTACAACCTGCTCTTGGGAAGCTTAGCATTTGGCAACAAATCAATGGCACAATCATAGGGGCGATGGGGAGGTAGTACCTCTGCAACTTTTTTGGAGAACACGTCCGCAAAATCTGCATAACACCCTGGCAATCCTGGCAAACTTAGCTGCGAGAGCCTGACTGGAAGGCTCAAGCAACTCCTGAAACAATCAGTACCCCAACTAAGAATCTCCCCAGAGACCCAGTCAAATTGAGGATTGTGGGCCCTTAACCAGGGTAACCCCAACACCAATGGGGCAAAAGTACAGACAGTCACATAAAAGGACAACTCCTCAGAGTGTGTGGCTCCAATAAACAAAGAAATCTGGCTAGTGCAAGAGGTAATTTTACCTTGGGATAATGGTTCCCCGTTTAACCCACAAATCTCAATTTCCGATGCCAAGGGTACTAAGGGAACAGAGTGTTTTAGGGCGAATTGGCGGTCCATAAAAACCCCGTCGGCCCCACTGTCCACAAAGGCCTCAGTCTTGACAGTTTGACCGAGGATCTTCAAGGTCAACGGATTGATAAAAGTCTTCTTGGGAAATTCTGACTTCTGGCCTGACAGGATATTTCCCATCACCCTCAGGCCCTGAAGTTTTCCGGCTTTTCTGGGCATGATACTACCACATGACCTTTATTCCCACAGTACAAACACAACCCCTGCTGTCTCCTCCGCGTCTTCTCACGCGAGGAGAGGCGGGTAGCCCCAATCTGCATAGGCTCCTCAGAAAATTCCTCAGAGTCTGAGGTTCCCTTGGGAAGGAAGGAAATCTCAGTCTCCCTTTCAAGCCTACGCTCTCTCAGCCGTCTATCCACCCGGATGGATAACTGCATGAGCTGATCCAAGCTATCAGGCAAGGGATATTGTACCAGTTGGTCCTTTATCTGGTTAGAAAGACCTCTTCGGTACTGGTGTCTCAGGGCTGGGTCATTCCACTGGGTATCATGGGCCAACCTCCAAAACTCCGTACAGTAAACCTCAACTGGCCTTCGCCCTTGCTTAAGGATCGAAATCTGAGCCTCGGCTGAGGCCGTCTTGTCAGGGTCATCATACAACATGCCCAGTGCCGTAAAAAAAGCATCAACACTTTTAAGCGACGGACAGTCAGGCTGCAACCCATATGCCCAGACCTGTGGGTCTCCTTGTAGCAAGGAAATCACTATGCCCACCCGCTGAATCTCCGACCCAGAAGACTGAGGCCTAAGCCGGAAGTATAGCTTGCAGCTCTCCTTGAAACAAAAGAACTGCGAGCGATCTCCAGAAAAACGATCCGGGAGATTTACTTTCGGCTCCTTAACCCCTGCAGGTGCTGCTGCTGCGGGAGCTCCGCCAGCAGCCTGGGAGGTGTGCATTTTAATGGACAAATCATTAAATTGCCGAGTCAGGACCTGCACCTGATCGACCACCTGTTGCAACGTATTTTGAGGGGTATGCTCCATATTCCCACAAAATTTCAACAGGAGTATTAGGCTGCTGAATATGTTATGCACACCAGTGCCTGCAGGAATGTACTGGTGTTTGAACTGTTATGCAAAACAAATGGACTCACAGACAAACTGGGGAATATGACATAACGTACACAGAAGGTGATAGGGTAACAAAATACACACACAGTGAACAGAGAAGCCCAGAGGCTAAGGAACTGGGTATCTCCCTTGTATTAGAACTGCTCAGATGTAAAAAGCAAGATGTTGTGTTTTAATACGTAGAGAACCCGAAATGCTGTTGCTAAGGGCAACAGCAAAACCCTAAAGGGTTACCAACGGGTGTGGCAGTAAACTCCTTGGTCAGAGATGGAATGATAGACACAAGGAGAGCCTCCACAATCCTGATTCTCACTTGCAGTGCACAGGTTTAAGCTTACTGCCACTAAACTGACCCCTGACACCTAGCACAGTGAGACAGGATTAGACAGGCAAGTGTTAGAATACAGCCGCAAACTTGCTAAGTTCACAGAGTAATAACAGAACCCCAGCAAGCTAAACGACTGACTCCAGTCTTACTGCTAGGTCTGGATTGGCAGAGTGTAATACCAAATCCCCAGGCCTATTTGCAGTAAGCAACAAACAAATACAAAGCTACACAGTACTGGCTAACTTTCATGAACTGACTAACCAACAGAGATTCAGCAGCATCTGCTTACCCTGAAAAGAGGCCTTATAAAGCAGGTGCTGTCCACGCCCCACTCAGACCTCACAGACTGTGAGCACAAAAACCAGCACCGGATCCCCTGCCGTGCACAGAGCCTATAACCACTGCACAGCAAAAGACCCGAACCGGAGTATCAGCTGCGCTCAGGTTACTCCACTAGCACTTGTCTCCCGGTTGCCATGACGACGTGGCAGCACAGGGCAGGAGACCCTAACACTCACCATGTACATTCTTTATAATGTCCATGGCACTCCGAGGTGCTTCATCCGAAGGATAAGTATTTGTATTTCCCATACTTATGGCCAGTAAGTATTCAATAAAATCCGGGAAATATCAGTAACCTGGATCTAACGGATCCTCAGAGATATAACTGTGAGGAAAATTGCCTGAAACAGAGGTGATTTGTAACCAATTTTTACCTATGTCACTGTCCTTTGGAATGAAATGACATCCCATCAATATGAACACATCATCTGGGTTTTCTCTATTTTCCCAAACCCCTTCTTCTGCAGAGTACACTACTGCTTTTAAAACAAATGGATGTCCCTCCCCTAACTTGTGTATGATTGCTATGCAGACACAATCCTGACAGGACATTTAACTTGCATTCATTGCTTGCACCAGTCTGTGGTTACAGCTCATGGAAGAGAGAGAAAAAAAAGTTTTAAACGGCTTCCATTCCTGATTTTTTTTTAACTCTGTACGCTATAATTTTTAAAGCGACAGGACGTGCTTTATGGTACTAACAAGGTATGCAAGTCAGATGCAATGATACTCTACTGTGATTACAATTTAGACTCCTATATTGTGTGCAATATACTGCTCTGAATCTTTCAATTCAGAAAGTATATCTGACCACATCCTTCCAATGTCTCTTACTGTAGGAATGAAATGGCAACAAATTGGTGCAAAAATGTCAAATCCTTCTTCCCAAGGTTCAGAAAATAGGGGAGATTCTCCTGGATTACAAATATAATGTAAATAAAATTTCTGATCGTGGTGTGCCTTTACTAAGAGTACTACACACTTACAAAGGGGACATGTCTGTTTCATAACTCTGACTTATTTTTTTAAAGTCTTTCTACAATATCCTACACATATAAACTGCAGTAACACAAACTTAACCTACGTTCTAATTCTCAATATAAGACAAAACAAGACAGTGGTTGCAGCAACATCCAGTTTAACAACCCATCAGTTGGTTATATGCAGACACACTCTAAATACTCAGAATCCATTTACTTCCACATTCATTAATTGTTACGCCTTTATAACACATATATAAGCACATATAAGCAAGAGATAGAATGAAAATGAGAAAAACCTGTTTACTGAGTGAACTTTGTGCGTGCAATCCCGCTCCCTGTCTCCCATTGGAACAGATTGGATAGTTAACAGGAATAAGAGTCTACAGAGAAATATCTCTACGTACCATGCATGGGTTTTGAGTCTCAGTCCAGGAACCGTCCGCCCAGTCGTCTGCTGTTCGACAGGTGATGTGGATCTCGGATTTGGAACCTCCATATTGATAAAGGTAACCCCAGGAAAGGGCTCCCCTTGCTTAACCAAGTTCAAGCACGCATTCAGACAGTCAGCATCAGGTTCATTCATGGCTGCAGCCAGTTACCAGTTAAATAAAGAGAGTGAAGTAGGAAATACCAGAAGCAGAAGCAGAAGCAGATTTTATTTCCTGGAAACAGCATATTATAAAGGAATACATATTTGCATACAGTGTCGTAATTTCCTTACACAAAGCTTAATCCTATTGGTTAATAAAACTCCTATCTTATACGTAATATATTTGCCAACGTCTATATTTTTTATACTGTATGTGCTTTTAAATGGGTTAGTTAGGGGAATTTTGCTAACAGTGAGACATGCTATGTCTAGTTATGTTTTCACACCTTCCATACCGCAAACTACTGGACACCTGTGAAGCCTATATGTCTAGCTGCTGACATTTATATTTTACTCAGAAAAGTAATAAAAATAGATCATAAGAAGGTTTCAATATAGTTCACTCAAAGTCCAACGCCTTGCAGTTCTTTCGAATATCAACTCTGATCTGATAAACAATTATAAACAGCTTAGCAATATGGATTCTATGAACAAAGATGGTTTCCATCTTTATCAATGATGATGATGATGATGATGATGTAACAATGGTGAGGATGTCATAATGGTGAAAAAGTCAAAATTGAAATTATGTCACAATGGCGATGATGTCATAATGTTGATGCTGTCACAATGGTAATGATGACACAATGACGATGTCATAATTATGATGATGTAACAATGGTGATGATGTCATAATAGTGATGATGTCAAAATGGTGATGATGTCACAATGATGATCATGTCATAATGTTGATGCGGTCACAATGGTAATGATGACAAAATGGAGAGGTCATAATTATGAGGAAGTAACAATGGTGATGATGTCATAATAGTGATGATGTCACAATGATTATGATGTCAAAATGGTGATGATGTCATAATGGTGATGATGTCACAATGGTGATGATGTTACAATGGTGATGATGTCATAATGGTGATGATGTCACTATGGTCATGATGTCATAATGGTGATGATGTCACAATGGTGATGATGTCATAATGGTGATGGTGTAACAATGGTGATGATGTCATAATGGTGATGACGTCATAATAGTGATGATGTCACAATGGTGATAAAGTAACAATGCTGATGATGTCATAATAGTGATGATATCACAATGGTGATGATGTAAAAATGGTGATAAAGTCACAGTGATGATGATGTCATAATGATGATGAACAATGGTGATGATGTCACAATGATGATGATGTCATAATGATGATGATGTCCTAATAATGTAACAAAGGTGAGGATGTCACAATGGTGATGATGTCATAATAATGAAGATGTCATAATGGTGATGATGTCACATTGGTGATGATGTCATAATGTTGATTCTGTCACAATAGCGATGATGTCACAATGATAATGATGTCATAATGACAATGATGTAACAATGGTGATGATGTCATAATTATGAAGATGTAACAATGGTGATGATGTCCTAATGGTGATGATGTCACAAAGATGATGATGATGATGATGTCATAATGGTGAAAAAGGTAAAAATGGTGATGCTGTCACAATGGTGATGATGTCATAATGTTGATGCGCTCACAATGGTAATGATGTCACTATAATGATGTCATAATTATGATGATGTAACAATGGTTATGGTGTCATAATAGTGATAATGTCACCATGGTGATGATGTTAAAATGGTGATGATGATCATAATGGTGATAATGTCACAATAGTGATGGTGTAACAATGGTGATGATGTCATAATGGTGATGATGTCACTATGGTCATGATGTAATAATGGTGATGATGTCACAATGGTGATGATGTCATAATGGTGATGGTGTAACAATGGTGATGATGTCATAATGGTGATGACGTCATAATAGTGATGATGTCACAATGATGATAAAGTAACAATGCTGATGATGTCATAATAGTGATGATATCACAATGGTGATGATGTAAAAATGGTGATAAAGTCACAGTGATGATGATGTCATAATGATGATGAACAATGGTGATGATGTCACAATGATGATGATGTCATAATGATGATGATGTCCTAATGATGTAACAATGGTGATGATGTCATAATGGTGAAAAAGTCAAAATTGTGTTTGTCACAATGGTGATGATGTCACAATGGTGATGATGTCATAATGGTGATAATGTCATAATAGTGATGATGTCATAATGTTGATGCTGTCACAATGGTGATGATGTCACAATAGTTATGATGTCATGATGATGATGATGATGTCATAATCGTGATTATGTCACAACAGTGATGATATCAAAATGGTGAAAAATTCAAAATTGTGATAATTTCACACAGGTGATGATTTAACAAAGATGATGATGTTATAATGGTGATGATGGCACAAGGGAGAAAATGTCATAATAGTGATGATGCCATAATGATGATAATGTCATAATAGTGAGGATGTCACAATGGTGATGATGTCATAATGGTGATGATGTCACAATGGTTATGATGTCACAATGGTGAAGATGTCATAATGGTGATGGTGTTACAATGGTGATGATGTAATAAAGGTGATGATGTCACAATGGTAATGACATCATTATTGTCATGATGTCACAATGGTGAAGATGGAGCAATGTTGAAGATGCCATAATGTCGATTCACAATGGGGATGATGTCACAATGATGATGATGTCATAATGATGATGATGATGATGAACCAACAGAGATGATGTCATAATGGTGAAAAAGTCAAAATTGTGATTACGTCACAATGGTCATGATGGCATAATGGTGATGATGTCACAATGGTGATAATGTCATAATTATGATGATGTAACAATGGTGATGATGTCCTAATGGTGATGATGTCATAATGTTGATGCTGTCACAATGCTGATAATGTCATAATTATGACGATGTAACAATGGTGGTGATGTCATAATGGTGAAGATGTCACAACGGTGATGGTGTCATAATGGTGAAAAAGTCAAAATTTAGATAATATCACAATGTTAATAATGTAACAAAGGTGAGGATGTCACAATGGTGATGATGTCATAATAATGAAGATGTCATAATGGTGATGATGTCACATTGGTGATGATGTCATAATGTTGATTCTGTCACAATAGCGATGATGTCACAATGATAATGATGTCATAATGATAATGATGTAACAATGGTGATGATGTCATAATTATGAAGATGTAACAATGGTGATGATGTCCTAATGGTGATGATGTCACAAAGATGATGATGATGATGATGATGATGTCATAATGGTGAAAAAGGTAAAAATGGTGATGCTGTCACAATGGTGATGATGTCATAATGTTGATGCTGTCACAATGGTAATGATGTCACTATAATGATGTCATAATTATGATGATGTAACAATGGTTATGGTGTCATAATAGTGATAATGTCACCATGGTGATGATGTCAAAATGGTGATGATGATCATAATGGTGATAATGTCACAATAGTGATGATGTCATAATAGTGATGGTGTAACAATGGTGATGATGTCATAATGGTGATGACGTCATAATAGTGATGATGTCACAATGGTGATAAAGTAACAATGCTGATGATGTCATAATAGTGATGATATCACAATGGTGATGATGTAAAAATGGTGATAAAGTCACAGTGATGATGATGTCATAATGATGATGAACAATGGTGATGATGTCACAATGATGATGATGTCATAATGATGATGATGTCCTAAT
The DNA here is from genome assembly GCF_028390025.1 of Pseudophryne corroboree. Lineage (NCBI taxonomy): Eukaryota > Metazoa > Chordata > Amphibia > Anura > Myobatrachidae > Pseudophryne > Pseudophryne corroboree. The sequence goes on along the minus strand of NC_086447.1, from coordinate 353,357,110 downwards.
GATGTAACAATGGTGATGATGTCATAATGGTGAAAAAGTCAAAATTGTGTTTGTCACAATGGTGATGATGTCACAATGGTGATGATGTCATAATGGTGATAATGTCATAATAGTGATGATGTCATAATGTTGATGCTGTCACAATGGTGATGATGTCACAATAGTTATGATGTCATGATGATGATGATGATGATGTCATAATCGTGATTATGTCACAACAGTGATGATATAAAAATGGTGAAAAATTCAAAATTGTGATAATTTCACACAGGTGATGATTTAACAAAGATGATGATGTTATAATGGTGATGATGGCACAAGGGAGAAAATGTCATAATAGTGATGATGCCATAATGATGATAATGTCATAATAGTGATGATGTCACAATGGTGATGATGTCATAATGGTGATGATGTCACAATGGTTATGATGTCACAATGGTGAAGATGTCATAATGGTGATGGTGTTACAATGGTGATGATGTAATAAAGGTGATGATGTCACAATGGTAATGACATCATTATTGTCATGATGTCACAATGGTGAAGATGGAGCAATGTTGAAGATGCCATAATGTCGATTCACAATGGGGATGATGTCACAATGATGATGATGTCATAATGATGATGATGAACCAACAGAGATGATGTCATAATGGTGAAAAAGTCAAAATTGTGATTACGTCACAATGGTGATGATGGCATAATGGTGATGATGTCACAATGGTGATAATGTCATAATTATTATGATGTAACAATGGTGATGATGTCCTAATGGTGATGATGTCATAATGTTGATGCTGTCACAATGCTGATAATGTCATAATTATGACGATGTAACAATGGTGGTGATGTCATAATGGTGAAGATGTCACAACGGTGATGGTGTCATAATGGTGAAAAAGTCAAAATTTAGATAATATCACAATGTTAATAATGTAACAAAGGTGAGGATGTCACAATGGTGATGATGTCATAATAATGAAGATGTCATAATGGTGATGATGTCACATTGGTGATGATGTCATAATGTTGATTCTGTCACAATAGCGATGATGTCACAATGATAATGATGTCATAATGATAATGATGTAACAATGGTGATGATGTCATAATTATGAAGATGTAACAATGGTGATGATGTCCTAATGGTGATGATGTCACAAAGATGATGATGATGATGATGACGATGATGTCATAATGGTGAAAAAGGTAAAAATGTTGATGCTGTCACAATGGTGATGATGTCATAATGTTGATGCTGTCACAATGGTAATGATGTCACTATAATGATGTCATAATTATGATGATGTAACAATGGTTATGGTGTCATAATAGTGATAATGTCACCATGGTGATGATGTCAAAATGGTGATGATGATCATAATGGTGATAATGTCACAATAGTGATGATGTCATAATAGTGATGGTGTAACAATGGTGATGATGTCATAATGGTGATGACGTCATAATAGTGATGATGTCACAATGGTGATAAAGTAACAATGCTGATGATGTCATAATAGTGATGATATCACAATGGTGATAATGTAAAAATGGTGATAAAGTCACAGTGATGATGATGTCATAATGATGATGAACAATGGTGATGATGTCACAATGATGATGATGTCATAATGATGATGATGTCCTAATGATGTAACAATGGTGATGATGTCATAATGGTGAAAAAGTCAAAATTGTGTTTGTTACAATGGTGATGATGTCACAATGGTGATGATGTCATAATGGTGATAATGTCATAATAGTGATGATGTCATAATGTTGATGCTGTCACAATGGTGATGATGTCACAATAGTTATGATGTCATGATGATGATGATGTCATAATCGTGATTATGTCACAACAGTGATGATATCAAAATGGTGAAAAATTCAAAATTGTGATAATTTCACACAGGTGATGATTTAACAAAGATGATGATGTTATAATGGTGATGATGGCACAAGGGAGAAAATGTCATAATAGTGATGATGCCATAATGATGATAATGTCATAATAGTGATGATGTCACAATGGTGATGATGTCATAATGGTGATGATGTCACAATGGTTATGATGTCACAATGGTGAAGATGTCATAATGGTGATGGTGTTACAATGGTGATGATGTAATAAAGGTGATGATGTCACAATGGTAATGACATCATTATTGTCATGATGTCACAATGGTGAAGATGGAGCAATGTTGAAGATGCCATAATGTCGATTCACAATGGGGATGATGTCACAATGATGATGATGTCATAATGATGATGATGAACCAACAGAGATGATGTCATAATGGTGAAAAAGTCAAAATTGTGATTACGTCACAATGGTGATGATGGCATAATGGTGATGATGTCACAATGGTGATAATGTCATAATTATTAGGATGTAACAATGGTGATGATGTCCTAATGGTGATGATGTCATAATGTTGATGCTGTCACAATGCTGATAATGTCATAATTATGACGATGTAACAATGGTGGTGATGTCATAATGGTGAAGATGTCACAACGGTGATGGTGTCATAATGGTGAAAAAGTCAAAATTTAGATAATATCACAATGTTAATAATGTAACAAAGGTGAGGATCTCACAATGGTAATGATGTCATAATAATGAAGATGTCATAATGGTGATGAAGTCACATTGGTGATGATGTCATAATGTTGATTCTGTCACAATAGCGATGATGTCACATTGATAATGATGTCATAATGATAATGATGTAACAATGGTGATGATGTCATAATTATGAAGATGTAACAATGGTGATGATTTCCTAATGGTGATGATGTCACAAAGATGATGATGATGATGATGATGTCATAATGGTGAAAAAGGTAAAAATGGTGATTCTGTCACAATGGTGATGATGTCATAATGTTGATGCTGTCACAATGGTAATGATGTCACTATAATGATGTCATAATTATGATGATGTAACAATGGTTATGGTGTCATAATAGTGATAATGTCACCATGGTGATGATGTCAAAATGGTGATGATGATCATAATGGTGATAATGTCACAATAGTGATGATGTCATAATAGTGATGGTGTAACAATGGTGATGATGTCATAATGGTGATGACGTCATAATAGTGATGATGTCACAATGGTGATAAAGTAACAATGCTGATGATGTCATAATAGTGATGATATCACAATGGTGATGATGTAAAAATGGTGATAAAGTCACAGTGATGATGATGTCATAATGATGATGAACAATGGTGATGATGTCACAATGATGATGATGTCATAATGATGATGATGTCCTAATGATGTATCAATGGTGATGTCATAATGGTGAAAAAGTCAAAATTGTGTTTGTCACAATGGTGATGATGTCACAATGGTGATGATGTCATAATGGTGATAATGTCATAATAGTGATGATGTCATAATGTTGATGCTGTCACAATGGTGATGATGTCACAATAGTTATGATGTCATGATGATGATGATGATGTCATAATCGTGATTATGTCACAACAGTGATGATATCAAAATGGTGAAAAATTCAAAATTGTGATAATTTCACACAGGTGATGATTTAACAAAGATGATGATGTTATAATGGTGATGATGGCACAAGGGAGAAAATGTCATAATAGTGATGATGCCATAATGATGATAATGTCATAATAGTGATGATGTCACAATGGTGATGATGTCATAATGGTGATGATGTCACAATGGTTATGATGTCACAATGGTGAAGATGTCATAATGGTGATGGTGTTACAATGGTGATGATGTAATAAAGGTGATGATGTCACAATGGTAATGACATCATTATTGTCATGATGTCACAATGGTGAAGATGGAGCAATGTTGAAGATGCCATAATGTCGATTCACAATGGGGATGATGTCACAATGATGATGATGTCATAATGATGATGATGAACCAACAGAGATGATGTCATAATGGTGAAAAAGTCAAAATTGTGATTACGTCACAATGGTGATGATGGCATAATGGTGATGATGTCACAATGGTGATAATGTCATAATTATTATGATGTAACAATGGTGATGATGTCCTAATGGTGATGATGTCATAATGTTGATGCTGTCACAATGCTGATAATGTCATAATTATGACGATGTAACAATGGTGGTGATGTCATAATGGTGAAGATGTCACAACGGTGATGGTGTCATAATGGTGAAAAAGTCAAAATTTAGATAATATCACAATGTTAATAATGTAACAAAGGTGAGGATGTCACAATGGTGATGATGTCATAATAATGAAGATGTCATAATGGTGATGATGTCACATTGGTGATGATGTCATAATGTTGAATCTGTCACAATAGCGATGATGTCACAATGATAATGATGTCATAATGATAATGATGTAACAATGGTGATGATGTCATAATTATGAAGACGTAACAATGGTGATGATGTCCTAATTGTGATGATGTCACAAAGATGATGATGATGATGATGATGATGATGATGATGATGATGATGATGTCATAATGGTGAAAAAGGTAAAAATGGTGATGCTGTCACAATGGTGATGATGTCATAATGTTGATGCTGTCACAATGGTAATGATGTCACTATAATGATGTCATAATTATGATTATGTAACAATGGTTATGGTGTCATAATAGTGATAATGTCACCATGGTGATGATGTCAAAATGGTGATGATGATCATAATGGTGATAATGTCACAATAGTGATGATGTCATAATAGTGGTGGTGTAACAATGGTGATGATGTCATAATGGTGATGACGTCATAATAGTGATGATGTCACAATGGTGATAAAGTAACAATGCTGATGATGTCATAATAGTGATGATATCACAATGGTGATGATGTAAAAATGGTGATAAAGTCACAGTGATGGTGATGTCATAATGATGATGAACAATGGTGATGATGTCACAATGATGATGATGTCATAATGATGATGATGATGTCCTAATGATGTAACAATGGTGATGATGTCATAATGGTGAAAAAGTCAAAATTGTGTTTGTCACAATGGTGATGATGTCACAATGGTGATGATGTCATAATGGTGATAATGTCATAATAGTGATGATGTCATAATGTTGATGCTGTCACAATGGTGATGATGTCACAATAGTTATGATGTCATGATGATGATGATGATGATGTCATAATCGTGATTATGTCACAACAGTGATGATATCAAAATGGTGAAAAATTCAAAATTGTGATAATTTCACACAGGTGATGATTTAACAAAGATGATGATGTTATAATGGTGATGATGGCACAAGGGAGAAAATGTCATAATAGTGATGATGCCATAATGATGATAATGTCATAATAGTGATGATGTCACAATGGTGATGATGTCATAATGGTGATGATGTCATAATGGTGATGATGTCACAATGGTGAAGATGTCATAATGGTGATGGTGTTACAATGGTGATGATGTAATAAAGGTGATGATGTCACAGTGGTAATGACATCATTATTGTCATGATGTCACAATGGTGAAGATGGAGCAATGTTGAAGATGCCATAATGTCGATTCACAATGGGGATGATGTCACAATGATGATGATGTCATAATGATGATGATGATGAACCAACAGAGATGATGTCATAATGGTGAAAAAGTCAAAATTGTGATTACGTCACAATGGTGATGATGGCATAATGGTGATGATGTCACAATGGTGATAATGTCATAATTATTATGATGTAACAATGGTGATGATGTCCTAATGGTGATGATGTCATAATGTTGATGCTGTCACAATGCTGATAATGTCATAATTATGACGATGTAACAATGGTGGTGATGTCATAATGGTGAAGATGTCACAACGGTGATGGTGTCATAATGGTGAAAAAGTCAAAATTTAGATAATATCACAATGTTAATAATGTAACAAAGGTGAGGATGTCACAATGGTGATGATGTCATAAAAATGAAGATGTCATAATGGTGATGATGTCACATTGGTGATGATGTCATAATGTTGATTCTGTCACAATAGCGATGATGTCACAATGATAATGATGTCATAATGATAATGATGTAACAATGTTGATGAGGTCACTATGATGATAATGTCATAACGATGATGATGTAACAATGATGATGATGTCATAATGGTGAAAAAGTCAAAATTGTAATTTTGACACAATGATGATGATGTCATAATGGTGATGATGTATCAATGGTGATGATGTCACAATGGTGATGATGTCAAAATGGTGATTATGTAACAATGGTGATGATGTCATAATGATGATGATATCATGATGATGATGATGTAACAATGATAATGTCACAATGATGAGGATGTTGTCACAACGGTGATGATGTCAAAATTGTAAAAAAAGTCACAATGACGATGATGTAACAAAGGTGATGATGTCATAATAGTGATGTCATAATGGTGATGATGTTACAATGCTGATGATGACATAATGGTGATGATGTAACAATGGTGCTAATGTCATAATGGTGATGATGTTACAATGGTAATGATGGAACATTGGTAATGAAGACATAATGTTGATTCATAATGGTAATGATGTCAGAATGATAATCATGTCTTAATAATGATGATGTAACAATTGTGATTATGTCATAATGGTGAAAAAGTCAAAATTGTGATTGTCACAATGGTGATGATGTCATAATGGTGATGATGTCACAATTTTGATGATGTCATAATAATGATGATGTCATAATGGTGATATCACAATGGTGATGATGTCACAATGTCGATTTTAAATCAACGATGATGATGTCATAATGGTGATGATGTCATAATGTTGATGCTGTCACAATGGTGATGAAGTCACAATTATAATGATGTCATAATGATGACGATGATACAATTGTGATGATGTCATAATGGTGATGATGTCACAATGGTTATGATGTCACAATGGTGAAGATGTCATAATGGTGATGGTGTTACAATGGTGATGATGTCATAAAGGTTATGATGTCACAATGGTGATTACGTCATTATTGTCATGATGTCACAATGGTGAAGATGGAGCAATGGTGATGATGTCATAATGTTGATTCACAATGGTGATGATGTCACAATGATGATGATGTCATAATGATGATGATGTACCAATAGAGATGATGTCATAATAGTGAAAAAGTCAAAATTGTGATTATGTCACAATGGTGATGATGTCATAATGGTGATGATGTAAAAAAGGTGATGATGTCACAATGGTGATGCCACAATGGCAATTTTATATAAACGGTGATGATGTCATAATAGTGATGATGTCATAATGTTGATGCTGTCACAATGCTGATAATATCATAATTATGATGATGTAACAATGGTGATGATGTCATAATGGTGAAGATGTCACAACAGTGATGGTGTCATAATGGTGAAAAAGTCAAAATTGATATAATATCACAATGTAAATAATATAACAAAGGTGAGGATGTCACAATGGTGATGATGTCACAATGATGATGTAACAATGGTGATGATGTCATAATGGTGAAAAAGTAAAAATTGTGATTATGTCACAATGGAGATGATGTCATAATGGTGATGATGTCATAATAGTGATGATGTCACAATGATTATGTCAAAATGATGACGATGTCATAATGGTGATGATGTCACAATGGTGATGATGTCATAATAGTGATAATGTCACAATGGTGATGATGTCATAATGGAGATAATGTCACAATGGAGATGATGTCATAATGGTGATGGTGTAACAATGGTTATGAAGTCATAATGCTGATGAAGTCACAATAGTGATAATTTCATAATAGTGATGATGTCACAATGATGATGAAGTAACAATGCTGATGATGTCATAATAGTGATGATCTCCCAATGGCGATGATGTAAAAATGGTGATGATGTCATAAATGTGATGATGTCATAAATGTGATGAAGTCACAATGGTGATAATGTCATAATTGAGATGAATCCACAATGTTAATGACGTTACAATGGTGATGATGTCATAATGGTGATGATGTAACAATGATGATGATGTCATAATGGCGATTATGTAACAATGGTGATGTCACAGTTGTGATGATGTCATAATGTTGATGCTGTCACAATGTTGATGCTGTCACAATGCTGATGATGTCATAATGTTGATGATGATGATGATGATGATGATGTCACAATGGTGATGTCACAATTATGTTGTCATAATTATGATGATGTAACAATGGTGATGATGTCATAATAGTGATGATATAAAATGGTGATGATGTCATAATGGTGATGATGTCATAATAGTGATGACGTCAAAATGGTAATGATGTCAAAATGGTGATGATGTCATAATTGTGATGATGTCACAATGGTGATGATGTCATAATGGTGAAAAAGGTAAAAACGGTGATGATGTCATAATGGTGATGATGTCACAATGCTAATGATGTCATAATGGTGATGATGTCACAATTGTGATGATCTCATATTGGTGATGATATTACAATGGTGATGATTATTACACAAAAATACCAAAGAAAGGTAGACAAGAACTCTCCTAGAGTGGGGCACTCAAAAGTGTAATAATACGTGTGCAACAATATAGGATGAAGAAAGAAAATATGATAAGACTTAACTTTTATTAAAGATCAAAAATTAAAAATACTTGGAGATATTCTCTCTTATTCTAAAAAGGCGAAATATAAACACAATACATATAGTACAACATATAACAAATTAAAAGGTACAGGTAATTTACAAACTCCAGCGGGCCTTGGCCCTTTCTATAATGGAGAATCAGCATATGAATAAGACTCAAATAACAGTAAGTCAAGACCTTAGAGCATGTTTCGTGGTTCTGCTGCCTCGTATGTGCTATAGCATTATATATGTGGTGAGAGACCCTTACTCGTGCCAGTCTCTAGAGTCACAGACAGTGCCAGAGCATCCAAAGAGAGTGTCTCATTCGCTTCTGCTTTTGGTTGATGACATTACGGTCAGCGCAGCCAATGAGAGAGTTACTGACACTCTACCTGCTCTGGTGTTGAAATACTAGGATGAACTGATAAAGGATAGCAATCCGCTCTTGAATTAGAGAAATATAGAGAGTATAGAAGGCAAGACTGTACAGCAAATTTCGTGGTTCTGCTGCCACGCATGTGCTATTGCATTATATGCGTGTTGAGAGACCATTACTCATGCTAGTCTATGGAAATACAAACTGTACAAGAACAATGCGCAATGTGTCTCATTCGCCTCTAATACTGGCTGATGGTACTACGATCAGTGTAGCCAGTTTGGGGGTTACTGACACTATGCTGTTCTGGTGTTGAAAGGGATAGAAGGCACTGTTAAATTAAGTACAGGAAAGGGGGATACCACATGAGCTCACTTTTCCATATACGTGCTGCGTCAGTCACAGCGTCCCAACCTCACCTTAATATATAATCTGAGGAGAGTTCATCCCTTTAACTAGTGCCCTCTAGTGCCACTTAGTAGCTGGTCTCTAAAGAAGGGTGTACTGTATGACTAAGTCGCACTTATTTGCAACATATGTTGCCATATAAAGCACACATTCCACAATAAAGATCAGTATATATTATAGAGATAATACATTTCTCTCAACAACCATCATAGGTAAAGCTAGAGTTTTGTATTCTATGTGCACATATGAGTGATTCATCTTACTTATAACCTTTTGCACAATTGAACACTGATTCTAATGCAACATACTGACAGTATTATTACGTTGACCTCCTATCTTATACTTCTAATTTCTTATTGCTATATAAACAATTATGATCATTCATCCAAGAAAACAACAATAGATTTTTTGTATGTCCTGACTGTGAAGCACGGTAAGTACACGTGCAGTGCCAGACGGTCTGTTGCCCCTGGCAACAGTGCTCACACTAACCCGTGTTTTTATTTCATATCCCTAGACACAGGAAATATGCAGAATTAATCCCTCTAAACATATCAATATGAATGATGTCACAATGATGATGATGATGTCATAATGATGATTATGTAACAATGGTGATGATGTCATTATGCTGATGATGTCAAAATGGTGATAAAGTCAAAATTGTGATGTCACAATGTTAATGATGTCATAATGGTGATGTCACCATTGTGATGATCTCATAATGATGATAATGTAACAATGGTGATGATGTCATAAAGTTGATTCACAATGGAGATGATGTAAAAATGGTGATGATGTCACAATGGTGATGATGTCATATTAGTGATGAAATTCCAGTAGTGATGATGTCACAATGGCGATGTCATAATGGTGATGTTGTCATAATTATGAAGATGAAACAATGGTGATGATGTTGTAATGGTGATGATGTCAGAAAGATGATGGTGTTACAATATTGATGATGTCCCAGTAGTGATGATGTCACAATGGTGATGTCATAATGGTGATGATGTAACAATGGTGATGATGTCATAATTATGTTGATGTCAGAATGGCGATTATGTAACAATGGTGATGATGTCACAGTTGTGATGATGTCATAATGTTGATGCTGTCACAATGCTGATGATGTCATAATGATGATGATGATGATGATGTCACAATGGTGATGATGTCACAATGATGATGTCATAATTATGATGCTGTAACAATGGTGATGATGTCATAATAGTGATAATGTCAAAATGGCGATTATGTCATAATGATGATGATGTCACAATGGTGATGATGTCATAATAGTGATGATGTCACAATGGTAATGATGTCAAAATGGTGATGATGTCATAATGGTGATGATTTCACAATGGTGATAATGTCATAATGGTGATGGTGTAACAATGGTGATGATGTCATAAAAGTGATGATGTCACTATGGTGATGATGTCATAATGGTGATGATGTTACAATGGTGATGATGCCACAATAGTGATTATGTCATAATAGGGAAGATGCCATATGAAGTAACAATGCTAATGATGTCATAATAATGATGATATCACTATGGTGATGATGTCATAAAAGGTGATGAAGTTACAATGGAGATGATGTCAGAATTGTGATTATGTCATAATGGTGATTATGTAACAATGGTAATAATGTCACAATGGTGATGATGTCATAATGTTGATGATGTAACAATGATGATGATGATGATGATGATGTCATTATGGTGATGATGTCAAAATAGTGATAAAGTCAAAATTGTGATGATTTCACAATGGTGATGATGTCATAATGGTGGAAAAGTTAAAAATGGTGATGATGTCATAATGGTGATGATGTCACAATGCTAATAATATCATAATGATGATGATGTAACAATGGTAATGATGTTATAATGGTGAAAAAGTCAAAATTGTAATAATGTCAAAATGGTGATGATGTAACAAAGGTGATGATGTCATAAAGTTGATTCACAATGGAGATGATGTAAAAATGGTGATGATGTCACAATGGTGATGATGTCATATTAGTGATGAAATTCCAGTAGTGATGATGTCACAATTGCGATGTCATAATGGTGATGTTGTCATAATTATGAAGATGAAACAATGGTTATGATGTTGTAATGGTGATGATGTCAGAAAGATGATGGTGTTACAACATTGATGATGTCCCAGTAGTGATATTGTCACAATGGTGATGTCATAATGGTGATGATGTCATAATGGTGATGATGTAACAATGGTGATGATGTCATAATTATGTTGATGTCAGAATGGCGATTATGTAACAATGGTGATGATGTCACAGTTGTGATGATGTCATAATGTTGATGCTGTCACAATGCTGATGATGTCACAATAATGATGATGTCATAATGATGATGATGATGATGTCACAATGGTGATGATGTCACAATTATGATGTCATAATTATGATGCTGTAACAATGGTGATGATGTCATAATAGTGATAATGTCAAAATGGTGATTATGTCATAATGATGATGATGTCACAATGGTGATGATGTCATAATAGTGATGATGTCACAATGGTAATGATGTCAAAATGGTGATGATGTCATAATGGTGATGATTTCACAATGGTGATAATGTCATAATGGTGATGGTGTAACAATGGTGATGATGTCATAAAAGTGATGATGTCACTATGGTGATGATGTCATAATGGTGATGATGTCATAATGGTGATGATGTTACAATGGTGATGATGCCACAATAGTGATTATGTCATAATAGGGAAGATGCCATATGAAGTAACAATGCTAATGATGTCATAATAATGATGATATCACTATGGTGATGATGTCATAAAGGTGATGAAGTTACAATGGAGATGATGTCAGAATTGTGATTATGTCATAATGGTGATTATGTAACAATGGTGATAATGTCACAATGGTGATGATGTCATAGTGTTGATGATGTAACAATGATGATGATGATGATGTCATTATGGTGATGATGTCAAAATAGTGATAAAGTCAAAATTGTGATGATTTCACAATGGTGATGATGTCATAATGGTGGAAAAGTTAAAAATGGTGATGATGTCATAATGGTGATGATGTCACAATGCTAATGATATCATAATGATGATGATGTAACAATGGTAATGATGTTATAATGGTGAAAAAGTCAAAATTGTAATAATGTCAAAATGGTGATGATGTAACAAAGGTGATGATGTCATAAAGGTGATTATGTCATAATAGTAATGCTGTCATAATAGTGATGATATTACAATGGTGATGATGTAAAAATGGTGATGATGTCACAATGATGATAATGGCATAATGATGATGTAACAATGGTGATGATGTCATAAAGGAGATGATGTAACAATGGTGATGATGTCATAATTATGAAGATGAAACAATGGTGATGATGTTATAATGGTGATGATGTCGTAATGGTGATGATGTCAGAAAGATGATGGTGTCACAATATTGATCATGTCATAATTGTGATGATGTCCCAGTAGTGATGATGTCACAATGGTGATGTCATAATGGTGATGATGATGATGATGATGATGATGATGATGGTGACATAATGGTGATGATGTCACAGCAGTGATGATATAAAAATGGTGAAAAACAATGGTGATGATGTAAAAAAAATGATGTCATAATGGTGATGATGTCACAAAGGAGATTATGTCATAATAGTGATGATGTCATAATGGTGATGATGTCATAATGGTGATGATGTAAAAAAGGTGATGATGTCATTATAGTGATGATGTCATAATACTGAAATAGAAAAATGGTGATGATGTCATAATGGTGATGATGTCATAAAGGTGATGATGTAACAATTTTGATGATGTCATAATGGTTATGTCACAATGGTGATAATGGTGCAATGGTGATGATGTCATAATGTTGATTCACAATGGTGATGATGTCACAATGATGATAATGTCATAATGATGATGATGTAACAATGGTGATGATATCATAATGGTGATTTTGTTTCAACGGTGATCATGTCACAATAGTAATTTTATATCAACCATGATGATGTCATAATAGTGATGATGTCATAATGTTGATGATATCACAATGGTGATGATGTCAAAATGGAGATTATGTCATATTGGTGATGATGTCATAATGGTGATGATGTCATAATGGTGATTGTGTAACAATGGTGATGATGTCACAATAGTGATGATGTCATAATAGTGATGTCACAATGGTGATGATGTCATAATAGTGATGATATCACAATGGTGATGATGTAAAAATAGTGACGGTGTCATAAAGGTGATGATGTCACAAAGGTGATGATGTGATAATTGTGATGATGTCCCAATGGGGATAATGTCCTAATGGTGATGATGTCATAATGGTGATGATGTCACAATGGTGATTATGTAACAATGGTGATGATGTCATAATGATGATGATGGAACAATGGTGATGATGTCATAATGGTGATGATGTCACAACGGTGATGATGACAAAATGGTGAAAAAGTCACAATGGTGATTATGTCATAATGGTGATGATGTCATAATAGTGATGATGTAAAAATGGTGATGATGTCATAATTGTGATAATGTCATAATGGTGCTGATGTTACAATGCTGATGATGTCATAATGGTGATGACGTAACAATGGCGATGATGTCATAATGGTGATGATGGAACAATTGTGATGATGGAACAATGGTGATGATGTCATAATGTTGATTCACTTTGGTGATGTTGTCACAATGATGATGTCATAATAATGATGATGTAACAAATGTGATGATGTCATAATGGTGAAAAATTCAAAATTGTGAGTATGTCACAATGGTGATGATGTCATTATAGTGATGTAACAATGGGGATGATGTAATTATGGTGATGATGTCATAATAGTGATTATGTCACAATGTTGATGTCACAATGATGAAGATGTCATAATTATGATGATTTAACAATGGTGATGATGTCATAATGGTGATGGTGTCACAACGGTGATGATGTCATCATGGTGAAAAAGTCAAAATTGTGATAATGTTACAATGGCAATGATGTAACAAAGGTGATGATGTCAAAATGGTGATGATGTCACAATGGTGATGATGTCATAATGTTGATGATGTCACAATAGTAATGCTGTCATAATAGTAATGATGTTACAATCGTGATGATGGAACAATGGTGATGATCTAATAATGTTGATTCACATTGGTGATGTCACAATGATGATGATGTCTTAATAATGATGATGTAACTATGGTGATGATGTCATAATAGTGATGATGTCACATTGGTGGTGATGTAACAATGGTGATGATGTAATCATGGTGATGATGTCATAATGGTGATGATTTCACAATGGTGATAATGTCATAATGGTGATGGTGTAACAATGGTGATGATGTCATAAAAGTGATGATGTCACTATGGTGATGATGTCATAATGGTGATGATGTTACAATGGTGACAATGTCACAATGGCGATTATATCATAATGGTGATGCTGTCACAATGGCAATTATGTAACAATGGTGATGATGATGTCATAATTATGATGATGTAACAATGGTGATGATGTCATAATGGTGATGATGTTACAACGGTGATGATGTCATCATGTTGAAAAAGTCAAAATTGTGATAATGTTACAATGATGTAATAAAAGGTGATGATGTCACAATGGTGATGATGTCATAATGGTGATGATGTCATAATTATGATGATGTTAGAATGGTGATTATGTAACAATGGTGATGATGTCACAATTGTGATGATGTCATAATGTTGATGATGTAACAATGATGATGATGATGTCATTATGGTGATGATGTCAAAATAGTGATAAAGTCAAAATTGTGATGATGTTACAATGCTGATGATGTCATAATGGTGATGACGTAACAATGGCGATGATGTCATAATGGTGATGATGGAACAATGGTGATGATGGAACAATGGTGATGATGGAACAATGGTGATGATGTCATAATGTTGATTCACTTTGGTGATGTTGTCACTATGATGATGTCATAATAATGATGATGTAACAATGGTGATGATGTCATAATGGTGAAAAATTCAAAATTGTGAGTATGTCACAATGGTGATGATGTCATTATAGTGATGATGTAACAATGGGGATGATGTAATTATGGTGATGATGTCATAATAGTGATTATGTCACAATGTTGATGTCACAATGATGAAGATGTCATAATTATGATGATTTAACAATGGTGATGATGTCATAATGGTGATGTTGTCACAACGGTGATGATGTCATCATGGTGAAAAAGTCAAAATTGTGATAATGTTACAATGGCAATGATGTAACAAAGGTGATGATGTCAAAATGGTGATGATGTCACAATGGTGATGATGTCATAATGTTGATGATGTCACAATAGTGATGCTGTCATAATAGTAATGATGTTACAATCGTGATGATGGAACAATGGTGATGATCTCATAATCTTGATTCACATTGGTGATGTTGTCACAATGATGATGATGTCTTAATAATGATGATGTAACTATGGTGATGATGTCATAATAGTGATGATGTCACATTGGTGGTGATGTAACAATGGTGATGATGTAATCATGGTGATGATGTCACAATGATGATGATGTCATAATTATGACGATGTAACAATGGTGATGATGTCATAATGGTGATAATGTTACAACGGTGATGATGTCATCATGTTGAAAAAGTCAAAATTGTGATTATGTTACAATGATGTAACAAAGGTGATGATGTCACAATGGTGATGATGTCATAATGGTGATGATGTCATAATTATGATGATGTTAGAATGGTGATTATGTACCAATGGTGATGATGTCACAATTGTGATGATGTCATAATGATGATGATGAACCAACAGAGATGATGTCATAATGGTGAAAAAGTCAAAATTGTGATTACGTCACAATGGTGATGATGGCATAATGGTGATGATGTCACAATGGTGATAATGTCATAATTATTATGATGTAACAATGGTGATGATGTCCTAATGGTGATGATGTCATAATGTTGATGCTGTCACAATGCTGATAATGTCATAATTATGACGATGTAACAATGGTGGTGATGTCATAATGGTGAAGATGTCACAACGGTGATGGTGTCATAATGGTGAAAAAGTCAAAATTTAGATAATATCACAATGTTAATAATGTAACAAAGGTGAGGATGTCACAATGGTGATGATGTCATAATAATGAAGATGTCATAATGGTGATGATGTCACATTGGTGATGATGTCATAATGTTGATTCTGTCACAATAGCGATGATGTCACAATGATAATGATGTCATAATGATAATGATGTAACATTGTTGATGATGTCACTATGATGATAATGTCATAACGATGATGATGTAACAATGATGATGATGTCATAATGGTGAAAAAGTCAAAATTGTGATTTTGACACAATGATGATGATGTCATAATGGTGATGATGTATCAATGGTGATGATGTCACAATGGTGATGATGTCAAAATGGTGATTATGTAACAATGGTGATGATGTCATAATGATGATGATATCATGATGATGATGATGTAACAATGATAATGTCACAATGATGAGGATGTTGTCACAACGGTGATGATGTCAAAATTGTAAAAAAAAGTCACAATGACGATGATGTAACAAAGGTGATGATGTCATAATAGTGATGTCATAATGGTGATGATGTTACAATGCTGATGATGACATAATGGTGATGATGTAACAATGGTGCTAATGTCATAATGGTGATGATGTTACAATGGTAATGATGGAACATTGGTAATGAAGACATAATGTTGATTCATAATGGTAATGATGTCAGAATGATAATCATGTCTTAATAATGATGATGTAACAATTGTGATTATGTCATAATGGTGAAAAAGTCAAAATTGTGATTGTCACAATGGTGATGATGTCATAATGGTGATGATGTCACAATTTTGATGATGTCATAATAATGATGATGTCATAATGGTGATATCACAATGGTGATGATGTCACAATGTCGATTTTAAATCAACGATGATGATGTCATAATGGTGATGATGTCATAATGTTGATGCTGTCACAATGGTGATGAAGTCACAATTATAATGATGTCATAATGATGACGATGATACAATTGTGATGATGTCATAATGGTGATGATGTCACAATGGTTATGATGTCACAATGGTGAAGATGTCATAATGGTGATGGTGTTACAATGGTGATGATGTCATAAAGGTTATGATGTCACAATGGTGATTACGTCATTATTGTCATGATGTCACAATGGTGAAGATGGAGCAATGGTGATGATGTCATAATGTTGATTCACAATGGTGATGATGTCACAATGATGATGATGTCATAATGATGATGATGTACCAATAGAGATGATGTCATAATAGTGAAAAAGTCAAAATTGTGATTATGTCACAATGGTGATGATGTCATAATGGTGATGATGTAAAAAAGGTGATGATGTCACAATGGTGATGCCACAATGGCAATTTTATATAAACGGTGATGATGTCATAATAGTGATGATGTCATAATGTTGATGCTGTCACAATGCTGATAATATCATAATTATGATGATGTAACAATGGTGATGATGTCATAATGGTGAAGATGTCACAACAGTGATGGTGTCATAATGGTGAAAAAGTCAAAATTGATATAATATCACAATGTAAATAATATAACAAAGGTGAGGATGTCACAATGGTGATGATGTCACAATGATGATGTAACAATGGTGATGATGTCATAATGGTGAAAAAGTAAAAATTGTGATTATGTCACAATGGAGATGATGTCATAATGGTGATGATGTCATAATAGTGATGATGTCACAATGATTATGTCAAAATGATGACGATGTCATAATGGTGATGATGTCACAATGGTGATGATGTCATAATAGTGATAATGTCACAATGGTGATGATGTCATAATGGAGATAATGTCACAATGGAGATGATGTCATAATGGTGATGGTGTAACAATGGTTATGAAGTCATAATGCTGATGAAGTCACAATAGTGATAATTTCATAATAGTGATGATGTCACAATGATGATGAAGTAACAATGCTGATGATGTCATAATAGTGATGATCTCCCAATGGCGATGATGTAAAAATGGTGATGATGTCATAAATGTGATGATGTCATAAATGTGATGAAGTCACAATGGTGATAATGTCATAATTGAGATGAATCCACAATGTTAATGACGTTACAATGGTGATGATGTCATAATGGTGATGATGTAACAATGATGATGATGTCATAATGGCGATTATGTAACAATGGTGATGTCACAGTTGTGATGATGTCATAATGTTGATGCTGTCACAATGTTGATGCTGTCACAATGCTGATGATGTCATAATGTTGATGATGATGATGATGATGATGATGTCACAATGGTGATGTCACAATTATGTTGTCATAATTATGATGATGTAACAATGGTGATGATGTCATAATAGTGATGATATAAAATGGTGATGATGTCATAATGGTGATGATGTCATAATAGTGATGACGTCAAAATGGTAATGATGTCAAAATGGTGATGATGTCATAATTGTGATGATGTCACAATGGTGATGATGTCATAATGGTGAAAAAGGTAAAAACGGCGATGATGTCATAATGGTGATGATGTCACAATGCTAATGATGTCATAATGGTGATGATGTCACAATTGTGATGATCTCATATTGGTGATGATATTACAATGGTGATGATTATTACACAAAAATACCAAAGAAAGGTAGACAAGAACTCTCCTAGAGTGGGGCACTCAAAAGTGTAATAATACGTGTGCAACAATATAGGATGAAGAAAGAAAATATGATAAGACTTAACTTTTATTAAAGATCAAAAATTAAAAATACTTGGAGATATTCTCTCTTATTCTAAAAAGGCGAAATATAAACACAATACATATAGTACAACATATAACAAATTAAAAGGTACAGGTAATTTACAAACTCCAGCGGGCCTTGGCCCTTTCTATAATGGAGAATCAGCATATGAATAAGACTCAAATAACAGTAAGTCAAGACCTTAGAGCATGTTTCGTGGTTCTGCTGCCTCGTATGTGCTATAGCATTATATATGTGGTGAGAGACCCTTACTCGTGCCAGTCTCTAGAGTCACAGACAGTGCCAGAGCATCCAAAGAGAGTGTCTCATTCGCTTCTGCTTTTGGTTGATGACATTACGGTCAGCGCAGCCAATGAGAGAGTTACTGACACTCTACCTGCTCTGGTGTTGAAATACTAGGATGAACTGATAAAGGATAGCAATCCGCTCTTGAATTAGAGAAATATAGAGAGTATAGAAGGCAAGACTGTACAGCAAATTTCGTGGTTCTGCTGCCACGCATGTGCTATTGCATTATATGCGTGTTGAGAGACCATTACTCATGCTAGTCTATGGAAATACAAACTGTACAAGAACAATGCGCAATGTGTCTCATTCGCCTCTAATACTGGCTGATGGTACTACGATCAGTGTAGCCAGTTTGGGGGTTACTGACACTATGCTGTTCTGGTGTTGAAAGGGATAGAAGGCACTGTTAAATTAAGTACAGGAAAGGGGGATACCACATGAGCTCACTTTTCCATATACGTGCTGCGTCAGTCACAGCGTCCCAACCTCACCTTAATATATAATCTGAGGAGAGTTCATCCCTTTAACTAGTGCCCTCTAGTGCCACTTAGTAGCTGGTCTCTAAAGAAGGGTGTACTGTATGACTAAGTCGCACTTATTTGCAACATATGTTGCCATATAAAGCACACATTCCACAATAAAGATCAGTATATATTATAGAGATAATACATTTCTCTCAACAACCATCATAGGTAAAGCTAGAGTTTTGTATTCTATGTGCACATATGAGTGATTCATCTTACTTATAACCTTTTGCACAATTGAACACTGATTCTAATGCAACATACTGACAGTATTATTACGTTGACCTCCTATCTTATACTTCTAATTTCTTATTGCTATATAAACAATTATGATCATTCATCCAAGAAAACAACAATAGATTTTTTGTATGTCCTGACTGTGAAGCACGGTAAGTACACGTGCAGTGCCAGACGGTCTGTTGCCCCTGGCAACAGTGCTCACACTAACCCGTGTTTTTATTTCATATCCCTAGACACAGGAAATATGCAGAATTAATCCCTCTAAACATATCAATATGAATGATGTCACAATGATGATGATGATGTCATAATGATGATTATGTAACAATGGTGATGATGTCATTATGCTGATGATGTCAAAATGGTGATAAAGTCAAAATTGTGATGTCACAATGTTAATGATGTCATAATGGTGATGTCACCATTGTGATGATCTCATAATGATGATAATGTAACAATGGTGATGATGTCATAAAGTTGATTCACAATGGAGATGATGTAAAAATGGTGATGATGTCACAATGGTGATGATGTCATATTAGTGATGAAATTCCAGTAGTGATGATGTCACAATGGCGATGTCATAATGGTGATGTTGTCATAATTATGAAGATGAAACAATGGTGATGATGTTGTAATGGTGATGATGTCAGAAAGATGATGGTGTTACAATATTGATGATGTCCCAGTAGTGATGATGTCACAATGGTGATGTCATAATGGTGATGATGTAACAATGGTGATGATGTCATAATTATGTTGATGTCAGAATGGCGATTATGTAACAATGGTGATGATGTCACAGTTGTGATGATGTCATAATGTTGATGCTGTCACAATGCTGATGATGTCATAATGATGATGATGATGATGATGATGTCACAATGGTGATGATGTCACAATGATGATGTCATAATTATGATGCTGTAACAATGGTGATGATGTCATAATAGTGATAATGTCAAAATGGCGATTATGTCATAATGATGATGATGTCACAATGGTGATGATGTCATAATAGTGATGATGTCACAATGGTAATGATGTCAAAATGGTGATGATGTCATAATGGTGATGATTTCACAATGGTGATAATGTCATAATGGTGATGGTGTAACAATGGTGATGATGTCATAAAAGTGATGATGTCACTATGGTGATGATGTCATAATGGTGATGATGTTACAATGGTGATGATGCCACAATAGTGATTATGTCATAATAGGGAAGATGCCATATGAAGTAACAATGCTAATGATGTCATAATAATGATGATATCACTATGGTGATGATGTCATAAAAGGTGATGAAGTTACAATGGAGATGATGTCAGAATTGTGATTATGTCATAATGGTGATTATGTAACAATGGTAATAATGTCACAATGGTGATGATGTCATAATGTTGATGATGTAACAATGATGATGATGATGATGATGATGTCATTATGGTGATGATGTCAAAATAGTGATAAAGTCAAAATTGTGATGATTTCACAATGGTGATGATGTCATAATGGTGGAAAAGTTAAAAATGGTGATGATGTCATAATGGTGATGATGTCACAATGCTAATAATATCATAATGATGATGATGTAACAATGGTAATGATGTTATAATGGTGAAAAAGTCAAAATTGTAATAATGTCAAAATGGTGATGATGTAACAAAGGTGATGATGTCATAAAGTTGATTCACAATGGAGATGATGTAAAAATGGTGATGATGTCACAATGGTGATGATGTCATATTAGTGATGAAATTCCAGTAGTGATGATGTCACAATTGCGATGTCATAATGGTGATGTTGTCATAATTATGAAGATGAAACAATGGTTATGATGTTGTAATGGTGATGATGTCAGAAAGATGATGGTGTTACAACATTGATGATGTCCCAGTAGTGATATTGTCACAATGGTGATGTCATAATGGTGATGATGTCATAATGGTGATGATGTAACAATGGTGATGATGTCATAATTATGTTGATGTCAGAATGGCGATTATGTAACAATGGTGATGATGTCACAGTTGTGATGATGTCATAATGTTGATGCTGTCACAATGCTGATGATGTCACAATAATGATGATGTCATAATGATGATGATGATGATGTCACAATGGTGATGATGTCACAATTATGATGTCATAATTATGATGCTGTAACAATGGTGATGATGTCATAATAGTGATAATGTCAAAATGGTGATTATGTCATAATGATGATGATGTCACAATGGTGATGATGTCATAATAGTGATGATGTCACAATGGTAATGATGTCAAAATGGTGATGATGTCATAATGGTGATGATTTCACAATGGTGATAATGTCATAATGGTGATGGTGTAACAATGGTGATGATGTCATAAAAGTGATGATGTCACTATGGTGATGATGTCATAATGGTGATGATGTCATAATGGTGATGATGTTACAATGGTGATGATGCCACAATAGTGATTATGTCATAATAGGGAAGATGCCATATGAAGTAACAATGCTAATGATGTCATAATAATGATGATATCACTATGGTGATGATGTCATAAAGGTGATGAAGTTACAATGGAGATGATGTCAGAATTGTGATTATGTCATAATGGTGATTATGTAACAATGGTGATAATGTCACAATGGTGATGATGTCATAGTGTTGATGATGTAACAATGATGATGATGATGTCATTATGGTGATGATGTCAAAATAGTGATAAAGTCAAAATTGTGATGATTTCACAATGGTGATGATGTCATAATGGTGGAAAAGTTAAAAATGGTGATGATGTCATAATGGTGATGATGTCACAATGCTAATGATATCATAATGATGATGATGTAACAATGGTAATGATGTTATAATGGTGAAAAAGTCAAAATTGTAATAATGTCAAAATGGTGATGATGTAACAAAGGTGATGATGTCATAAAGGTGATTATGTCATAATAGTAATGCTGTCATAATAGTGATGATATTACAATGGTGATGATGTAAAAATGGTGATGATGTCACAATGATGATAATGGCATAATGATGATGTAACAATGGTGATGATGTCATAAAGGAGATGATGTAACAATGGTGATGATGTCATAATTATGAAGATGAAACAATGGTGATGATGTTATAATGGTGATGATGTCGTAATGGTGATGATGTCAGAAAGATGATGGTGTCACAATATTGATCATGTCATAATTGTGATGATGTCCCAGTAGTGATGATGTCACAATGGTGATGTCATAATGGTGATGATGATGATGATGATGATGATGATGATGATGGTGACATAATGGTGATGATGTCACAGCAGTGATGATATAAAAATGGTGAAAAACAATGGTGATGATGTAAAAAAAATGATGTCATAATGGTGATGATGTCACAAAGGAGATTATGTCATAATAGTGATGATGTCATAATGGTGATGATGTCATAATGGTGATGATGTAAAAAAGGTGATGATGTCATTATA
Source organism: Pseudophryne corroboree (assembly GCF_028390025.1). Lineage (NCBI taxonomy): Eukaryota > Metazoa > Chordata > Amphibia > Anura > Myobatrachidae > Pseudophryne > Pseudophryne corroboree. Next base: position 353,333,254 of record NC_086447.1, on the reverse strand, counting down.
GTGATGATGTCATAATACTGAAATAGAAAAATGGTGATGATGTCATAATGGTGATGATGTCATAAAGGTGATGATGTAACAATTTTGATGATGTCATAATGGTTATGTCACAATGGTGATAATGGTGCAATGGTGATGATGTCATAATGTTGATTCACAATGGTGATGATGTCACAATGATGATAATGTCATAATGATGATGATGTAACAATGGTGATGATATCATAATGGTGATTTTGTTTCAACGGTGATCATGTCACAATAGTAATTTTATATCAACCATGATGATGTCATAATAGTGATGATGTCATAATGTTGATGATATCACAATGGTGATGATGTCAAAATGGAGATTATGTCATATTGGTGATGATGTCATAATGGTGATGATGTCATAATGGTGATTGTGTAACAATGGTGATGATGTCACAATAGTGATGATGTCATAATAGTGATGTCACAATGGTGATGATGTCATAATAGTGATGATATCACAATGGTGATGATGTAAAAATAGTGACGGTGTCATAAAGGTGATGATGTCACAAAGGTGATGATGTGATAATTGTGATGATGTCCCAATGGGGATAATGTCCTAATGGTGATGATGTCATAATGGTGATGATGTCACAATGGTGATTATGTAACAATGGTGATGATGTCATAATGATGATGATGGAACAATGGTGATGATGTCATAATGGTGATGATGTCACAACGGTGATGATGACAAAATGGTGAAAAAGTCACAATGGTGATTATGTCATAATGGTGATGATGTCATAATAGTGATGATGTAAAAATGGTGATGATGTCATAATTGTGATAATGTCATAATGGTGCTGATGTTACAATGCTGATGATGTCATAATGGTGATGACGTAACAATGGCGATGATGTCATAATGGTGATGATGGAACAATTGTGATGATGGAACAATGGTGATGATGTCATAATGTTGATTCACTTTGGTGATGTTGTCACAATGATGATGTCATAATAATGATGATGTAACAAATGTGATGATGTCATAATGGTGAAAAATTCAAAATTGTGAGTATGTCACAATGGTGATGATGTCATTATAGTGATGTAACAATGGGGATGATGTAATTATGGTGATGATGTCATAATAGTGATTATGTCACAATGTTGATGTCACAATGATGAAGATGTCATAATTATGATGATTTAACAATGGTGATGATGTCATAATGGTGATGGTGTCACAACGGTGATGATGTCATCATGGTGAAAAAGTCAAAATTGTGATAATGTTACAATGGCAATGATGTAACAAAGGTGATGATGTCAAAATGGTGATGATGTCACAATGGTGATGATGTCATAATGTTGATGATGTCACAATAGTAATGCTGTCATAATAGTAATGATGTTACAATCGTGATGATGGAACAATGGTGATGATCTAATAATGTTGATTCACATTGGTGATGTCACAATGATGATGATGTCTTAATAATGATGATGTAACTATGGTGATGATGTCATAATAGTGATGATGTCACATTGGTGGTGATGTAACAATGGTGATGATGTAATCATGGTGATGATGTCATAATGGTGATGATTTCACAATGGTGATAATGTCATAATGGTGATGGTGTAACAATGGTGATGATGTCATAAAAGTGATGATGTCACTATGGTGATGATGTCATAATGGTGATGATGTTACAATGGTGACAATGTCACAATGGCGATTATATCATAATGGTGATGCTGTCACAATGGCAATTATGTAACAATGGTGATGATGATGTCATAATTATGATGATGTAACAATGGTGATGATGTCATAATGGTGATGATGTTACAACGGTGATGATGTCATCATGTTGAAAAAGTCAAAATTGTGATAATGTTACAATGATGTAATAAAAGGTGATGATGTCACAATGGTGATGATGTCATAATGGTGATGATGTCATAATTATGATGATGTTAGAATGGTGATTATGTAACAATGGTGATGATGTCACAATTGTGATGATGTCATAATGTTGATGATGTAACAATGATGATGATGATGATGTCATTATGGTGATGATGTCAAAATAGTGATAAAGTCAAAATTGTGATGATGTTACAATGCTGATGATGTCATAATGGTGATGACGTAACAATGGCGATGATGTCATAATGGTGATGATGGAACAATGGTGATGATGGAACAATGGTGATGATGGAACAATGGTGATGATGTCATAATGTTGATTCACTTTGGTGATGTTGTCACTATGATGATGTCATAATAATGATGATGTAACAATGGTGATGATGTCATAATGGTGAAAAATTCAAAATTGTGAGTATGTCACAATGGTGATGATGTCATTATAGTGATGATGTAACAATGGGGATGATGTAATTATGGTGATGATGTCATAATAGTGATTATGTCACAATGTTGATGTCACAATGATGAAGATGTCATAATTATGATGATTTAACAATGGTGATGATGTCATAATGGTGATGTTGTCACAACGGTGATGATGTCATCATGGTGAAAAAGTCAAAATTGTGATAATGTTACAATGGCAATGATGTAACAAAGGTGATGATGTCAAAATGGTGATGATGTCACAATGGTGATGATGTCATAATGTTGATGATGTCACAATAGTGATGCTGTCATAATAGTAATGATGTTACAATCGTGATGATGGAACAATGGTGATGATCTCATAATCTTGATTCACATTGGTGATGTTGTCACAATGATGATGATGTCTTAATAATGATGATGTAACTATGGTGATGATGTCATAATAGTGATGATGTCACATTGGTGGTGATGTAACAATGGTGATGATGTAATCATGGTGATGATGTCACAATGATGATGATGTCATAATTATGACGATGTAACAATGGTGATGATGTCATAATGGTGATAATGTTACAACGGTGATGATGTCATCATGTTGAAAAAGTCAAAATTGTGATTATGTTACAATGATGTAACAAAGGTGATGATGTCACAATGGTGATGATGTCATAATGGTGATGATGTCATAATTATGATGATGTTAGAATGGTGATTATGTACCAATGGTGATGATGTCACAATTGTGATGATGTCATAATGATGATGATGAACCAACAGAGATGATGTCATAATGGTGAAAAAGTCAAAATTGTGATTACGTCACAATGGTGATGATGGCATAATGGTGATGATGTCACAATGGTGATAATGTCATAATTATTATGATGTAACAATGGTGATGATGTCCTAATGGTGATGATGTCATAATGTTGATGCTGTCACAATGCTGATAATGTCATAATTATGACGATGTAACAATGGTGGTGATGTCATAATGGTGAAGATGTCACAACGGTGATGGTGTCATAATGGTGAAAAAGTCAAAATTTAGATAATATCACAATGTTAATAATGTAACAAAGGTGAGGATGTCACAATGGTGATGATGTCATAATAATGAAGATGTCATAATGGTGATGATGTCACATTGGTGATGATGTCATAATGTTGATTCTGTCACAATAGCGATGATGTCACAATGATAATGATGTCATAATGATAATGATGTAACAATGTTGATGATGTCACTATGATGATAATGTCATAACGATGATGATGTAACAATGATGATGATGATGTCATAATGGTGAAAAAGTCAAAATTGTGATTTTGACACAATGATGATGATGTCATAATGGTGATGATGTATCAATGGTGATGATGTCACAATGGTGATGATGTCAAAATGGTGATTATGTAACAATGGTGATGATGTCATAATGATGATGATATCATGATGATGATGATGTAACAATGATAATGTCACAATGATGAGGATGTTGTCACAACGGTGATGATGTCAAAATTGTAAAAAAAGTCACAATGACGATGATGTAACAAAGGTGATGATGTCATAATAGTGATGTCATAATGGTGATGATGTTACAATGCTGATGATGACATAATGGTGATGATGTAACAATGGTGCTAATGTCATAATGGTGATGATGTTACAATGGTAATGATGGAACATTGGTAATGAAGACATAATGTTGATTCATAATGGTAATGATGTCAGAATGATAATCATGTCTTAATAATGATGATGTAACAATTGTGATTATGTCATAATGGTGAAAAAGTCAAAATTGTGATTGTCACAATGGTGATGATGTCATAATGGTGATGATGTCACAATTTTGATGATGTCATAATAATGATGATGTCATAATGGTGATATCACAATGGTGATGATGTCACAATGTCGATTTTAAATCAACGATGATGATGTCATAATGGTGATGATGTCATAATGTTGATGCTGTCACAATGGTGATGAAGTCACAATTATAATGATGTCATAATGATGACGATGATACAATTGTGATGATGTCATAATGGTGATGATGTCACAATGGTTATGATGTCACAATGGTGAAGATGTCATAATGGTGATGGTGTTACAATGGTGATGATGTCATAAAGGTTATGATGTCACAATGGTGATTACGTCATTATTGTCATGATGTCACAATGGTGAAGATGGAGCAATGGTGATGATGTCATAATGTTGATTCACAATGGTGATGATGTCACAATGATGATGATGTCATAATGATGATGATGTACCAATAGAGATGATGTCATAATAGTGAAAAAGTCAAAATTGTGATTATGTCACAATGGTGATGATGTCATAATGGTGATGATGTAAAAAAGGTGATGATGTCACAATGGTGATGCCACAATGGCAATTTTATATAAACGGTGATGATGTCATAATAGTGATGATGTCATAATGTTGATGCTGTCACAATGCTGATAATATCATAATTATGATGTAACAATGGTGATGATGTCATAATGGTGAAGATGTCACAACAGTGATGGTGTCATAATGGTGAAAAAGTCAAAATTGATATAATATCACAATGTAAATAATATAACAAAGGTGAGGATGTCACAATGGTGATGATGTCACAATGATGATGTAACAATGGTGATGATGTCATAATGGTGAAAAAGTAAAAATTGTGATTATGTCACAATGGAGATGATGTCATAATGGTGATGATGTCATAATAGTGATGATGTCACAATGATTATGTCAAAATGATGACGATGTCATAATGGTGATGATGTCACAATGGTGATGATGTCATAATAGTGATAATGTCACAATGGTGATGATGTCATAATGGAGATAATGTCACAATGGAGATGATGTCATAATGGTGATGGTGTAACAATGGTTATGAAGTCATAATGCTGATGAAGTCACAATAGTGATAATTTCATAATAGTGATGATGTCACAATGATGATGAAGTAACAATGCTGATGATGTCATAATAGTGATGATCTCCCAATGGCGATGATGTAAAAATGGTGATGATGTCATAAATGTGATGATGTCATAAATGTGATGAAGTCACAATGGTGATAATGTCATAATTGAGATGAATCCACAATGTTAATGACGTTACAATGGTGATGATGTCATAATGGTGATGATGTAACAATGATGATGATGTCATAATGGCGATTATGTAACAATGGTGATGTCACAGTTGTGATGATGTCATAATGTTGATGCTGTCACAATGTTGATGCTGTCACAATGCTGATGATGTCATAATGTTGATGATGATGATGATGATGTCACAATGGTGATGTCACAATTATGTTGTCATAATTATGATGATGTAACAATGGTGATGATGTCATAATAGTGATGATATAAAATGGTGATGATGTCATAATGGTGATGATGTCATAATAGTGATGACGTCAAAATGGTAATGATGTCAAAATGGTGATGATGTCATAATTGTGATGATGTCACAATGGTGATGATGTCATAATGGTGAAAAAGGTAAAAACGGTGATGATGTCATAATGGTGATGATGTCACAATGCTAATGATGTCATAATGGTGATGATGTCACAATTGTGATGATCTCATATTGGTGATGATATTACAATGGTGATGATTATTACACAAAAATACCAAAGAAAGGTAGACAAGAACTCTCCTAGAGTGGGGCACTCAAAAGTGTAATAATACGTGTGCAACAATATAGGATGAAGAAAGAAAATATGATAAGACTTAACTTTTATTAAAGATCAAAAATTAAAAATACTTGGAGATATTCTCTCTTATTCTAAAAAGGCGAAATATAAACACAATACATATAGTACAACATATAACAAATTAAAAGGTACAGGTAATTTACAAACTCCAGCGGGCCTTGGCCCTTTCTATAATGGAGAATCAGCATATGAATAAGACTCAAATAACAGTAAGTCAAGACCTTAGAGCATGTTTCGTGGTTCTGCTGCCTCGTATGTGCTATAGCATTATATATGTGGTGAGAGACCCTTACTCGTGCCAGTCTCTAGAGTCACAGACAGTGCCAGAGCATCCAAAGAGAGTGTCTCATTCGCTTCTGCTTTTGGTTGATGACATTACGGTCAGCGCAGCCAATGAGAGAGTTACTGACACTCTACCTGCTCTGGTGTTGAAATACTAGGATGAACTGATAAAGGATAGCAATCCGCTCTTGAATTAGAGAAATATAGAGAGTATAGAAGGCAAGACTGTACAGCAAATTTCGTGGTTCTGCTGCCACGCATGTGCTATTGCATTATATGCGTGTTGAGAGACCATTACTCATGCTAGTCTATGGAAATACAAACTGTACAAGAACAATGCGCAATGTGTCTCATTCGCCTCTTATACTGGCTGATGGTACTACGATCAGTGTAGCCAGTTTGGGGGTTACTGACACTATGCTGTTCTGGTGTTGAAAGGGATAGAAGGCACTGTTAAATTAAGTACAGGAAAGGGGGATACCACATGAGCTCACTTTTCCATATACGTGCTGCGTCAGTCACAGCGTCCCAACCTCACCTTAATATATAATCTGAGGAGAGTTCATCCCTTTAACTAGTGCCCTCTAGTGCCACTTAGTAGCTGGTCTCTAAAGAAGGGTGTACTGTATGACTAAGTCGCACTTATTTGCAACATATGTTGCCATATAAAGCACACATTCCACAATAAAGATCAGTATATATTATAGAGATAATACATTTCTCTCAACAACCATCATAGGTAAAGCTAGAGTTTTGTATTCTATGTGCACATATGAGTGATTCATCTTACTTATAACCTTTTGCACAATTGAACACTGATTCTAATGCAACATACTGACAGTATTATTACGTTGACCTCCTATCTTATACTTCTAATTTCTTATTGCTATATAAACAATTATGATCATTCATCCAAGAAAACAACAATAGATTTTTTGTATGTCCTGACTGTGAAGCACGGTAAGTACACGTGCAGTGCCAGACGGTCTGTTGCCCCTGGCAACAGTGCTCACACTAACCCGTGTTTTTATTTCATATCCCTAGACACAGGAAATATGCAGAATTAATCCCTCTAAACATATCAATATGAATGATGTCACAATGATGATGATGATGATGTCATAATGATGATTATGTAACAATGGTGATGATGTCATTATGCTGATGATGTCAAAATGGTGATAAAGTCAAAATTGTGATGTCACAATGTTAATGATGTCATAATGGTGATGTCACCATTGTGATGATCTCATAATGATGATAATGTAACAATGGTGATGATGTCATAAAGTTGATTCACAATGGAGATGATGTAAAAATGGTGATGATGTCACAATGGTGATGATGTCATATTAGTGATGAAATTCCAGTAGTGATGATGTCACAATGGCGATGTCATAATGGTGATGTTGTCATAATTATGAAGATGAAACAATGGTGATGATGTTGTAATGGTGATGATGTCAGAAAGATGATGGTGTTACAATATTGATGATGTCCCAGTAGTGATGATGTCACAATGGTGATGTCATAATGGTGATGATGTAACAATGGTGATGATGTCATAATTATGTTGATGTCAGAATGGCGATTATGTAACAATGGTGATGATGTCACAGTTGTGATGATGTCATAATGTTGATGCTGTCACAATGCTGATGATGTCATAATGATGATGATGATGATGTCACAATGGTGATGATGTCACAATGATGATGTCATAATTATGATGCTGTAACAATGGTGATGATGTCATAATAGTGATAATGTCAAAATGGCGATTATGTCATAATGATGATGATGTCACAATGGTGATGATGTCATAATAGTGATGATGTCACAATGGTAATGATGTCAAAATGGTGATGATGTCATAATGGTGATGATTTCACAATGGTGATAATGTCATAATGGTGATGGTGTAACAATGGTGATGATGTCATAAAAGTGATGATGTCACTATGGTGATGATGTCATAATGGTGATGATGTTACAATGGTGATGATGCCACAATAGTGATTATGTCATAATAGGGAAGATGCCATATGAAGTAACAATGCTAATGATGTCATAATAATGATGATATCACTATGGTGATGATGTCATAAAAGGTGATGAAGTTACAATGGAGATGATGTCAGAATTGTGATTATGTCATAATGGTGATTATGTAACAATGGTAATAATGTCACAATGGTGATGATGTCATAATGTTGATGATGTAACAATGATGATGATGATGATGATGATGATGTCATTATGGTGATGATGTCAAAATAGTGATAAAGTCAAAATTGTGATGATTTCACAATGGTGATGATGTCATAATGGTGGAAAAGTTAAAAATGGTGATGATGTCATAATGGTGATGATGTCACAATGCTAATAATATCATAATGATGATGATGTAACAATGGTAATGATGTTATAATGGTGAAAAAGTCAAAATTGTAATAATGTCAAAATGGTGATGATGTAACAAAGGTGATGATGTCATAAAGTTGATTCACAATGGAGATGATGTAAAAATGGTGATGATGTCACAATGGTGATGATGTCATATTAGTGATGAAATTCCAGTAGTGATGATGTCACAATTGCGATGTCATAATGGTGATGTTGTCATAATTATGAAGATGAAACAATGGTTATGATGTTGTAATGGTGATGATGTCAGAAAGATGATGGTGTTACAACATTGATGATGTCCCAGTAGTGATATTGTCACAATGGTGATGTCATAATGGTGATGATGTCATAATGGTGATGATGTAACAATGGTGATGATGTCATAATTATGTTGATGTCAGAATGGCGATTATGTAACAATGGTGATGATGTCACAGTTGTGATGATGTCATAATGTTGATGCTGTCACAATGCTGATGATGTCACAATAATGATGATGTCATAATGATGATGATGATGATGTCACAATGGTGATGATGTCACAATTATGATGTCATAATTATGATGCTGTAACAATGGTGATGATGTCATAATAGTGATAATGTCAAAATGGTGATTATGTCATAATGATGATGATGTCACAATGGTGATGATATCATAATAGTGATGATGTCACAATGGTAATGATGTCAAAATGGTGATGATGTCATAATGGTGATGATTTCACAATGGTGATAATGTCATAATGGTGATGGTGTAACAATGGTGATGATGTCATAAAAGTGATGATGTCACTATGGTGATGATGTCATAATGGTGATGATGTCATAATGGTGATGATGTTACAATGGTGATGATGCCACAATAGTGATTATGTCATAATAGGGAAGATGCCATATGAAGTAACAATGCTAATGATGTCATAATAATGATGATATCACTATGGTGATGATGTCATAAAGGTGATGAAGTTACAATGGAGATGATGTCAGAATTGTGATTATGTCATAATGGTGATTATGTAACAATGGTGATAATGTCACAATGGTGATGATGTCATAGTGTTGATGATGTAACAATGATGATGTCATTATGGTGATGATGTCAAAATAGTGATAAAGTCAAAATTGTGATGATTTCACAATGGTGATGATGTCATAATGGTGGAAAAGTTAAAAATGGTGATGATGTCATAATGGTGATGATGTCACAATGCTAATGATATCATAATGATGATGATGTAACAATGGTAATGATGTTATAATGGTGAAAAAGTCAAAATTGTAATAATGTCAAAATGGTGATGATGTAACAAAGGTGATGATGTCATAAAGGTGATTATGTCATAATAGTAATGCTGTCATAATAGTGATGATATTACAATGGTGATGATGTAAAAATGGTGATGATGTCACAATGATGATAATGGCATAATGATGATGTAACAATGGTGATGATGTCATAATGGAGATGATGTAACAATGGTGATGATGTCATAATTATGAAGATGAAACAATGGTGATGATGTTATAATGGTGATGATGTCGTAATGGTGATGATGTCAGAAAGATGATGGTGTCACAATATTGATCATGTCATAATTGTGATGATGTCTGAAAGGATTTGCCCTTATATTCTTTAACCCTCGATGTGATGGCCTCTCAGACGTCTGGGAGTGTAAACCTTTACGCTATCAGTTACATGCACAACACAAGCAGTAAAAATTCACACTGTTTATTTAATAAATTACAGAGTACTATATAGAAAAGAAACATGGGTGTATACAATATGTGCAAGCATATGATTGGATAAATAGAAGTAGCATACGACATTACATGCAGGATATTTTAGTAACACACAGAAGTAACAGTTTTGATCTGGTATGTAATTGTCCTTGAAGATAAGACACACACAAGCCTTATATTATATGAACAGACAAAGGCATCTTGTAGAGAGTGCGTACGTGTCTATTCAAACACATAACAATTCATATAGCATGTTTAACCCTTCATTAGGGAGGTAGAAATATTCACTTTTACACTATACTTATTATAAGGAAATTGATCATATAAAAAGTAATATTTACAAAGACAGAAGAGCTAACCCTTCAATCCCCTCTTAGAATCATGATTATTATATGACATGATTCTTGAGTGAGGCTCCTTTCTTGTTCCTCCAGTTCTTGAGATATTGGACATAATCGTCGGGTCCCTTACTATCAGAGGAGGTGACAGGACTGGTGGTTATATCATAGTACATCAGGGCCTTATCAATGCCTTTGGAGGTAAGTTTCTTTCCACAGGGGATTACACAATAAACTATAATGCCTACAAGAATTAAAGTTACAAGTATGAATATGCTTATTTGCACAATACCCTGGTGGGAAGGTTTTTAAATTTCTCCCTGTGGTGGTGTTAGATGTATAACAAGTGTAGTTTCCAGGATATATAGTTATGGTGCTTCCTGGGTTGGGATTTTTTGACAATATGGGATATTCCCTTTTCCACATTTCGCACTGACTGTCATTTGTTTTGGTGTCATTAAAAAGGCTGAAAAAAAACAATTTTCCTGTTCTAGGGGTATATTAAGGGGCACTGTACCTAGGTGGGGCCTAGATTTGCCACAGACATAACAGTTGCTTTTATTGTGTTTGTTAGCACTATACTTCATCCATTCCAACCAAAAATTAATGTCAGAGAAACCAGTTTCAATAGCTAGGGTGTCTTCAAAGGTAGGGTTAGTAATAGCCACCATATCTTTAGAAGTGGCAATATGGGGCTTTAAAGGTTTGTTTTGGGGAGCAATTTTAGGCTGGTATTTTGGGTTTTTATACATGTCCCACAAATAAAACATTTGTCTTGCACTATAGTACCATTCGTCAGTAACACAAATATATACTGTCTCAGACATTCCTGATTTCCTCCTTTGTTGTATATAATATTTGTCATCAGCAATTTTGGGGAACATAAAATAGTCAAGGATATATGTGGCTACGTGTGTGTTAGAGGAATTATACCACAAGGTGGGGATCCCATTTGTTTGTGTGATGTCGACTTCACATATTGTGAGGTGAATAAGGGCCAGTAGGGCTATCGAGATAGTCCCCAGGATAGAGATAGGGGACAGGTTCCTCATCTTCTTCTGTTCTTCTTTCTTCGCTAGGTGGGAGGTCAGGGCTGTCTGCCCCGGTTCGTACCTCACTGGAATCACTTGCTTCCCTCTCTAGGTCTGGTCTAGGAACCTTTTTTACTCGGGATGCATGGATCCAGGCAGGACTTTCCTCTGTCAGGACTGCTGTCCGGGTAACTGCTACGACCTCTGTCTCTGGACCATAGGTGAAGTCTCCTGGGCTCTTGTTCCTGGGGAGCACCTTCACCACGACTCTGTCTCTGACTTTAAAGGGGTGTGTAGGTTCCTGTGGATTCAAAGGGTTTTTACAAACAACCTCATGTTCAATTTCATTCCGTTTTGTTATCAGGGACCTGACATACTCTTCTCTGATGAGTTCTAGATCTCCTTCCTGTACTACTAGTGGTTTCTTAGCCCAGGGTGTAGGAAAAGGGTCTACCCATTAGTATTTCAAAGGGTGAGTATCCTAGAGTTTTCTGTGGGGTATTCAAGATGCTGGTGTTTAGCTTTATTAGGGTTGTTCCTGAGGCAAGTGATGCATCTGCTAACATACTGGTCCACAAGTGATTTGGCATTAGTAACATAAAAATCATTGGTTAGTAGGAGGAGTGTTGTGGCTTCACCACGGTGACCAACACCACGGCACTGGGCAACGAGCAAAGGGGCACTGGACTGGGGCACACAGGGTTTCCCCTCTTTGCAGATTAATCCTGATTTAGGATTTTTTCTGCAGAATTGGGTAAGTTCAGTCGGAGAGATCAGCATTAGTCGCAGCAGCCTGAAGTTGAGTGAGCAGATGGACGTTGTCAAGGGAGGGACATGCTCTAGTGAGTGCAATGAGTTCTGCAGCTTGCGCGGACTGATAAGGTATTGGTAGGGTTTCCAACACAGTATCAGGGAGGGTGACAATGGCATAGCCAGCCTGGTATGTATTGTCATTGGGCCTACTACATGAGCCGTCAACAAAAACTACGTCTGCGCCTGGTATGGGAACGGGAGACATGTCAAGTCTGGGAGAAGTTTCAGCTTCAAATGGAAGCAGCACAGTCATGTGGGTCGGGTGGTTCATCCTCGGGACCTTTCAAGCCTAAAAGGGCATTGAGAATGGGTGCAGGGCCAGAAGAACTAGCAGTGTACTTAATGGTAAGGGTAGGGTTACTCAAAAGGAGTACTTCATATCCACTAAGGCGTTGTGCTGACATGTACTGTGTGTGTAAGCCTTTAAGTATTGCCAGGACATCATGTGTGGTGTGGAGTACTGTGATGTGGCCTAAAGTGAGGGTAGTGGCCATTTCTGCAACCATTGCACAGGCTGCCAAAGCCCTGAGGCAGGCAGGCATACCTTGCACAGACACTGGCATGACTTTGGGAAAAAAATGCCACGGGGCGCAACTTCCCTCCATGAAACTGTGTGAGCACCCCCGCCATGGTTTTACAATTGTCCCTTGCATATAGATGGAAAGGTAGCACATAACTGGGGAGGCCAAGTGCCGGACTTTTCATCAACATACATTTTAAACTTTCATATGCAGTTAACATTTCTTGTGACCATTGTACAGTTTTAGGTTTGTCCTTCAGTGTGGCTTGTCTCAAAATGTTATCATAATAAGAGCAATCAGATATCCACTGTCTGCAGTAATTTACCATACCCAGGAAGGACAGTAGTTCCCTCTGGGTAGTTGGGGTGACCAGGCCCAATACAGACTGTATGCGTTGTGGACTGATTTTCCTCTCTCCCTGAGTGAGCACAAAACCTAAGTAATCAACATGCTTTTTACACCATTGCATTTTTATTTTGGACACCTTGTGTCCACATTCACAAAGCCAGTTTAGTAATGAAACACCATCCTCTCGGCAGGCCTCCTCAGTTTTACTACAGAGCAGCAGATCATCTGCATACTGTAGCAGGACTGAACCATGGTGAGGTTGCCAGGGCCTCAATGTGGCCTGGAGACAACAGGTGCGTCAATAATCTGCACCAGGTAAGTTGTTTACCCTCAAAAGAAAAGGCAAAAAGTAATTGTGTCTGTGAATCTACAGGTATGCTGAAAAAAAAGGCATTCTTCAAATCAATTACAGAGAAGAACTAGCATCTGCAGGGATTGCAGAAATGAGTGAGTTTACATCTGGAACAATTGGTGCAATCGGGACAATTGGCTGATTGATCGCTCTGAGATTCTGTACAAATCTTATACTGCCATCAGCTTTGGCAACAGGGTTCACAGGAGTACAGTATGGTGATACAATATGTCTGAGAATACCCTGTTGTAAGAATTGCTGTATCACGGGGCGGAGACCTTCTATCTTTTCTGGTGAGAGGGGATACTGCATAAGTCAGAACACAAAACACTGGTTGTTGCACCGCTGTCCACTAAAAAGGGAATTTTACTTCCATTTATAATAAGTGGCAGCAGAGGTGAATCTTTACTATGACGGGAGAGTTGAATAAAGGCTGGGATACCCTCCTCCGGGCCCCGTCAGTGCGCGGGGTCTTTGGAATCTTCCCTGACTGCGGGGTTGGTTCTGTCTGTCAAAGCGTCCGGAGCTCTGATAGGCATGAGTGGGTGGGGAAATGAGTAAGCTTTCTGAGTTAAGCAAAGGTAAGCCAGCGTCATCTGTCCAGCAGTCCTTAAACCCCTTCCAAAACGCAGTAACAGACTATGAAGGTTTCTGTTTACAAGCCACAGCGACAGGCAAAAAAAAAAAAGCACAGGCAAAGGAGCACGGGTTTTAAAGACCTCCTTCATATGTGTATAGCTGCGTCCTTTGCAAGCTTTGCGCAAATAAGATATACAGCCATCGAGGGTAATGGTGGGCTTGGGACAGTGTTTTACTATTATCTAAACTCTGGGTTATTGGTGCTAGGGATAGAGCTAGTGGACGCACTCTCCAGCAGTGGAGCTGGAGGCGATCCCATTTAGTGTGAAAGGGTTACTGCTGCCAAGAGATTTGTGTCTCTGAGCGCAGGATACATTGGAATGCAAAGGGGGGAGGCGAGAGGGATTTTAAAAGATTTACAGTTCTCTGCAGTTTCGCTTCTGTGCTAAACTGACATTTTTTCTTAAATCTCCATATAGAAAGGGTAATTACTGCCTTCCCGTAGGAATGGGTCCTGTCCTGCTTTCTCTGTCCATCCCGCTAAATTATCCACCCATGGGTTAACTAAGTAATACTCTGAGGTAGAGTTGCGGGCGACATACATCTTGCATGTCTCACCAGGGAGGGGCGGGGAATATGCAGGTTTTTTTACTCTGACTAGAGCCCATTGTCAGACAGTAATATAAATCAACAGTACAACTTTAAAGGAAAATATCTAAAATTTACAACTCTACTATACATGCATCAGCTAACCAGTTAATTAGTCATTGACAATATCACAATATTATCTGTATAATGAGAACATGAAATCTTTTGACGGGTACGCTTACCATTCGTACAAGATGTCAGAAAAATACAGCGTTTTAAACAGGAAGCAAGAAAAGTGTTTGAGTAAAGATATCTGGCAGACGAAAACTTACCAGCCGTCTGAACCAAACATAAGAACTTATCTCACTACAACATACAAGAATATATATATAGACGATCAGATCGAGGTATAATCTACGTTATGTATAGACCCCAGGTCTATGTTTAAGTATCCCAGATACTAACGTCTTTGGAGAATTGCGCTTGGACTCCTGGTCCTTTCTCAGACGTATCTTTAAGTCCCAGACATTAAAGATTCTATGGTATCCCTGATACCTGTTTTATGCTTTTACATAAAACTTCGTAATATTAAGTCCCGGACTTAAATATTACCTTGTCACGTGTTCCCGGAACACTGACACGGATTCAGCTTCAGTGTATGACCGCAATCCTGTATGGCAAAGACAGACAATAAATTCTCTATTTTTACCATTCAGGGACGATCACTGAATTCCGGACATAGCCCCCAGCTGAAAGGATTTGCCCTTATATTCTTTAACCCTCGATGTGATGGCCTCTCAGACGTCTGGGAGTGTAAACCTTTACGCTATCAGTTACATGCACAACACAAGCAGTAAAAATTCACACTGTTTATTTAATAAATTACAGAGTACTATATAGAAAAGAAACATGGGTGTATACAATATGTGCAAGCATATGATTGGATAAATAGAAGTAGCATACGACATTACATGCAGGATATTTTAGTAACACACAGAAGTAACAGTTTTGATCTGGTATGTAATTGTCCTTGAAGATAAGACACACACAAGCCTTATATTATATGAACAGACAAAGGCATCTTGTAGAGAGTGCGTACGTGTCTATTCAAACACATAACAATTCATATAGCATGTTTAACCCTTCATTAGGGAGGTAGAAATATTCACTTTTACACTATACTTATTATAAGGAAATTGATCATATAAAAAGTAATATTTACAAAGACAGAAGAGCTAACCCTTCAATGTCCCAGTAGTGATGATGTCACAATGGTGATGTCATAATGGTGATGATGATGATGATGATGATGATGATGATGATGGTGACATAATGGTGATGATGTCACAGCAGTGATGATATAAAAATGGTGAAAAACAATGGTGATGATGTAAAAAAAAATGATGTCATAATGGTGATGATGTCACAAAGGAGATTATGTCATAATAGTGATGATGTCATAATGGTGATGATGTCATAATGGTGATGATGTCATAATAGTGATGATGTCATTATAGTGATGATGTCATAATACTGAAATAGAAAAATGGTGATGATGTCATAATGGTGATGATGTCATAAAGGTGATGATGTAACAATTTTGATGATGTCATAATGGTTATGTCACAATGGTGATAATGGTGCAATGGTGATGATGTCATAATGTTGATTCACAATGGTGATGATGTCACAATGATGATAATGTCATAATGATGATGATGTAACAATGGTGATGATATCATAATGGTGATTTTGTTTCAACGGTGATCATGTCACAATAGTAATTTTATATCAACCATGATGATGTCATAATAGTGATGATGTCATAATGTTGATGATATCACAATGGTGATGATGTCAAAATGGAGATTATGTCATATTGGTGATGATGTCATAATGGTGATGATGTCATAATGGTGATTGTGTAACAATGGTGATGATGTCACAATAGTGATGATGTCATAATAGTGATGTCACAATGGTGATGATGTCATAATAGTGATGATATCACAATGGTGATGATGTAAAAATAGTGACGATGTCATAAAGGTGATGATGTCACAAAGGTGATGATGTGATAATTGTGATGATGTCCCAATGGGGATAATGTCCTAATGGTGATGATGTCATAATGGTGATGATGTCACAATGGTGATTATGTAACAATGGTGATGATGTCATAATGATGATGATGGAACAATGGTGATGATGTCATAATGGTGATGATGTCACAACGGTGATGATGACAAAATGGTGAAAAAGTCACAATGGTGATGATGTCATAATGGTGATGATGTCATAATAGTGATGATGTAAAAATGGTGATGATGTCATAATTGTGATAATGTCATAATGGTGCTGATGTTACAATGCTGATGATGTCATAATGGTGATGACGTAACAATGGCGATGATGTCATAATGGTGATGATGGAACAATTGTGATGATGGAACAATGGTGATGATGTCATAATGTTGATTCACTTTGGTGATGTTGTCACAATGATGATGTCATAATAATGATGATGTAACAAATGTGATGATGTCATAATGGTGAAAAATTCAAAATTGTGAGTATGTCACAATGGTGATGATGTCATTATAGTGATGTAACAATGGGGATGATGTAATTATGGTGATGATGTCATAATAGTGATTATGTCACAATGTTGATGTCACAATGATGAAGATGTCATAATTATGATGATTTAACAATGGTGATGATGTCATAATGGTGATGGTGTCACAACGGTGATGATGTCATCATGGTGAAAAAGTCAAAATTGTGATAATGTTACAATGGCAATGATGTAACAAAGGTGATGATGTCAAAATGGTGATGATGTCACAATGGTGATGATGTCATAATGTTGATGATGTCACAATAGTAATGCTGTCATAATAGTAATGATGTTACAATCGTGATGATGGAACAATGGTGATGATTTAATAATGTTGATTCACATTGGTGATGTCACAATGATGATGATGTCTTAATAATGATGATGTAACTATGGTGATGATGTCATAATAGTGATGATGTCACATTGGTGGTGATGTAACAATGGTGATGATGTAATCATGGTGATGATGTCATAATGGTGATGATTTCACAATGGTGATAATGTCATAATGGTGATGGTGTAACAATGGTGATGATGTCATAAAAGTGATGATGTCACTATGGTGATGATGTCATAATGGTGATGATGTTACAATGGTGACAATGTCACAATGGCGATTATATCATAATGGTGATGCTGTCACAATGGCAATTATGTAACAATGGTGATGATGATGTCATAATTATGATGATGTAACAATGGTGATGATGTCATAATGGTGATGATGTTACAACGGTGATGATGTCATCATGTTGAAAAAGTCAAAATTGTGATAATGTTACAATGATGTAATAAAAGGTGATGATGTCACAATGGTGATGATGTCATAATGGTGATGATGTCATAATTATGATGATGTTAGAATGGTGATTATGTAACAATGGTGATGATGTCACAATTGTGATGATGTCATAATGTTGATGATGTAACAATGATGATGATGATGTCATTATGGTGATGATGTCAAAATAGTGATAAAGTCAAAATTGTGATGATTTCACAATGGTGATGATGTCATAATGGTGGAAAAGTTAAAAATGGTGATGATGTCATAATGGTGATGATGTCACAATGCTAATGATATCATAATGATGATGATGTAACAATGGTAATGATGTTATAATGGTGAAAAAGTCAAAATTGTAATAATGTCAAAATGGTGATGATGTAACAAAGGTGATGATGTCATAAAGGTGATTATGTCATAATAGTAATGCTGTCATAATAGTGATGATATTACAATGGTGATGATGTAAAAATGGTGATGATATCACAATGATGATAATGTCATAATGATGATGTAACAATGGTGATGATGTCATAATGGAGATGATGTAACAATGGTGATGATGTCATAATTATGAAGATGAAACAATGGTGATGATGTTATAATGGTGATGATGTCATAATGGTGATAATGTCAGAAAGATGATGGTGTCACAATATTGATCATGTCATAATTGTGATGATGTCCCAGTAGTGATGATGTCACAATGGTGATGTCATAATGGTGATGATGATGATGATGATGATGATGATGATGATGATGGTGACATAATGGTGATGATGTCACAGCAGTGATGATATAAAAATGGTGAAAAACAATGGTGATGATGTAAAAAAATGATGTCATAATGGTGATGATGTCACAAAGGAGATTATGTCATAATAGTGATGATGTCATAATAGTGATGATGTCATTATAGTGATGATGTCATAATAGTGAAATAGAAAAATGGTGATGATGTCATAATGGTGATGATGTCATAAAGGTGATGATGTAACAATTTTGATGATGTCATAATGGTTATGTCACAATGGTGATAATGGTGCAATGGTGATGATGTCATAATGTTGATTCACAATGGTGATGATGTCACAATGATGATAATGTCATAATGATGATGATGTAACAATGGTGATGATATCATAATGGTGATTTTGTTTCAACGGTGATCATGTCACAATAGTAATTTTATATCAACCATGATGATGTCATAATAGTGATGATGTCATAATGTTGATGATATCACAATGGTGATGATGTCAAAATGGAGATTATGTCATATTGGTGATGATGTCATAATGGTGATGATGTCATAATGGTGATTGTGTAACAATGGTGATGATGTCACAATAGTGATGATGTCATAATAGTGATGTCACAATGGTGATGATGTCATAATAGTGATGATATCACAATGGTGATGATGTAAAAATAGTGACGGTGTCATAAAGGTGATGATGTCACAAAGGTGATGATGTGATAATTGTGATGATGTCCCAATGGGGATAATGTCCCAATGGTGATGATGTCATAATGGTGATGATGTCACAATGGTGATTATGTAACAATGGTGATGATGTCATAATGATGATGATGGAACAATGGTGATGATGTCATAATGGTGATGATGTCACAACGGTGATGATGACAAAATGGTGAAAAAGTCACAATGGTGATGATGTAACAAAGGTGATGATGTCATAATGGTGATGATGTCATAATAGTGATGATGTAAAAATGGTGATGATGTCATAATTGTGATAATGTCATAATGGTGCTGATGTTACAATGCTGATGATGTCATAATGGTGATGACGTAACAATGGCGATGATGTCATAATGGTGATGATGGAACAATGGTGATGATGGAACAATGGTGATGATGGAACAATGGTGATGATGTCATAATGTTGATTCACTTTGGTGATGTTGTCACTATGATGATGTCATAATAATGATGATGTAACAATGGTGATGATGTCATAATGGTGAAAAATTCAAAATTGTGAGTATGTCACAATGGTGATGATGTCATTATAGTGATGATGTAACAATGGGGATGATGTAATTATGGTGATGATGTCATAATAGTGATTATGTCACAATGTTGATGTCACAATGATGAAGATGTCATAATTATGATGATTTAACAATGGTGATGATGTCATAATGGTGATGTTGTCACAACGGTGATGATGTCATCATGGTGAAAAAGTCAAAATTGTGATAATGTTACAATGGCAATGATGTAACAAAGGTGATGATGTCAAAATGGTGATGATGTCACAATGGTGATGATGTCATAATGTTGATGATGTCACAATAGTGATGCTGTCATAATAGTAATGATGTTACAATCGTGATGATGGAACAATGGTGATGATCTCATAATCTTGATTCACATTGGTGATGTTGTCACAATGATGATGATGTCTTAATAATGATGATGTAACTATGGTGATGATGTCATAATAGTGATGATGTCACATTGGTGGTGATGTAACAATGGTGATGATGTAATCATGGTGATGATGTCACAATGATGATGATGTCATAATTATGACGATGTAACAATGGTGATGATGTCATAATGGTGATGATGTTACAACGGTGATGATGTCATCATGTTGAAAAAGTCAAAATTGTGATTATGTTACAATGATGTAACAAAGGTGATGATGTCACAATGGTGATGATGTCATAATGGTGATGATGTCATAATTATGATGATGTTAGAATGGTGATTATGTAACAATGGTGATGATGTCACAATTGTGATGATGTCATAATGTTGATGCTGTCACAATGCTGATGATGTCACAATAATGATGACGATGATGTCACAATGGTGATGATGTCACAATGATGATGTCATAATTATGATGATGTAACAATGGTGATGATGTCACAATGGTGATGATGTCATAATAGTGATGATGTCACAATGGTGATGATGTCAAAATGGTGATGATGTCATAATGGTGATAGTGTATCAATGGTGATGATGTCATAATGGTGATAATGTCATAAAAGTGATGATGTCACTATGGTGATGATGTCATAATGGTGATGATGTTACAATGGTGATGATGTCATAATAGTGATGATGTTACAATGGTGATGATGTCATAATGTAGATGGTGTAACAATGGTGATGATGTCATAATGGTGATGATGTCACAATAGTGATTATGTTATAATAGGGAAGATGCCAAATGAAGTAACAATGGTAATGATGTCATAATAATGATGATATCACAATGGTGATGATGTAAAATGGTGATGATGTCATAATTGTGATGATGTCACAATGGTGATGATGTCACAATGGTGATTATATAACAATGGTGATGATGTCACAATGGCGATTATGTAACAATGGTGATAATGTCCCAGTGGTGATGATGTCATAATGTTGATGCTGTCACAATGCTGATGATGTGACTATGGTGATGATGTCATTATGGTGATGATGTGAAAATGATGATAAAGTCAAAATTGTGAGGATTTCACATTGGTGATGATGTCATAATGGCGAAAAAGGTAAAAATGGTGGTGATGTCACAATGCTAATGATATCATAATGATGATTATGTAACAATGGTGATGATGTCATGAAGTTGATTCACATTGGTGATGATGTCACAATGATGATGATGATGTCACAATGAATATGATGTCATAAAGGTGATCATGTCATAATGATGTCATAATAGTGATGAT
The DNA here is from genome assembly GCF_028390025.1 of Pseudophryne corroboree. Taxonomy (NCBI): domain Eukaryota; kingdom Metazoa; phylum Chordata; class Amphibia; order Anura; family Myobatrachidae; genus Pseudophryne; species Pseudophryne corroboree. The sequence goes on along the minus strand of NC_086447.1, from coordinate 353,311,007 downwards.
ATTACAATTCTGATGATGTAAAAATGGTGATGATGTGACAATGATGATAATGTCATAATGATGATGTAACAATGGTGATTATGTCATAATGGTGATGATATCACAATGGTGATGATGTCATAATTATGAAGATGAAACAATGGTGATGGTGTTATAATGGTGATGATGTCAAAAAGATGATGGTGTCACAATATTGATGATGTCATAATTGTGATGATGTCCCAGGAGTGATGATGTCATAATGGTGATGATGTAACAACAGTGATGATGTCATAATTATGATGATGTCACAATGCGATTATGTAACAATGGTGATGATGTCACCGTTGTGATGATGTCATAATGTTGATGATGTTACAGTGCTTATGATGTCATGATGATGATGATGATGATGATGATGATGTCACAATGGTGTTGATGTCACAATGATGATGTCATAATTATGACGATGTAACAATGGTGATGATGTCATAATAGTGATGATGTCAAAATGGTGATGATGTCATAATGATGATGATGTCACAATGGTAATGATGTCAAAATGGTGATGATGTCATAATGGTGATGATTTCACAAAGGTGATGATGTCATAATGGTGATGGTGCAACAATAATGATGATGTCATAATGGTGATGATGTCATAATTTTGATAATGTCATAAAAGTGATGATGTCATAATGGTGATGATGTTACAATGGTGATGATGTCATAATGTAGATGGTGTAACAATTGTGATGATGTCACAATAGTGATTATGTCATAATAGGGAAGATGCCATATGAAGTAACAATGCTAATGATGTCATAGTAATGATGATATCACAATGGTGATGATGTAAAATGGTGATGATGTCATAAAGGTGATGAAGATACAATGGAGATGATGTCACAATGGTGATGATGTCACAATTGTGATGATGTCATAATGTCACAATGGTGATGATGTCACAATGGTGATTATGTAACAATGGTGATAATGTCACAATGGTGATGATGTCATAATGTTGATGCTGTCACAATGATGATGATGTCATAATGATGATTATGTAACAATGGTGATGATGTCATTATGCTGATGATGTCAAAATGGTGATAAAGTCAAAATTGTGATGTCACAATGGTGATGATGTCATAATGGTGATGATGTCACAATTGTGATGATCTCATAATGATGATAATGTTACAATGGTGATGATGTCACAATGGTGATGATGTCATAATGGTGATGGTGTAACAATGGTGATGATGTCACAATAGTGATGATGTCATAATAGTGATGATATCACAATGATGATGATGTCGTAATTGTGATGTCGCAGTGGTGGTGATGTCATAATTGTGATGATATCTTGATGGTGATCTTGTCACAATGGTGATGATGTGATAATGGTGATAATGTCACAATGTTGATGATGTAACAATGGTGACAATGTCATAATGGCAATGATGTCATATTAGTGATGATTTCACAATGGTGGTGATGTCATAATGGTGATGATGTCACAATCAAATATACTGTATCAAGGGTCTTAACAAAGTTCAGTAGGGAAACATTCTTCAAAGGAAGAGAAGTCTTAGAACTCAAGGACATACACTGAAACTGGAAGGAGGCAGCTTCAGGGTCAATTTAACGAAAAATTATTTCACAGAAAGGGTAGTGGATAAGTGGAATAGCCTCCCATCAGAGGTGGTAGAGGCTAAGACTGTAGAGCAATTTAAATATGCTTGGGCTAGGCATATGAATATCATTACAAAGAATTAAGGTTCAAAAAGGGTTGAGATTACCTAAAGGATAAAAAAAGGGCTGACTAGATGGGCCAAGTGGTTCTTATCTGCCATCAAATGTTTCTATGTTTCTATGACTGTCTATAGCATAATTGACAAACATGCAGCTTGTATACTGATATTAGTTTTTCCTTAAATCTAAAGACAGAATAACTTTCTTTCCCCAATATATTTTGAGACTTTTTTAATGTGTCTTGTATATTACTGAAAAAAAATCTCTCTAAGTTAATAATAATAATAATAATAATAGTAATTATAATGTTATTTATAGAACACTTTTCTCCTAATAGGACGAAAAGTGCTTTACATTTGTTTATACAGTTAAAAATACAAAACAAGCATAACAGTGGGTATTAGTGAAATGCTTGAGTGGATATGTAAGTAAGTCTTTAGTCTGTTTTTGAATGATTCCAGAGTGGAGGCTTCTGGAACTGTGTGGAGAAGAGAGTTCCATAGAGTTGGAACCACAAAGTTGAACCCTCGACCCCCAGATGAATTCCAGGAGATTCTAGGTACTGTTAGTAGTACTTAATCTTCAGATTGTAATAATCGCGTGGGACAGTAAGGAATCAGTAGCTGCTTCAAGTACCTTGGGCCCTGGTCATGTAGGGCTTGTTTGAAACTGAGTAAGTCAATCTTGAAAATGATTCACAATTTTACAGGTAGCCAGTGAAGAGAGTAAAGAATGGGTGTTATTTGGTTGGAAGAGGGCTCGTTGGTTTATAGTCTGGCAGCTGCATTTTGTACCATCAGCTAGTGGTGCAATTTTTTAGCTGGGAGACCAAGGTAGAGGGCATTGCAGTAGTCTAGGCGTGATGATATAAATGCATGTATGACTTTAGGCATATCTGAGGGAATTACAGTAAGTGCTTGATTTTGGTTATGTTCCTCAGATGAAAGAATGAGGATTTGATTGTGGCTGATACCTCATGTTTAAGTGTCTGGCCACTATTCAGGACAAAGCCAAGAATCCGCACATGTTCAGTGTTTTGTAGTTGTGAACCCCCAAGTGTAAGTCATGTCAGTTGGCTATGCTGCAGTCTTGTCCAGTCTTGTGATCTATCATCAGGACTTCTGTTTTATTAGGGTTTAGTCGCAGTCAACTGGCATTCATCTACTCCTGGACCTCAGCTAGACAGCCATTTAGGGTTGTTATTGGGTTATCAGTACCTGGAGCAAAGGTCAAGCTAAGGACTGTGCTATACAGGGCACAGAAATTCTTCAGGCGCTCAATTAGAATTCAACAGTCCACACTGTCAAATGCTGTAGAGAGATATAGAAGGATTAAGATTGAACAGTCACCTCTGTCTCTTGCCATTAGAAGATCATTAGGCACACATACCAGGGCTGTTTTTGTCCTATGTTTTCTCCTGAATCCTGACTGGAATGGATCATAAATGTCATGGGCTGACAGGCGAGTTTCTAGTTGAGTTGCAACCACTTTCTCAATAACCTTACCTAGAAAAGGAAAGTTTGATACTGGCATGTAGTTGGGGTCAACTTGCTAAGAAATTGGTAAATCTGCACAGAATACGGTATTAGTAATGTTTATATTAATTTAGTAATTTGTTAAACCAAAATTATGCTTACTGTACAAACAAATAAATTGAGCAATGGGTTGGTGGTGCTCCCGGAAAATAGTTCAGTAAACTATATGGAAAAAGTGGTCTTAAGAAAGAGCAAATGACAAAAGCAGCTATATACCTTTTCCAGGGCACACTTAAAAATTTTTTAGAAGAAAGTGATGGATTATGAAAATATGAGTATATTAATACTTAACTTTTATTGAGATATACTTGATAAAAGGGAGAAAGCGAATATAGATAATTGCTACAAATTTTGGGCGATAAAAATTAGAGAGGCGAAAATATGTTTAATCCCTTAGTGATCCAGAAATTACTCCAATTTTGGATTGAAAAAATCTTTGTGGGAGTAAACCTGCTCCATTGGGTTCAGCTGTCCCATGTCAGAATATCAGAATTAAATATTAGTGAAAAATTCAATGTCTGGGACTGCACAGAGAACTGGAAAGACTCAAATGATGTGAGAGTAAAATTCCTATGGTACCTAGTATTCCCTGGTGGTCTCCCAACCAGGTACTGACCAGGCCCTGCAGTGTATGGCTTCCAAGATCAGACGAGATTGGGCATACTCAGTGCGGTTTGACCGTAGGTGAGTAAATCTCCAGCATGTGCAATCAATTCCAGTGTGCGGTTACTCCAGGCAGATTTTATGGATATGATAATCTGACAGGGAACAGTCCCCTGAATGAAATATAATTGATTCTGTGTAATGAAAAGCCACACCGTATTTTAATGAGTGTTTGTTGCCCCCATATGAAACTCCTATTGTTACATCACATTTGTGCAAAGAGCAAAAAATATATTCTCTTAAAGCATATACTGAATGTTCCTGTGACTGGATATCAAACAATCATGGCCCTCATTCCGAGTCGTTCGCTCGGTATTTTTCATCGCATCGCAATGAAAATCCGCTTAGTACGCATGCGCAATATTCGCACTGCGACTGCGCCAAGTAATTTAACAATGAGGATAGTATTTTTACTCACGGCTTTTTCATCGCTCCGGCGATCGTAATGTGATTGACAGGAAATGGGTGTTACTGGGCGGAAACACGGCGTTTTATGGGCGTGTGGTTGAAAACGCTACCGTTTCCGGAAAAAACGCAGGAGTGGCTGGAGAAACGGGGGAGTGTCTGAGCGAACGCTGGGTGTGTTTGTGACGTCAAACCAGGAACGACAAGCACTGAACTGATCGCACAGGCAGAGTAAGGTTGAAGTTACTCAGAAACTGCAAAGTAGTTTGTAATCGCAATATTGCGATTACATCGGTCGCAATTTTAAGAAGCTAAGATACACTCCCAGTAGGCGTAGGCTTAGCGTGTGTAACTCTGCTAAATTCGCCTTGCGACCGATCAACTCGGAATGAGGGCCCATATTTTTCTAATGGTTGTGATGCTGAATAAGAAAAAGAAAAAAAGACCAATCATATAAATATGATAATTCAACAGGGATTGATCCCCTGAGCTGGATATGTATAATAAACAAAAGAAACACCAACAATGTTATACAAATGCTGAATGTTCCTATGGTCAGATATCACATAATATTAATACTAGACATTCAGATTGCATAGGGGGAGGCCGTTTTTCCAAATAAGCAAATAGTGTTTGTTGCACTGAGAATCATAATATAAAGAAAAATGAAAAAAAAAATTGGAAAGAAAGGGGAGAACAGACACCCTTGAGTTGGGCACCTCAGATATTCACAGCTAATGCAGTTAATTGATCTACATAAAGGATAAATGCTACCTCCCACTGTGCCCCTGAATTGTATGGACACAGTGGAGGAATAGTTATGCTGTGCCTGTATAGGAGTCCCCCCTGGTGGAAGTTGAAAAGAAAATGCCTCACTGTGTGCGGCTCAAACCTTAATGCCTGCATGCATTGGTGGGCAGTGTGAGGCCTGGAGTGTCCCGCAATTGTAGATAGAGGTTTCCAGCCAGGGAGAGGGTGTGCTGAACTTGGAGCTGTGGAGCCGATGTCCGCGGTCCGAGCGACCGGAAGTTCGGACATCGGGACCGGAAGTGACGTACGTTTCGCTTTGGGAGCTTTTTTTTTTTTTTCCATTTTTCTTTATATTATGATTCTCAGTGCAACAAACAAAATTTGCTTATTTGGAAAAACGGCCTCCCCCTATGCAATCTGAATGTCTAGTATTAATATTATGTGATATCTGACCATAGGAACATTCAGCATTTGTATAACATTGTTGGTGTTTCTTTTGTTTATTATACATATCCAGCTCAGGGGATCAATCCCTGTTGAATTGTCATATTTATATGATTGGTCTTTTTTTCTTTTTCTTATTCAGCATCACAACCATTAGAAAAATATGATTGTTTGATATCCAGTCACAGGAACATTCAATATATGCTTTAAGAGAATATATTTTTTGCTCTTTGCACAAATGTGATGTAACAATAGGAGTTTCATATGGGGGCAACAAACACCCATTAAAATACGGTGTGGCTTTTCATTACACAGAATCAATTATATTTAATTCAGGGGACTGTTCCCTGTCAGATTATCATATCCATAAAATCTGCCTGGAGTAACCGCACACTGGAATTGATTGCACATGCTGGAGATTTACTCACCTACGGTCAAACCGCACTGAGTATGCCCAATCTCGTCTGATCTTGGAAGCCATACACTGCAGGGCCTGGTCAGTACCCGGTTGGGAGACCACCAGGGAATACTAGGTACCATAGGTATTTTACTCTCACATCATTTGAGTCTTTCCAGTTCTCTGTGCAGTCCCAGACATTGAATTTTTCACTAATATTTAATTCTGATATTCTGACATGGGACAGCTGAACCCAATGGAGCAGGTTTACTCCCACAAAGATTTTTTCAATCCGAAATTGGAGTAATTTCTGGATCACTAAGGGATTAAACATATTTTCGCCTCTCTAATTTTTATCGCCCAAAATTTGTAGCAATTATCTATATTCGCTTTCTCCCTTTTATCAAGTATATCTCAATAAAAGTTAAGTATTAATATACTCATATTTTCATAATTCATCACTTTCTTATAACAATTTTTTAAGTATGCCCTGGAAAAGGCATATAGCTGCTTTTGTCTTTTGCTCTTTCTTAAGACCACTTTTTCCATGTAGTTGGGGTCATGCAGTCAAGGTTCAATTTTGATTTTGATTTTAAAAGTGGTCTGACTATTGCTTCCTTTACTGCTTCAGGAAAAATGCCTATCTACAAATATAGGGCCGATTATGTCCATACACCCCATTAGGAGCTTAGTTGAGGCAGTGTCCATGTCACAGGTGGTGGGACACTTGTACTCCTTTGGTGTCACTGTAAAGATTCCTGCCCGGATGGTGGATACTTTATCTACAAAGGACTTTTCAAATTCATCTTGACAGGGAGAGGGTTTTATTAGGCTGCAGGCATTCTGGTTTGCAAAGCATCTCCACTGTATGTAAAAGCTGAGCTGGCCTATATTTTGCTGCCATGAATCTTATTTGAAAGGAACTCAGTTTTCTTGCGGGTGATTGTTGATTGATATTTTTCAGTGTGTTTGATTAGATTTAACTTACCCTCTACTAGGTTTGTCCTCCTTCCTCGTCTTTCAAGTCTACAACCCCTTTTCTTAAAATCACGAATATTGTTGTCAAACCAAGGTGCTTGAAGGTGTGGTTTGCAGGGTCGTATACGCACAGGGGCGATAGTATCTATTGCAGCTGTCACATTCCTGTTATGATAGTGGACTAGGAAACAAGGATCTTCACAGGCCCCCATTACTGCAGAGAGGTCCAAGTTAGACTGAGTAGTCAAACCCCTCCTTGGACAATACCTGGTCAATTCCATGGGCAAAGATCTATTTTGAGATGTTGTGACTGAGATCCATATTGAGTGGTGGTCTGACCATGGACTGTGTTTATTTTTAGGTCAGAGACTTCTAATCCAATCTGGATGACAAGATCAAGAGTGTGAACACTTTTATGTGTAACAGAGGGAATGACTTGTGTTAGCCCCAGAGCATTCATTGCGCACATGAGATCTTTGCCAAGGCGTAAGAGCTCATCACCGACCCATGCATTGAAATCCCAGAGGATGAGCCATAGTTGATGCTCCAGAACTAGCCCAGCAACAATATCTGCAAACTCTTGTAGAAATATCTTTCCATCTCCAGGGGCGCGGTAAATGAGAGGTACTCTGAAACCTAATTATGTAGAACTCTGGGCAGCGATGCACTAAAATAAGTGAGTAATTTCCATTGGGCACACCCTAAGTTTAAGTGCTTTTTACAAGCAGATGGCTATCTCGCCTCCCCTGCAGTTTAGTCTGGGGTTGTGACTGACAAAGAAGTTTGTTGGAACTGCAGCTTCCAAGATAGGGGCTGCATTTTCGTCCAGCCAAGTCTTTGTATGTAATACAGGCTAGATCTGAGGATACGATAAGGTCAGCAATTTTAGCAGTCTTGTTTCTCTTAAGGCCAATACATACCAGAGATGTGTGCTGAGCGATCTATCAGTGACCGCTAGGCACACATCTCTCCCCCAGCTTAGCACAGCTGTGTGCTGAGCAAGGGGGATGTGTGCTGAGCAAGGGGGAAGAGGGGGTAGATGCAGGCAAATCTAACACCGGCGATAGCAATGCGCGGGCCCGCACATCGCTATCACTGGGGGCAGGCCCGGCGCTACCCGCTCAGCAAGGTCTGCAAAGCAGGGAGGCGCTGGGCAAGAGAGGCGCTCCCCGCTCTGCAGACTTGCTGATGCGCAGTGCTGTCACACTGACAGGCAGCAGCAGCGCCGGCAGCATCTCTTCAGTCAGTTTGAGGATTTCCTGTGTAAGGGCCCTTCCGTCTCCTCCTTGCTCCTCCCGCTGCACGTCAAGCTAGAGACCGACAGCAGCGTCCCTGTCCACCCCTGTTCCCTCCCCCTGACTCTGAAGACCCTCTCCCTCTCTCCCCTCCCCTCCGTGGAATCACTAAAACCCAGGAAGTCACGTGGTGCACTTGCCTGTGTGCACTGTGCAGTGATGGAGGAGCCTGCAGACATGAGTAGAGGAGCAGCCACACCACAGGCACAGAGTGTTGTTATGATTCCAGCACTCCAGGTCAGAGGAGATCTTATGGCTAGGACCGGAGCACTGGAACGGAATGCTGGGGAAGGGAGCAGGAAAGAACAATAGCCCCTGGTGCCCTAACTCTGTTGTCTCACCCGTACTGTCAGAAATCCCTTGCGAGACTATGGTTTCTTGAGCCCTTGGCAGCCGCGTTTGAAGGGCGGATTATGTCTGCCCAACTCCGATGCCCCCCGGTCTTAGTGAGAGACAAAGGGAAATCCGAGACAGGATGATGACAAGAGGCCCTCTAACTAAACAACCTGGCCAGGGGCTACGAGCTAACTAAAAACCTAAAGTATGTGCGGAGAAACCGCCAGGGAAAAGGACAACCAAAATATCCACTTGTCCAATACTCCTACCCGGCACCGCCGAATACCAGAGTGGACCTGTGGAAGCGGAACCCTCCGCAAATGCTCCAAACACAAAATATAAGGGGTAAAGCGGCCGAGCCGCTACACATGGCAGAGCCGCGACTCACGAACACCACTGGATGATAAACGGTGATCAGTCAGGACTCCAGGGACGAGATGATAACTCCCGAGTACAGGACTTCAGAGGACCAGAATGACCGGATACAGCAGGACAGGAAACAGACTCTCAGCAAACAAAGGCAGCATGCAGGAAGCTATTACCGGCGTCTGTGAGAAGCCCTGGGAATGTATTTAACAAGAAGTCCTCCAATCAGCTGCTAAAAGGCTGATTGGGGTAAATGCCGTGCAGCTGCCTTGCTGCACGGCCAGAGAGCAGGTGAATAACTTAACCCCTTCAGCCTAGCAACGGGGAACGCGGTCCGCCAGTGGCGTCCCCGTTGCTAGGGTCCGTGCGGCTCAGCGCGCCCGGCGTCTAGCGTTGCTAGGGAGCCGGCGGCTGTACGCGCACGGCGTCTCTAGTTGCTAGGCGCCGGGCCGCGCAGATGAGCGGACCCCGGCGCCTAACAGTACCCCCCCCTTGAGGAGGGGTCAAGGAACCCCTAAAGCCAGGTTTCTGAGGAAACTCCCGAAAAAATGCCCTCTTGAGCCTCGGAGCATGAAGATCCTTATCCAGGACCCAAGACCTTTCCTCCGGACCATAGCCTTTCCAGTGAACTAGAAAATACAGCCGACCCCAGGACAATTTGGAATCGAGAACCTTCTCTACCAAGAACTCCTGTTGTCCCTGTACATCCACTGGAGATCTACCCTGAGAGATCTTCCGAGGAAATCTACTGGAAGAAACGTATTGTTTCAACAGGGAACAATGAAACGTATTTCCAATCCTGAGAGATCTTGGTAAACGTAATCGAAAGGCAACTGGGTTGACTCTTTTAATAATAAGAAATGGCCCAATAAATTTGGGTCCCAGTCTAGCCGAGGATTGTCGAAGCCTGATGTTGCGAGTCGACAACCACACCCAATCTCCCACCTTAAAAGTGCAAGGACGTCGGAGCCTGTCAGAAAATTTCTTCTCACGAAAGGCCGCTTTTCTGAGAGCAAGGTGCACCTTTTTCCAAATGGCTCTGAGATGGGAGGTTCAGGTTAGCGAGCAGACTGAGGAATGATGAAAAAAAGAATTAGCTCTGGGGTGGAAACCAAAAACTGAAAAGAATGGAGACTCTTTCGTGGAGGAATGACAAGAATTGTTGTAAGCAAACTCCGCCAACGGAAGAAACTCGGACCAATCATTCTGGAGTTTGGCTGAATATAAACGCAAATACTGTTTCAATGATTGGTTAACTCGCTCGGTTTGCCCGTTGGATTGTGGGTGGTAACCGGATGTTAACGACAACTTCATCTTTAACGAGGCACAAAAACATTTCCAGAATTGTGCGATGAATTGTGGACCCCGATCAGAAACAATGTCAGTAGGCAACCCATGAAGTCTGAAAACATGGCGGAGAAACAAAACTGTCAACCCTTGGGCAGAAGGCAATCGGGGAAGAGCAATAAAATGAGCCATCTTGCTAAAACGGTCCACTACCACCCATATGACTCGGAATCCGGCTGAAAGGGGAAGGTCAACCACAAAATCCATGGAGATATGAGACCATGGCCTGAGAGGAACATTTAAGGGCATAGGTTGCCCGATAGGCAAGGAACGGGGAACCTTATGCTGTGCACAAGCCTGACATGAATAAACAAACTCCTTAACGTCTTTAGAAAGACCAGGCCACCATACTGAGCGAAGACTAACTCCAAAGTCTTAGAGATTCCCGGATGCCCGGAAACTTTGTTATCATGGAATTCCGTTAAAACAGTAGCTCTCAAAAACTCAGGGACGTAAAGACGACCAGCAGGAGTATTTCCAGGAGCTTGATGTTGAAGCTGTTTTAACTGGGTAAATAAATCTTGTGTGAGGCCTGCCCAGATGACCGAAGATGGAAGTATGGGAGTAACAGGACTGTTATTGTGAACCGGAAGAAAGTTGCGTGACAGGGCATCAGCCTTAGTATTCTTGGAACCAGGCCTGAAAGTGATTATAAATTTGAAACGAGTAAAAAATAAAGCCCAACGTGCCTGCCGGGCATTAAGCCGCTTAGCCGATTCGATGTATTGCAGGTTTTTATGGTCAGTCAATACTGAAATAGTATGTTTTGCTCCCTCCAACCAATGCCTCCACTCCTCGAAAGCCCACTTTATCGCCATTAACTCCCGATTACCAACGTCATAGTTGGATTCAGCGGAGGAGAATTTCCTGGACATAAAGGCACAAGGATGTAACTCCAGAGACTCCGGATCCTTTTGAGAAAGGATAGCCCCCACTCCGACTTCCGAGGCATCAACCTCCACAACGAAGGGCAATTCCGGATTAGGATGTCTGAGGACTGGAGCCGAGACAAAGGCTTGTTTCAAGGCTCGAAAGGACAACTCAGCTTCACGCGACCAGTTGGTAGGATCCGCTCCTTTCTTTGTCAGAGCTACAATGGGAGCAACCAGGTCAGAAAAATAATGAATGATCCTCCTATAATAATTCGCAAACCCTAAAAAGCGCTGAATTGCTTTTAAATTGGTGGGTTGCGCCCAACTAAGGATGGCCTGGAGCTTCTTTGGTTCCATGGAAAATCCCCGAGGGGAAATAATGTACCCTAAAAAAGATACTTCCGTGACATGAAACTCACACTTCTCCAGCTTGGCATATAAATGATTCTCCCGTAATCTCTGAAGAACCAGACGCACCTGGGTAACATGTTGTTCCGTTGATTCAGAATAAATCAGGATGTCGTCTAAGTAAACGACCACGAATTTCCCTAGGAAATAACGGAGTACATCGTTTATGAGGTCTTGAAAAACTGCTGGAGCATTAGTCAAGCCGAACGGCATCACCAGGTACTCGTAGTGACCCGACTGAGTACTGAAGGCCGTCTTCCACTCATCTCCAGATTTAATTCGGATGAGGTTGTACGCTCCTCTAAGATCAATTTTAGAAAAAATCACAGCCGAACGTAACTGATCAAAGAGTACAGAAATAAGCGGCAAAGGATAAGTGTTTTTAACTGAGATCTTATTCATGGCTCTAAAGTCAATGCAAGGTCTAAGCGAGCCATCCTTTTTCTCCACAAAGAAGAAGCCTGCACTCAAAGGAGATTTTGATGGTCTAATAAATCCTTTCTCTAGGCTCTCCTTAACATAATCATTCATAGCCGCAGTTTCTGGCCCGGATAATGCATATAGTCTTCCCTTTGGCAAAGCGGCACCAGGAATTAGCTCAATCGCACAATCATAAGGCCGATGGGGAGGCAGAATGTCCGCATTGCCTTTGGAAAAGACATCAGCAAACTCCTGGTATTCCACAGGAATGAGTTCTGGAAGGATTGCTGCTACTCTGACTGGAAACGTAATACATTCCTTAGCACAAAAAGTACCCCATTGTGAAATCTCCCCTGAGCGCCAATCAATGGTGGGATTATGAAAGGCCAGCCAAGGGTGACCCAAAACAACTGGAACTGCTGGGCAATGAGTAAGATAGAACTCGATCTTTTCAGAATGTAGAGCTCCTACTGTAAGTAATACAGGGGGTGTACGGAGAGAAATAACCCCATTGGACAGTGGACTCCCATCTAAGCCATGCATGGTGACACACCTACCCAAAGGTAACTGAGGAATGCCTAAGGCCTTAGCCCAAGTTAGATCCATAAAGTTTCCTGCAGCTCCACTGTCGACAAAAGCCGACACCAAAGAACTAAGGCTGCCAAAGGAAACCTTAACTGGGACTAAAAGGGAGTTATTCGAGGAGATAAGCTGCAGACCTAGGTGAACCCCCTCACAATTCACCTGGTCAAAGCGTTTCCCGACTTGTTCGGACAGTTACGAGCAAAATGCCCCTTAACCCCACAGTACAGACAGAGACCAGAATTTTGCCTTCTGGCTCTTTCCTCAGGAGACAGCCGGGAGAGACCCATCTGCATGGGCTCCTCTACGTCTTCAGGAATGGAATATAAACACGGACTTGATCTTACAGGTGCTCCTTTTTCAGCCCTCCGCTCTCTGAGACGCCGATCAATCTTAATAGAAAGCTCCATGAGTTTATCAAGTGTCTCAGGAGCGGGGTACTGGAGGAGACTGTCTTTTATAGACTCTGATAAGCCGAGGCGAAACTGACTGCGCAGGGCTGGGTCATTCCAGCCACAGTCGTTCGACCAACGGCGAAATTCAGTACAATAAACCTCTGCAGGATTTCTCCCTTGTTTGAGAGCGCGCAGCTGACTTTCAGCAGACGCCTCTCTGTCTGGGTCATCATACAAAAGCCCTAAAGACCTAAAAAAAGCGTCTACTGACAACAACGCAGGATCCTCTGCCTTTAAACCAAATGCCCATGTCTGAGAATCCCCCTGGAGTAAAGAAACAATAATCCCAACCCGCTGAGACTCAGCACCAGAGGCAGTTGGTCTTAAACGAAAATAAAGTTTACAGGATTCTTTAAAATTAAAAAATTATTTTCTATCACCAGAAAAACGGTCAGGCAAATGCATCTTTGGTTCAGGGACTACCCTTGGGGAGGCTCGCAAAAGATCTTCCTGCGACTTCACCCGAAGAGATAGATCCTGAACCATCTGAGTAAGTTCTTGAATCTGATTGACTATGAGCTGGCCAGGATTTGGCCCTAAACCAGTCGGATTCATGAGGCCAAAAAACCTTAACAAAACTGAATGAAAATGAAAAAATTAAACCCTGTTTAATTTTAATTTTTGGTATGGCCGGTAATAATGTTATGATTCCAGCACTCCAGGTCAGAGGAGATCTTATGGCTAGGACCGGAGCACTGGAACGGAATGCTGGGGAAGGGAGCAGGAAAGAACAATAGCCCCATGCGCCCTAACTCTGTTGTCTCACCCGTGCTGTCAGAAATCCCTTGCTAGACTATGGTTTCTTGAGCCCTTTGCAGCCGCGTTTGAAGGGCGGATTATGTCTGCCCAACTCCGATGCCCCCCGGTCTTAGTGAGAGACAAAGGGAAATCCGAGACAGGATGATGACAAGAGGCCCTCTAACTAAACAACCTGGCCAGGGGCTACGAGCTAACTAAAAACCTAAAGTATGTGCGGAGAAACCGCCAGGGAAAAGGACAACCAAAATATCCACTTGTCCAATACTCCTACCCGGCACCGCCGAATACCAGAGTGGACCTGTGGAAGCGGAACCCTCCGCAAATGCTCCAAACACAAAATATAAGGGGTAAAGCGGCCGAGCCGCTACACACGGCAGAGCAGCGACTCATGAACACCACTGGATGATAAACGGTGATCAGTCAGGACTCCAGGGACGAGATGATAACTCCCGAGTACAGGACTTCAGAGGACCAGAATGACCGGATACAGCAGGACAGGAAACAGACTCTCAGCAAACAAAGGCAGCATGCAGGAAGCTATTACCGGCGTCTGTGAGAAGCCCTGGGAATGTATTTAACAAGAAGTCCTCCAATCAGCTGCTAAAAGGCTGATTGGGGTAAATGCCGTGCAGCTGCCTTGCTGCACGGCTAGAGAGCAGGTGAATAACTTAACCCCTTCAGCCTAGCAACGGGGAACGCGGTCCGCCAGTGGCGTCCCCGTTGCTAGGGTCCGTGCAGCTCAGCGCGCCCGGCGTCTAGCGTTGCTAGGGAGCCGGCGGCTGTACGCGCACGGCGTCTCTAGTTGCTAGGCGCCGGGCCGTGCAGACGAGCGGACCCCGGCGCCTAACAGTGTAAGTGTAATATTAATGTGTGTGCTGGGGAGGGGGGGAGTGTAGGTGTAATAATGTCTGTGCTGGGGGGGAGTGTAGGTGTAATAATGTCTATGCTGGGGGGGAGAGTGTAAGTGTAATAATGTCTGTGCTGGGGGGGAGTGTAAGTGTAATAATGTCTGTGCTGGGGGGGGATTGTAGGTGTAATAATGTCTGTGCTGGGGGGGAGTGTAGGTGTAATAATGTCTGTGCTGGGGGGGTAGTGTAGGTGTAATAATGTCTGTGCTGGGGGGGAGTGTAAGTGTAATAATGTCTGTGCTGGGGGGGAGTGTAAGTGTAATAATGTCTGTGCTGGGGGGGAGTGTAGGTGTAATAATGTCTGTGCTGGGGGGGAGTGTAGGTGTAATAATGTCTATGCTGGGGGGGAGAGTGTAAGTGTAATAATGTCTGTGCTGGGGGGGAGTGTAAGTGTAATAATGTCTGTGCTGGGGGGGGAGTGTAGGTGTAATAATGTCTGTGCTGGGGGGGAGTGTAGGTGTAATAATGTCTGTGCTGGGGGGGTAGTGTAGGTGTAATAATGTCTGTGCTGGGGGGGGAGTGTAAGTGTAATAATGTCTGTGCTGGGGGGGAGTGTAAGTGTAATAATGTCTGTGCTGGGGGGGAGTGTAGGTGTAATAATGTCTGTGCTGGGGGGGAGTGTAAGTGCAATAATGTCTGTGCTGGCGGGGGAGTGTAGGTGTAATAATGTCTGTGCTGGTGGGGAGTGTAAGTGTAATAATGTCTGTGCTGGGGGGGTAGTGTAGGTGTAATAATGTCTGTGCTGGAGGGGGGAGTGAAAGTGTAATAATGTCTGTGCTGGGGGGGAGTGTAAGTGTAATAATGTCTGTGCTGGGGGGGAGTGTAGGTGTAATAATGTCTGTGCTGGGGGGGAGTGTAGGTGTAATAACGTCTGTGCTGGGGGGGAGTGTAAGTGTAATATTAATGTGTGTGCTGGGGGGGAGTGTAAGTGTAATAATGTCTGTGCTGGGGAGGGGGGGGAGTGTAGGTGTAATAATGTCTGTGCTGGGGGGGGAGTGTAGGTGTAATAATGTGTGTGCTGGGGAGGGGGGGAGTGTAGGTGTAATAATGTGTGTGCTGGGGAGGGGGGGAGTGTAGGTGTAATAATGTGTGTGCTGGGGAGGGGGGGGAGTGTAGGTGTAATAATGTGTGTGCTGGGGAGGGGGGGAGAGTAGGTGTAATAATGTGTGTGCTGGGGGGGAGTGTAATGGTGGGTACACACTAGTAGATATATCTATGGACGGATTGGGCAGTGTGTTGAGCATACACACTGCCCGATCCGTCGGGGACTGACGTCATGAACTGGGCGGGCGTGTACACACGCCCGCCCAGTTCAGCTGTCAATCACCGCTGGCCGCCGCAGCATGTGTACAGGCAGTCGGCCAACCGCCGTACACACACAGCGACACGCCAATATATCGGTAGATATATTGGCCGTCGGCTGTGCTGCGGGGCCGACGCGATACGTCTGTGAACGACGGAGTTCACAGATGCATCGGCCGTACACACTGGCCGACGGACCCGTGATATATTGGCCGTTCAAGAGAACGGCCGATATATCGGCCAGTGTGTACAGGCCTTAAGTGTAATATTAATGTGTGTGCTGGGGGGGGTGTAAGTGTAATATTAATGTGTGTGCTGGGGGGGTGTAAGTGTAATATTAATGTGTGTGCTGGGGGGGTGTAAGTGTAATATTAATGTGTGTGCTGGGGAGTTGGGGAGTGTAAGTGTAATATTAATGTGTGTGCTGTGGGGGGGTGTAAATGTAATATTAATGTGTGTGCTGGGGAGGTGGGGAGTGTAAGTGTAATATTAATGTGTGCTGGGGAGGGGAGGGGGAGCGTAGGTGTAATATTAATGTGTGCTGGGGATGGGGGGCATGTCATTGTGTTATGTGGCGGTGGGGTGTCAATGTGTGCTGAGGAGTGGGGAAAGTGTCATATAAACAATGTGTACTGGGGAGGGGGAGGGGGGGTACGTGGCATATTAAAAATATGTTCTGCATGCTTGGTTTTCTGCTTTGGAAATCCAGTGGTGCAACAACAACAAAAAAGTGAATACTCACCTGCTCCGGCGGTCCGCTGTTTTCTGTTCCAGGCTGCTGCATCCTCTGACCGTTGGACCAACTCCTGCATGAAGAAAGAAGCCAGCCAGAGACGGTGAGGGAAGTTTGTGCAGGGAGAGAGGTGCAGGGTAGCGGCGATGTAGTGTGTGGGGTGCAGGGTAGTGTAGTGTGTGGGAGGGGGCTTCAGGGCAGTGGCTGCAGTGTAGTGTGTGTGGAAGGGGTACAGGGGTAGTATGTACCTTTCATGTGCCCAGACGGTCCCTGGAAGATCTTTCTGCGACGCTAGAGAAGAAAAATGGAATCGGAGGAGACGCATCTCTGCAGAAGGTAAGTAATTAAAGACTAAGCTAATTGCTTAATTAGTCATTGGGGGGTGCCTATCACCCGCTGCATCACCTCTCTCTCTCTCTTTCTATCTGGTCACCCACTCACTCTCACCCTCTCTCTTGTCACTCTCTCCCTGTCACCAGGGCCGTCCCGGCACATATGCGGGTTACGCAACCGCATAGAGCGCCAGACAGTAGAGGGCGCTGCTGCAGACAGTGAGTCATCGTGACTCACTCTCTACAGCGTCGCGGCCACCCGCCCTTCCGGGACACAGTTCTCCCTGCATCGCAGCCCTCCCCTGATGCCCAGAAACAGGGAGAGGGAACAGTGCACCTCTTTCTCCTGTTAAACGCTCCCTGTCACCCTATGATTCTCACAGTGCCGTTTCTTGTGGCACTTTACGGGTCCCAGATTCCCCCCTCCTCCCTTTTCCCGAGTACTCCTGCTCGGGGGGCAGAGATTCGCGGAATGACGCGGTTGCATTGTGACGTCATGACGCAACCGCGTCAATCCGAGAAACTCCGCCCCCGAGCAGGAGTACTCAGGAAAAGGGAGGAGGGGGAGCCAAGTTGTTAAGAGGAGACGACGACGGCCGGCGCAAGGAGCGGGAAGATCTTGTTGACATGTACGTTGTTTATCTCTCGTCCCCCCCCCTCTCCCTTCCTTCCCCCTACCCCCCCCACTTGACACTTGCCTGCCATACTGTATAGAATGGGGACACTTTCTTGCCGTACTGTGTAAAATAGGGACGTTTCCCTGCCTTACTGTGTAAAATAGGGACACTTTCCTGCCGTACTGTGTAAAATAGGGACACTTGCCTGTCGTACTGTGTAAAATGGGGACATGTGCTGCCATACTGTGTAAAATAGGGACACTTGCCTGCCGTACTGTGTAAAATAGGGACACTTGCCTGCCGTACTGTGTAAAATAGGGACACTTTCCTGCCGTACTGTGTAAAATAGGGACACTTGCCTGCCGTACTGTGTAAAATGGGGACACGTGCCTGCCGTAATGTGTAAAATGGGGACTCTTGCCTGCCGTAATGTGTAAAATGGGGACACCTGCCTGCCATACTGTGTAAAATGGGGACACGTGCCTGCCATACTGTGTAAAATGGGGACACGTGCCTGCCGCAATGTGTAAAATGGGGACATGTACCTGCCGCAATGTGTAAAATGGGGACATGTGCCTGCCGCAATGTGTAAAATGGGGACTCTTGCCTGCCGTACTGTGTAAAATGGGGGCACGTGCCTGCCGTACTGTGTAAAATGGGGACACGTGCCTGCCGCAATGTGTAAAATGGGGACATGTACCTGCCGCAATGTGTAAAATGGGGACATGTGCCTGCCGCAATGTGTAAAATGGGGACATGTGCCTGCCGCAATGTGTAAAATGGGGACATGTGCCTGCCGCAATGTGTAAAAGGGGGACACTTTTCTGCCGCAATGTGTAAAATGGGGACACTTGCCTGTTGTACTGTGTAAAATAGGGGCTCGTGCCTGCTGCAATGTGTAAAATGGGGACACTTGCCTGCCGTGCTGTGTAAAATGGGGACACGTGCCTGCTGTAATGTGTAAAATGGGGACACTTTCCTGCCGCAATGTGTAAAATAGGGGCTCGTGCCTGCAGCAATGTGTAAAATGGGGACACTTGCCTGCCGTGCTATGTAAAACGGGGACACGTGCCTGCTGTAATGTGTAAAATGAGGACTTTTTTTTATCTTGTGGTGGCCGTGATGATGAGATCAGATGAGGCCACACCCATCTTAACAAAGCCACGCCCATTTTAATGAGGTCACGCCCCCTTGCTGTAGGATTCGATCGGCTACATCTGTGCTTGTAGAAAGGCGCAAAATGTATAGTTTGCAGGAGGGCGCCGAACACCCTAGCACCGGCCCTGACTGGGGGGGCATACACACGAGAAATCCGTGCTTAAAATCTAAGCAATCTAGTCAGATTTTAAGAACGGATCTCTTCTTGTGTACCCCCTTTTAGATCTGTCCAGGGTTAGCTGGTTTAAACACCACCTTGGTATAAACCAAATGTATTTTTTTTTTTATTAAAACCACTCTGATTTTTTTTTAAATTATGCTGTTGGTACAGACATGGCGCCATTATACTAAAAAAAATATTGTGTTTTTATTAAAAATGTGTAATGCCTGTGACATACCCAGTGCTAATGCTTAACTCCTCTTTTGTGTGTGTGTGTGTGTGTGTGTGTGTGTGTGTGTGTGTGTGTGTGTGTGTGTTAACCTGAAAAGCGCTTTGATTTTCTATTTTGTATTACTATTCAGATTTATTTATTTAATTATAATAAGTAAGACTAATGCCTAAGGGTATGGGTCGTTGGGTCGACCCAACTTAGGTCGATTAATTCTCCCCCATCTGCATTGCGATAATTGAATACACTGTGAAATTGTATTGTGCATGTGCCATTGCTGGGTACCCCCTTCCACACTTATATTTACCAGCCCAGTGATAGGTAAATCTATCCTCCGGTCAGCTGGTCACTGGGCAAGTGCTCTGTTAACCCCAGGCAGCTGTGCTGTAAACAGGCATCTCGTATGCTATAAAGTGAAATGCACAACTGACCGGGGTCACAGAGCAGGAGCCGGGTGAACAACTGACCAGAGGAGAGACTCACTGATCATCAGACCACTGGGTGCAGGTGAGTATTTTTTAACTTTTTTTTTGTTTAGTACAGTGATCAGCTTGTCGTCTGTTTAGACCACAAAACTAATCATAGTGGCTGGCTCACAGCCCTGCTTTGCCTTTCACAGCAGAGCAGGAGCAAAGGAAATATGCCCCTGGAGCAACAATTGAATTGCTGTGTCGAATGCCATCTAGTGGCAGCCACTGGGTAGAACAATTGAATTACCCCCTTGGAGTGATGGGATATTCACCCTGTTTTTATTATTGTGAAATTTTTATCTGTTTGAACAATTTTCATGGGTGAATTTACAATGGGTGCAGGGTGTGCGATGCACATAGGAATGAAAATAAAGGGTGCAAAGCACATTTCTTGGTTCATTGTTTTTCCAATACAATACAAAACGTTTAACATATGTGTAATGAAAACAAAAACGAAAGCGCTCATGCCAAGTGAACTGTACATTTAGCCTCGGACAGAGAGAAAGTTGAAGAGTTGCATACCTCCCAACTTTCAGGGCTGTGGAGTTGGGACCTGGCACGTCTGTGTCTGAAAAAGGGGCAGGGCCTCGGGTAAATGGGTGGGACCTCTGTTACATGGGGCAGGGCATGTGCACAGCATCTATTCAGTGATCACCGGCTGCTTTGCAGAGCAGATCAGTGCTGATCACAGGCTCTCCCAACCTGCCTCCCAGACATCGGGACAGTGTTCGAATAGTGAGACTGTCCCACTGGAATCAGGACAGTTGGGAGTTATAGGGTTGCAACCATTTTCTAGTGCACAAAAATAACTACTGAAAGACTTCTATGTAAAACACATCTGTATATATGAAATCTATCTATCTATCTGTCTGTCTGTCTGTCTGTCTGTCTGTCTGTCTGTCTGTCTGTCTATCTATCTATCTATCTATCTATCTATCTATCTATCTATCTATCTATCTATCTATCTATCTATCTATCTATCTATCTATCCTGCTGTTTGTACCCCTGGAAAACAGATAATTTACAGTTACAACTCCTTTTATGCCACCAGAGGGCAGTGTAACTTCCAGTTTCCGACTTCATTTTGTAATATACATTTCCAGTGCATTACATATTTGTTCCTTTCTAATGCTTCATTCAACCTGTAACACTTTTCATTGCTCAGTAAAAATCTTCCTCCAGTTGTGCCTTTCATTTTCCATTTCTATTTAAATGAATATTGATGCACTGTTTATTGATGATTAATATTCATTAGGATCAAGAGATTACATGCACTCTCTTTAAACTGCCACTTCAATGAGTAAACAATCAACTGCAATTAGAAATGAAAATAAAATATAAAAAAAAAAATATTTACGTAAAAGAAAATTTGAACATTAACAAGAGGTAATGAGACAAAGAACTTTATGATGGATAGATAATACCTGCCATACAAACTTGAAATTGTGTTGCAATGCGAGTCTGCTGTTTTCATGACTGATCTCAGTTTACGGAATTGTGGTGAATGCGACAGATCTCAGTTTTGCATGGACAATGCAGATTTCTAAAATACAGTCCAGTTCCATGGCCAGGATTAAAAGTATAAAATGGAGCCAAATACTGCTAAGCTTGATTAATATGGAGACAGCTGCAAAATACCCCAGT
The DNA here is from genome assembly GCF_028390025.1 of Pseudophryne corroboree. NCBI lineage: Eukaryota > Metazoa > Chordata > Amphibia > Anura > Myobatrachidae > Pseudophryne > Pseudophryne corroboree. The sequence goes on along the minus strand of NC_086447.1, from coordinate 353,289,705 downwards.
GAAGCAGACCTACTCACTTATAGCCTGAATTTGAGATGTATGCAAGTTCAAAAGCTGCACTTTGTGATTTTTTAGTAAACTGTATATGCACCATGAGATGCATACTCATCTTAGTGCATACCTCCCAACTGTGACAGTCCCATTTTCCTGGGACTGTCCAGCAGTCCCACCCGTGGCCGGCAGTGTCCCGTGGGATGTGGGGGGGGGAGTTGTAGGGAGCGCACACGTGGCTGCTCTGCATGGCATCTATTCACCATGTCGTGGGGAGCCTGGGGAACAGCCTAGCATCTCGGAGAGTGCTGGGCACACCCCCAGAATGACGCAATTGGTGGGTTGAGTCCTGTGAGGCTCCATCCCCTTTTCTCAAAGCTCTGCCCCTTTTCTTGGGTCCTGCATTGCAAATCAACAAAGTTGGGAGGTATGTTAGTGTACTTGAAAGATTCTGATTTGAACGCCTGTGTTGTTCAGATCACTCCCAGTAAAGGTCGCTGCGCCGCCCCCCAACTCTCAATCACTATGGACCTCATTCCGAGTTGATCGCACAAAGCAACTTTTTGCTGCTGGTGCGATCAACTAATCTCCGCCTATGGGGGGGTGTACTTTAGCATAGCAGGGCTACGAACGCTTGTGCAGCCCTGCTATGCTGAAATAGTTTCACACAAAACAAGACCAGGGTATGAGTTACTTAACCTGTGACGTCAGACATCCACCCTCCGTTCACCTGGACATGCCTGCATTTTTCTTACCACTCCCTGAAAACAGCTGGAAATGGTGATTATCCACCCCGAAACGCCTCCCGCCTGTCCATCTTCTTGCGATCGCCGCTGCGATCACATTTGTGACTGGCGGGGTCATTGCCCAGCGACAATCATTGCCAGGCAACAACGTGCGTGTGCAATGCGTTCGCCGCGCATGGGCATTTCTGACCCGTTCGCACCGCAGCGAAGAACCGCTGTGTGCGAATGGGTTGGAATGACCCTCTATATCCTTCAGGGTTACGGTCACATAGTGATGGTCACACACTCGCACTATTGCCAGTACAGATGCTCAGCTGCGTCCTTCTTTGAATCGTCCCCAATGTACTGCAGTCGTTTTATCCTTCTCACAGCAGATAATAATAAAAATAAAAGAACACAATTTTTATTATCGGAAATGTGTTGCCAAGTTCAGGCACCCATGACCATTGCGATTATACCCACCGGCAAAGTTGGTATACTCCTGCACAGATACATGCAGGACAGGCTTGGCAAAGTAAGAAGACAACAGTACTTTAGCCAGTCAGTTGATATCACTGGGGATCAGTTGAGGAAGTCCTGGTAATACGAAGTGTGACTATTAAATAAGAAGACTGATGCTATAATTTACATTTAATCATACTAAGTACATTTTAACTCCATTCCCAATCTATGTACTCCCCTTTTGTATCCACCCTAGAGAAGTGCGCCGACCCCTGTGTCTTGGATTTAGATCTGTGTTAATTGTATGTTTTGGTTCTAATTTTGCAAAACCACCCGCACATACCTTTACGGTTTAGGATTAGGTTTAGGCACCCCCGGGAAGGGTTAGAGTTGGGCTGTGGGGGGGGGGGGGGGGGGAGGGTACAGTTAGGGTTAGGCTGCAAGTGGTGAGGGTTAGGTTCAGGCTGCGGGAAGGGGGTGGGGGTAGGTTTAGGTACCACCAGGGAGGATTAAGGCTAGGCTGCCGGGAGGGGAGAGGGAGGGAGGGGTTTAGGTTTAGGCTGCTAGAAGGGAGGGTTAGGGGGCCATTGGGGGAAGGTAAGTACACTTACAGTCTCCTGTCAGGATTCTGAGCATTGGAATGCCGCGGTCGGTATTCTGACCGCCGGAATCCCAAACGTCAGCATATTGATCCCAACCCACCTTTCTGCCTCTGTTAGAAAAAATGGTAGTGAGTAAGTAGCATGGTATAAATTTGCAATACAAACAGAAGCTTAAGCATAGTTGTATCTGAAGACCTAAGTTGCAGCAGCCTTCAGGATTTGGAGACACTACCAGAACCATAGAAGACGGGTACTTCACAACTGTGTTTAATACATTGATCAGATTGCCTGCAAGGTATAAGAGTCCCATTAAATTTTAATTGCTATTGAAATAAAGTGTCTTGTTCATATTGACATGGAGTGGGTGGTGGATGTTCCATACCTCACGGAACCAGTGAACCCAAGCTTTTTCTATAAGCACAGCTCATGACTTTGGACTGTATTTAAAACCATTGGGAGCTGGAAATTAATTAACAATGAGTTAATCAAATATAACACAAGCAAACCCAAGTGGCCACATTATCAATATTTTACAGAGAACACATTAGTCTTTTTCTGCAGAGCTGCAATTGAATATTGCTTTGATGCCTTTCCTTTGAATTCTGATTAACTCTGTGTAAGCATCAGTTTGTTAGAACAAGAGGGCTAATTATTACAGAAAAGGAATGGCGATCTATGCAACATGTGCCTGTGAGCACTTGTGTCCCTGGTATCTGTATGTATTTGATCGTTTGTTGTTAATGTTTTTTTCTGAAGATGGCTGGCACCCTCATTGGTGAGCAGTGCAGTGCCAGAGGAGCACCAGAAATACTGTATCCAGCATGGACAAGAATAAAGCATACCATAGGAGGCTAATCATCCTAGATAGGGTATGTTCCAGCACAGCATCTTGAGTGACCCTAAAGGTCATTTACAAAAGTAAAACCTCTGCTGCTTGTTGCCATTGCTTTTAAACTGGTGTACAATGCCCACCTGGAGGACAGTTAATTCCACTTCCATCATCTGCTTCGCTACAGTAGCCATTGCATAATACTGTACATCTCCAAAACCAGCCAAGTGTAATTTTTTTAAGTTACTAAAGAATCCACAGATAACCTTCCCTCTACCTTTCCTTGTGTCCTGTTCACTATGTAGCATGACATAGGGTGAAATCAGTTTAAGGTGTCGAATGACATTACAGTAGTTTGTGCAAACTCAGAACTGCTATTAAGGCTACATCCTGAGGAAACTCAACCACTCTAACAAAGTATTAAGGAAATTATGGATTGGCTCGATGGGCATTGGAGAAGAAACTGAAAATCTGTGTTTCAGAAGACTATGGGGGTTATTCAGGTTGGTTTGCAGATTCTGCTATAAAGCAGAATTTGCAATCCTTTTTTTTCATATGCTGGGGGCTGACCATTGTAGGGCAATGTTGACCAGCAACTGCGACTGCAATTTAATTGCGATGGCAGGAGGGCCATCGCCATATTTTCAATCGTAAGTACTGTAGTGGTAAAAATTTGGGATGTCAGAAAATTGTGGAAATGTCAGAGAATAGTGGAAATGAGGAGTCATGAGTCAAGTCATTGAGGTATCTAATACCACCTGCAGTCTCTGATAGGGCCCACTCCTCTCTGGTGGTACAGTAGGTTCTGGCATCGTGACATGCCCAGGTCTCTGGGAGCATGGAGCTCACAGCGGAGCCCAGGAATATTTCTATAGTCACAGTGGCCATTTTCCAAGTCATTTTTGCTGCTCTGTAGCAAGCGCCGGGCTGATGGAGAGGTGAGTATAGTGGAATTGGTGCAAGGTGTGTGGGCCCTCCTGGACTCAGGGGCCCGTGTGCATCACAAACCTTGTACCCATTATAGATGTGCCGGTGCTGACACGGGAAAAATGCTGATGGTACCCGGCCAGGTGCTAATTCTGGAGAATTGAAAAGTAGAATGATGGGAGATAGAGGTGCAGAATGACCAAGTATCGGGCAGCTGAGTCCTATATCAACAAGGAGTGGGAGACTATAAGGTGATCTTGAGCCTTTTTCAGGCACCAAGCCTGTGGAAACCTGAGTAGGGAAGCAGGCAAAAGCAGCCCGAGACCTTCTGTCTCAAGAGAATCCATACTCTTGCGGGGGATAAGGTTGAGATACTGGCTGTCGGGATCCTGTCAGTTGGAATACTGACACCGGAATCCCAACACCCATCTGAATGCCAACACCAGTATCCAGATGGGGTCAGGAGAACGTTGTCAGAATCCTGAAAGCCGGCATCCCGACTGCAAGTACAGCGGCAGGGCTAGGGCCGGTTTAGCCACCACCTGGACGGGGATGGTTATGGATAGCGTTAGGTTGGGGGGGGGATATAGAGGTGAGTATAGTTAAATGGGTGCACAGTGTGTGGGCTCCCCTGGACTCAGGTGCCCGTGTGGACTGCAAACCTTGGGTGCGGTTAGGCTGAATGATTAGGTACCATTGGGGGGAGGTTACGTTTAATCACTAAGGAGGGAATGTTAGGGTTAGGCTGCGAGGAAGGGGAAGTTAGGTTTAGGCACCACCGGGGAGAAGTTAGGGTTAGGCACTAAGGGGGAGGTTAGGGTTAGGTTGTGGAAAGGGAGGATTATAGGGTAGGAGAGAGGGTTTAACATACTCAACTTACCCTTGTCGGAATTTCAAATAACGGGATGCCGGCATCGGTATTGTGACCGCCGGCATTCCGTCCGTCGTCCAAACATACTGAACCCTAGAGGAACCCAGACTTTTCCATAAAATGCATTGAGCAAGCTGTACAGAGAGATAATGTTATTTAAAATGAGGGATACCCAGCCCTCCCCCTGCGTGGATCTTTAGAGGATTGTGAGACGTACTTGGGGATGCTGTCTTGGCTATATAAATAGAGATGTGTGTAATTGAAGGAATTTGAAAACGTAGGCAGGGACATAAATAGGATGGGTCTGCAAGGGGTGTAAAAGTCTGTGTAATATTTTTGCATTCAGTTTTAGGGAAGTTGGCCTATGGCTAGAGCAAAGCAAATGGTCTTTCCCAGGCTCAGGTATAACAGTTTTATTTGCTTGTATCATGGTAGAATCAAAATAAGCTACCTCTTGTATTTTATTAAAGAAGTCTATTAAGTGGGGAACTAGGATCTCAGCAATTTTCTTATAGTAGTGGGCCAAGAAACTGTCAGGACCAGGGGTGGAAGAACCTTTGATAGATTTAATAGCAGCCCGATTCGTCCTGTGTAATGTCAGGAAAGTTAGGCCAGAGTGAGTTTGGGAAGAGCTAAAAATATCTCCAATTTACCAAAAGCTAAAGTGTCACAAGAGGGAGGAACAGAGATTATAGCAAAGTGTAGAATTTCTTGAATTCATGTACAATTTCGACAGGGTCATAAACGATAGATTTAGTACAGTTTGACTGAATTTTGTCAATGAAGTTAAGGGCACGTTTCTGCAGCAGCTTATGAGCCAACATGGAGTCTGTCTTGTCAGCTAATTTTTAATCTTAAAAGGTATGTACGATGCACCTGTGTTTTTGTCTGCTTTTCTACATTCTGATGTGCACTTCTGTAGGTACGATAGAGGTGAGACAATCGCAGTGGGCATCTCTGTTCACAAGATGGCTGCTGAGTCATTAGTATATTTTTGCAAGCCCACTGAGAACGAAATTGCAGGTATGCCTGTCACCTTTGTACTATGTACTGGTGCTCAGGAGTAAATGGTTCAGCAGTGTTGTTCCTCATATTCGCAATTAGTCAGTATGTTTATTTAAACTACATATTTCACATATTTCAGCAATCTGTCACAATCACATTCAGGGGACAGATGACCTCAGGTTTCCTCTCCAATACATTTACCTCACCTTTCTAAGACATATGCATTACCCCCCAAAAATTGAGGTATTACAGATGCTGCACAACATTGTGCATTTCAGCACTTGCACAAGCAGAGAGGGGCCTGTGAGAGGTGGAAGGCTGGAGACAGCGAAAGGGAGAAGAGAAAGGGTAGTTGGTGAGCGGCAGTTGGTTTCAGGAAAGTGTGAGGCAGAGAACTGCTGTAGCAGCCATCTTGTGAGGTGGAGAATCAGGTCTGAGCAAAGTCACTTTGACATTATTATAGGAGTCAGTGCTGAAAACCTTTACAGAGTGACAGAGACTTTCAGCAAAGCCACTAGGTTTCAGTGAGAAGCAGAGCTGAGATAATAGAAATAAACAAGCTGGGGGCGTGGCCAGGCTTGTGAGCTGAGAGGAGGTAAATTTTATGAACTCCTGCTGGCCCTGCTCTTTTACCAGCTTTAAACAGTACTTTGAGTGTTTAAAAACATCTATAACCCAGTGTGCCTGCTCCCTATATTACCTGGGACTGGAGGGTCTCGGTTGCAGAGCCGGGGAGCCCTTTTAAGGGTTCCTGCAGGTTGCGGCCTTCCCCTCTTTAGGAAGCCGGAGACAGTGACGCCCGCTTACCTGGACAGATTGGGGTCATTGCTGGCGGCAGGTCTCTTTCCACTGACCCAGAGTGCGTCCCTGTGTGGGGTGGAGTGGACTGCGGAGCCGGCGGGGGCCTCCTGCTCCCGTGCGGGTTGCGGCCCACCCATCCACCTGAAGCTGGGGCCTCGATTTCCTGCTTGGCCCGGACCGGAAGTGCGGCGCTCGGCGCTGGCGGACGCTCCGGGACTCGCGGGCCTTCGCTGTGGTCCCCCCCCCCGCTCATCTCCCCGCCTGGAGGGACGTCCGGTGAGCTCCTTTACAGCGGCGCTAGCTACCCGGGGCGGAGACCCGCTGCGGGTGACGGCCGCATCCGCGTCGGACTGCCGCCGGGGGTGCTGCGGGCCGCGCTCACCTCCTCCCCTTACTAGGGAGCCGCGGCTGTAGAGGGACCGCTGCTCTACCGCTCCCACCAACGAAAAACCGTGTGGCTGGCCTCTAAACATCCAGCAAGAGAGGCACTGCAAGTGAGGGCGGAGGCGCCATTTTGGATAAGGGCTGCATGCCCACACTACAATAAAACAACCTGAGGGAGTGAGAGCGACGCTCCCCACGTGCATAGGGGTTTACTGCGGGTTTCTTTTAGACATACCAAATTGGGAGGGGCTCCTCCTATAGTTCTATAGATTCTAAGTGGCCTCCAGTGATTCCCTGCATACTGCACTTATACTCTGAAGTTTACTGGGGTCACGGACCGCAGTCCCATATTATAATGTGCTGACCCCCGGTGGTCGTTTGGGTGATGCTCCTCCTAGCCTGATGTATCCTTAAAGCCACGTGGGGGGCTACTGCACGGCGACGGTCCGCGCATTTTTTTTTAAATACCTGGGAGATGTAAGAGAGACACCACATCGCCTTTCTTTGTAAACCGATCTCATGGTGAGAGGCACGAAGAAATCGAAGGCCAAGACCAAGCCAGACGAGACTCCAAAATCAGGGTCCCATCATTCGTCGGATCTACGTCAGTTCCTGACCACAACGGTAACGAGTCCGGCCACCGCTCTGCCTGTTTCAGACTCCCCGATTTCACTTACTCCGGTGGACGACATGACGGCTCCCCAGACCCCGCAACCTCCGTTAACCTCCTCTCTGACAGCAGAGATTAGCGAGATTCTGGCCCATGTCAAATCACTTCCTACGAAGCAAGATTTCTCAGCTCTGGAGACTCGCCTACTGTCTACCATCAAACGTGAGGTGACGGCGCTTCAACAGGACATGTCTCAAATTGCGACCAGAGTCGATGTATTGGAATGACACGAGACGTCTAGCTTTGCTACTCTATCCAATTTTCAAGAGGTGATCTCTCCTCAGAGGAATGACATTACCTTTCTCAAATCCCGCATTGAAGATATGGATAATCGTGGGAGGCGGAATAACATCAGGGTAAGAGGGCTCCCAGAGAGTGTACAGCAAGCTGACTTGACGAATGCACTAACCACGATCTTCGGTGAGCTTATTGATTTGGATCCAAATGGGGAAATTGTGTTTGATAGAGCTCATCGTGCCCTCCGGCCTCGAGGCTTATCGTCAGACAGGCCAAGAGATGTGATCTGTAGACTCCACTATTATGCTCAGAAGGAGGAGATAATGAGGAAAGCACGTCAAGTTGATAATATAGATTTCCAGGGTGACAAGATTCAGTTATTCCCTGATTTGGCTTGGTCAACCTTGCAACAACGTAGAGCCCTGAAGCCGCTCACTGACACCCTTCGGAAACTTGAACTGAAATATAGATGGGGCTTTCCTTTCTCTCTTCAGGTTTCTCATAATGGTAAAGTGGCGGTGCTCTCGAACCCGTCCGATTTACCGGCTTTTCTCACAACTCTGGGCATACCACCTATATTGTTACCTGACTGGGACTCTTATCACCATCAGCCTACTATAACAACCGGGATCCCTCCAGATGACTTGTGGCAACAAGTACGATCCCCGCGTAACCGGGAGACTCCTCCTTCTGGCTCACAATCCTCGAAACCTCCATGATGAAAATCTTTTGTTTGATTTGATGTATCAGTCACGGTTTCTACAGATGCATATAAGGCTCCTCCTTTTAGTGTTACTACTTGCCTCTAAATTATGTGATCTGCTTTGTTAAGGTTTACTTAGATAGGTGAAATGTTATTGTAATCATAACGTTGTGTTTGAAACATATTTAGGATGTTCCAACCTAACCTATGACATTGTTTCTTCACAGTATTTCGGCCTCTTTCTATATTCTTCATAATTGTATTCATCCTTATTCCTAGGTGTATTTTTTCGCACTGAGTATATTTTATACTGTGGATGGTCTCCGTCCTTAGCCCCCCGTAAGACCCCCACTATGCTGCATCCCCTGTTTCTCTGGGTTGGGAGGTGGCAGGTTTCCACTCCCATCCTTTTTGCAGCAGTCTTTTTTCTCATATTGCTGTCCACAAGGTTTGATATTGATTCTTTTTGCGATGTGACTTCCTGCATTGCATTCTCTTTCTATACTTTTTCTTGTCTCGTTTCCAAGTTTGTGTTCTTTCTTAAGGTCCCTTTTCTTCCCCACCTTACTCCTATGGTAGAGATGTCTTTAGCGAACTTGTTAAGGTTTAAATTATGACAGGGCCGGATGATTTACGTATAACTACTCTTAATGTTAAAGGCCTGAATATCCCTGAGAAGAGATCTAAACTCCTCAAATGGCTTAGAGACGAGAGAGTAGACGTTGCCCTTATTCAAGAAACACACTTTAAGATTGGTAACGTTCCATCACTTAAGTGTCATTATTACCCTCATGTTTTTATGGCCAATAACTCTTCCGGAAAAACGTTGGGTGTAGCAGTCCTATTGGCCCGCCACCTGCCTATCCTCAATGTCTCCTCTCATAGACTGTTTGAGGGTAGGGGGTTGCTGGTTAAGTGTGATATCCATGACCAACGTTTTTCCTTTTTAAATGTTTACGCCCCCAACACTAAACAGCCTTCCTTTCTGACATCTGTCTTGGAAGCAGCTGAGCCTTTACTTGAAGGTGTGGTAGTGATGGGCGGGGATTTAAATTGGACTCTTGACCCCCTTCATGATACTTCTAAGAAGGTGGCATATAGACCAGAGAAGGAGTATAGGAGGGTGCGCCGTGCCCTGCTTGACCACCAGCTGATTGACTCATGGAGGCTGACACACCCTTCGGAGGTGGACTTTTCTTTTTATTCACACCCCCATCAGACGTACTCCAGAATTGATTATTTATTTTTGAGTCACCGACATTTACATTTAATTTCAGACTCTTCAATAGGGCAAATTGTGTGGTCTGGCCATGCCCCGGTTAATCTCACGATACGTCTACCATTTAATGCACGCCGTCAATGGTCATGGCGTTTTAATGATACTTTATTGCAAGACGTGGCATGCTGCTCTCAACTTGACTCTGCTATAAACTTCTATATTAGCGCTAATGATACGGATGATGTCTCCAGAATCTCTGTGTGGGAGGCACATAAGTGCGTTCTGAGGGGGGGTGCATTCAGTTGGGCTCAGTCCGCAAAAAACAGAGGGAAAAACTTAGAGAAGACTTATTATCCAAGATAAAATCCCTAGAACTTCTTCATAAAAAATCCCGAACCCCCCAACACTGTTCTGATCTTGAGACTGCTCGGGCCGATCTGAATAAACTACTCTCTGACAGGGTTAAGTTTTCTTATCGAAAGTGTAGAAGCAGATACTACCAATGGGGCAACAAACCCGGGAAATTGCTGGCCAAGGCTCTGCGTGAACAATGCGCACTCACCTTCATTCATTCAATAAAAGATAGTTTAGGCCAGCCCCAACATGAGACTTTTAAAATTGCTAAAGCTTTTCAGGATTATTATTCCAACCTATACAACCTTTCCGGGCCAAAGGGGAGGCCAGATAAATTGTCCCATCAAGCAGCGGTTTCGGCCTATCTGAGATCTCTAGACTTCCCGGCACTATCCAAAGAGGATGCAGATGGCTTGGATGCTCCTTTCTCTACCGAGGAAGTCATGGAAGCCATTGTCTCTTCGCCCAACGGCAAAAGCCCAGGCCCTGACGGGTTTACTATTGCTTACTATAAAGCTTTCAAAGACAAATGAACCCCTCTTCTTACAAGAGCCTTTAACGCCATTTCCGAATCATCGCAATTCTCTCCTCAATCCCTTGAAGCACATGTCACAGTTTTGCCCAAAGAAGGTAAAGACCCCAGTCTCTGTTCTAGCTATAGGCCGATTTCACTTTTGAACATAGATATAAAACTTTTCGCTAAACTAGTGGCAAATCGTCTGAAGCTTTTGCTGCCAGATTTGATTCATGGGGATCAGGCTGGTTTTGTCTTAGGTCGCGAGGCCAGAGACAACACGTCTAAGGTACTTAGTATGATTCATTATGCTAACCAATCCACGTCCGCCTCAGTCTTGCTGTCGACTGATGCTGAAAAAGCATTCGATAGGGTGGACTGGGACTTTCTGATTGGTATTTTGAAACATCTAGGGCTGGGCAACTCCTGTCTCCACAGAATTCTGTCCCTCTATGCTACTCCTTCTGCCAGAATTAAAATCAATGGTTCCTTATCTGACCCCTTCACTATCTCAAATGGCACACGGCAGGGATGCCCACTATCCCCGCTACTTTTTGTTTTATGTATGGAGGCTTTAGCCAGAAGTATAAGGGCTAATCAAAATATTTCTGGTTTGCTAGTGAAGGGGAATGAATACAAATTGGCCCTATATGCCGATGATTTACTCGCTCTAATTTCAAACCCGGTCATCTCACTCCCCAATCTGATGTCGGAATTTGACAGGTTCGGAGCCCTTTCTAATTTCAAGATAAACTATTCCAAATCCATTGCAATGAACCTGACTACTTCTCCTAATATGCTTGCGGGTTTGAAAAGCTCCTTCCCTTTCACTTGGCATGACCATAAGCTGAAATACTTAGGGGTTATGCTTTCCAACGACCTATCTAAAATATTCCCTCTGAACTTTAACCCCTTATTGAAAACGCTTCGCATAGACTTCCAAAAGTGGAGGAGATTACGACTATCCTGGTTTGGCAGAATTAATGTAGTCAAAATGAACGCATTACCCAGGATATTGGCCCTCATTCCGAGTTGTTCGCTCGGTATTTTTTATCGCATCGCAGTGAAAATCCGCTTAGTACGCATGCGCAATGTTCGCACTGCGACTGCGCCAAGTAACTTTACTATGAAGAAAGTATTTTTACTCACGGCTTTTTCATCGCTCCGGCGATCGTAATGTGATTGACAGGAAATGGGTGTTACTGGGCGGAAACACGGCGTTTCAGGGGCGTGTGGCTGAAAACGCTACCGTTTCCGGAAAAAACGCAGGAGTGGCCGGGGAAACGGTGGGAGTGCCTGGCCGAACGCTGGGTGTGTTTGTGACGTCAACCAGGAACGACAAGCACTGAACTGATCGCACAGGCAGAGTAAGTCTGGAGCTACTCTGAAACTGCTAAGTAGTTAGTAATCGCAATATTGCGAATACATCGGTCGCAATTTTAAGAAGCTAAGATTCACTCCCAGTAGGCGGCGGCTTAGCGTGTGTAACTCTGCTAAATTCGCCTTGCGACCGATCAACTCGGAATGAGGGCCATTGTTTTTTCTCCAAACCCTCCCCATACATATCCCCCCTCGATGGTTCCATGATATTCAGGGCCTTATCCGAGCATTCGTTTGGGGCAGCAACACACCTAGATTTAAACATGACATATTATTTCGGAGGAAACATCAGGGTGGACAACAGCTTCCACACATCCCTAGTTACTTCCATGCGGTACATTTAAATAGAATTTTAGAATGGACACGAGCAAAAGACTGTAAACAATGGGTACTTCTAGAAGAGGGTTGTCTATCACACTATATAGAAATCATGCCGTGGCTTCCTGACTTTCCGCAGGTCTCCCACCCCACAGTATCTCCCACGCTCAAATTATGGAGAAAGCTTAGACTGAGAGGCCACATATCCTCCAAATGGTCACCCTTAACTTCCTTTCTTTTTAATTCTGAATTTATTCCGGGTCTTCAAGGAGCGGCCTTCACCTTTTGGGCCGGGGTTGGGCTTTTCAGGGTCGGTCAGCTGGTGAGTTCGGGCAGGGTGCGCTCATTTTCAGATATTCAATCTCTTTGGAACATTCCAAATCCCGATTTTTGGAAATTTCTTCAGATTCACCATTTCTTATCATCTTCCAAGAATCTTTCTGACATAACTAGAGAGCTTACCGCTTTTGAAAAACTGTGCATTTCCCCACGACCTCCTACACACACCATATCCCAAATCTATGTGCTTATCATGGAAGATCTCTTCCCGCAGCCCCCTGCTTTTATAAGTTCTTGGGAGAGGGAATTGCCGCAGTTGGCGCTACAATCTAACTGGGAATCTATTTTCCGTAATACCCAGGCTAGCTCCCTATGCTCATCTACGATGGAAACTCTTTACAAACTTGTGTATAGATGGTATAGGATCCCTTTAGTGCTTAACAAGATGTTCCCTACTCTCTCGTCCCTTTGCTGGCGATGTAAGGGAGGCCCGGGGAGCTTTTTGCACATATGGTGGGAATGCCCTCTTATAGCTTCCTTTTGGAGGGAAGTCATTGCATGTTCGGAATTGATACTGGGAGACGTAGTTCCTAAAAACCCGGAGTTTTGGCTCCTCAACCTCACTTCAGGCGGGGCCCACACATATAAGAGCTCACTACTGAGACATCTTAGCAATGCGGCTACAGCCGTTATACCGATCCTTTGGAGGTCGACCTCCCCCCCTTCAATCAAGCAATGGTTTAACAGGATTGATTACTTTTTGGATATGGAGGACCTTATCTCCTTCTCCTTGGGTAGATCCATTAACTTCACAGCCACCTGGTTTCCCTGGTATGATTTCAAGGGGACACCTGTATATCGGACTTATATGTCTGTTTAGAGATCTCCCTTCTAATAATTCGGATAAGTTCCCATCGCATTTTGGAGCACTTAGCGGCTTTACCCCTCCTCTAACTTGCTGTGAGACCCATGCGCTCACCTGGAATACGCTTACCTACACCTAGCTTTTGCATCTCTACCCTCTCTCTTTCCCCTCTATTCTTTTCTTTCCTTTTTCTTTCTTTCTAGTCTTTCCTCTCCTACTCTCATATTCTAATGTTATCCCTATATATTTGCTCAGATTGAAAATGGACAATGTTTTACTATATTTTAGGAGTCTAACCTGTGCTATATTGCTATATCTGCGTTGTGAGGATTCTGTCTCCTACTGTTAGAATTTTGTTATACAACTTGTTTGTCTATTTTCGCAATAAAAACAATTTACGTAAAAAAAAAAGAAATAAACAAGCTTCAGAGATGAGGACATCCACCCATCATCACTGCCGTGCCTGCATTTAAAGGAAAAGTCTGACCCTGAGCAAAATATCATTTTTGTGAGAACATTCCAGCAGTTAACTACACTGTCTGCTATTTACAATCCAAGTGTTATACTCCTGTTCAAGGTGTACCAGCATACTTACTCAACCCAAATGTCTTGAAGGGGCATACTGCTGAACTCAATCATGGTACAGTATAACATAAATATGCCATGAAATACAGAATTTCATAAAATAACAAGCGCAGAGATAAGAAGAAACAGATTGGCACTTCGAGATGGCAGCAACAAAGCTCCTCGTGGGACTCTCTATGTATCACCAGATGACACTTCCCAGGCCAGGATGATGCACCAGGAAAATCCCATATGTGGGTGCTGCAATAGAAGTGGCTATATTGAATGGGCCTGCAACAAGTGGAATCCTTCAAACCCCCAAAATGCAGAAGTCAAGGGCCATCCCTCAGGAAAAACAAGATAGAATTAACCCACCCTTAGAAGAATGACAGTCCAGAGTTGCAAGTCCATGTCCTGTAGTCTAGAATCAAATCAGGTGGATGTTACACCAGCTGCAGACACTGATTCTAAAGTCTGCACAGGGAAAGTTTTGGGCTTAAAGTTCTATGGTTCAATGCTCAACATGGTTATAACTTCATCAATTCAGATGACACCAAGAGAGATATCTTTTTACACTACACTGCCATCCAGAAGAACAATCCAAAAAATATCTTTCAAGCTTGACAGATGGGGAGATTGCTGAATTTGATGTAGTGAATGAAGATAAGGGTGTAGAAGCTAGTAATGTGACTGGACCTGGAGTTATTGCAATTGACATTAGTGTTAATCAACTTGCTGAATCTATTATCAGCTGTCACCTTACCAGAAATGTTACTACTCGCCATACCAATGGAGTAACCCTTATTTATGCAGGCCTTAGTATTCTTGTGTCCCAGTACAAGGTGAAGTGCTGGAGGGAAAGGTTGATTGAGATGTATAAACACTAAATATACTGATGTGCCAGAGCCTGCAAGAAGTAATCTGGCCAACATCTCCTCGACAGCTAAAATGTCCTCGACAGCTAAAACCTCAGAGTTATGTCATTGCTTCTAATGTGGTCCACTACAATCAGAGTTGAGTGCTTTGTGTCTGTTCTGAGTATTGTCCTTACCTCTCTGCCGGGGTGTAGTACAGCACGAGAGTATCTCAGGTAAGAACCTGGACAAGAACAAGCTACTTCCAAGTTGTACAAACCGCACACTCTACACCCTCACAACTCCTGGGTATCACACAATAATATCCCCTCATACTGTACGTCATAAGAAGGCATGTTGCTGGTACATTATGCCCATTGGGTTATTATAAATAAAAGAAATTACATAATAGTAACAGTAGTACACAAATTATATACTGTATGTGCATCAACATATTCTACTCATTTTATTACATTTCATTACCGTTATATAAATCTGAGTTTCTATACTTTTTATCAGTGATCAAAAGCAACCAATATAATTTGCCATGATTTTTGTGTTAGATTCAGTTATGTCCTAGACCAGTGTTTTACAACCACTGTGCCGTGGCACACTAGTGTGCCCTGAGCAGTCTCCAGGTGTACCACCATAGAAGCACAGCTAGGCCAGTCAGTGTTTTGCTGCTACTGCGGCACTGGAACTATCAATACTGGTGGGTTTAGTGGTTGAAGAGCCAGTTCTAATTTTGGGCCCGGGCAGTGTTGGGCTCTTGTTGCTTTCTCAGATGTGGCTCAAATGTTACCTATGGAGAAGCTGCAACATGACATCCTAGGACACGCAACTGCACCATGCATCACCATTATATTTGAATGTGCCTTGGCAATAATTAAATCTTGTTCAGTGTGCCGCGAGTTGTAAAAGGATGAAAATCTCTGTCCTAGAGTGTGAATTCTGGCACACTGAAGCTGGTGTTGACCTGCCCCATATTTATCTCTGGGCTGTTCTAATTTATAAATATCATCTTTGTATAATTGTGATAATTTTTATGTTCAAAACTCACCAAATTTGCAGTGCTCCGCACGAAATACCGGGGCTGTCAGGGAGAGACCAGAGATAAGGCAGCTATCAGCTCAGCCTTCCCTATTTGACAGTTAGAAACTGCCTGGAGCTGTGGGCGGAGCTACACTGTGGCCAATATAACTACAAACCATAGTACAAGGGGAGGAGCTATCATATCTGGCACACTGAGGACTGTGGCTTGATGCAGAGTCAGATGACCTAATTTTCCCAGCACCCAACTAGGAGCAGCCAACATGAAAGAGAAGCTGATGATTAAAAAAGCTAAAATGCAGGGGAATGTGCTGGTGAGTAGCTACTGAGGCTGGGCAAGGGAGGCACAGGGTTGGCCCGCTCCCCTCCTCTCAGAAGAGGAGGAAGAAGATAGTTCTCAACAAGTTTCATTCTGCTTCTGCAAAGTTACTGCAACATGCTTTATGCATTATTTGATAGTGGGCATCTCTTCTCTGTGAGCATCACCATAGGTAGCACCAGGCATGGCACTAGCTAGTGATAAGCATCAGTAGTAGTTCATGTAATAATGATCAGAGGCCAGAAAAAGGGACTATGCATTATCTCTGTAGATAGGGATATATTAGTCTACACCAGTGGATTTACAGTAGGTTTTGTTTATTGGATTATATATCAATGATGCCCCTGTTGTTTTATTGACTTGTTTCTGTTTATTTGCAGAGTGTTTAAATTGGCTCAGGGGCTGGCATGCTTAAACATGGAGAGTTGCTCTCTATGGCAAGAGGTTTGGACCATGAGTGAGAACCTTGAGAACGAAAGGGAGAGTGCAGTATACTGGTTTTTACATTTTTCTGTAGTGCTCTCTGCCTAACCTTTTGTAGCCAGTTTTATATTTTACCTACAACCTTCTGGTTTTTTTGTTTTTGTTTTTTTGTCTTGATTATCTGTATTGGGCCTGAGGAAGGGGCAGATGCCCTGAAACGGCTGTTGCCTATCAATACAAGTTTGTTGTCAGCCCTTGTTGTCTCCAGTGCCGTTCTTCTTGGATCTATGTACTGTGTTTGTGATCTGGCATGGAGCAAGCTGTTTGGAGAGCTGAGGAGTGCCGACTGCTTTGCAAGTATATATATATATATATATATATACACACACACACACACACACACACACACACACACACACACACACACACACCATAACCGTTGGGGTTATACAGCATATGTGTGTGTAAATCTGTCACTTATACTAGACAGTGCCGCCCCAGCCATTGACCCCACCGCACTTCACTGTTAGTTTTGTTTGGAAGAGGTGGACAGATGTTGGCAAATCAGCTTGTTCCGTGCTGGATATGTACAAAACACAGTACAGTACTTGAGTGTTCCACCCAATATAAAAATGAAAACATAATTTTATGTGTTATGAAATTTTCATAAAATGAGTGAAGTGGAGATTGTCTACTTATGCTAGTGTTCCTGGTATGTGTTGAGTTGCAGAACCTTTCTTTACTCATCATGTACAAGTGTGAAATATAATTACTTGGACTGAAATAGTTGAAAACAACGTTTATGAGTCAATCAAGTTTAAAAAGACACATTTGTACTAATTGACTAGACATACAGTACTTGCTTATTTGTTACCGTCTCACCCTCTACATCAGGCTTTTTCAACCAGAACTGTTGGCCCGGGCTCTTCTTAGAGGATCAGTCGTGCTCCGGCCATGACCTATGCCTTGAAAACAATGTGATATCATAGGTCACAGCCGCTGCTACCCACCACCCAGTCATCCCACCCGCCTGCATACATGTTTTCCAGTTCCCGCCTGCATACACAGCTTTCCTTCCCACCCACATCCACACCTGCCTGACTGCCTGCTGCTCAGTATTCGCAGAACTCCACTATGAACAACCCCCGCCACTGAGGGACAGGGAGGAGGACAGCTGATAATATTTGTTATTTTATTTCTCCTGTGGGGAACAATAGGATTTCAATAGGATTTATGTGGGGAGAATAAGACTTTATGGATTTATGGGGGGAACAATGTGAATAATTTATGTGGGGAGCAATAGGATTTATGTGGGGAGAAATGTGATTGATTTATGTGGGGAGCAATGTGATTGTTTTTTCTGTGTCGGCCAATGTATGCGTGGATTGTATATATTTTTTTACTGTGAGCGCCAATGTGTGTGTTTTGTTTTTTTTCTGTGGGGAACTGATGGTGTGGCTTGGCAATTTTAAAATATTGTTCGGTGTGCCGCGAGTAAAAAGGCTGAAAATCACTGCTCTACTTTAAAATGACTTAAGTACTGATGTTTAACCATACCTCCCAACTTTGTATGGGCTGGAGGATGGACAGTTTTGTGCGCCAAAGGCACGTGGCCTAAACTATGGGGCATGGCCTCGTGACTATGGGGCGCAGCTTTCCAGTAAGTGTTTGTCACTGTGGGGGCTTGCCCACTCTGTGAGCTGCTGGCCATGCCCCCAGTCACTCTCTCCCGGTGAAGGCGCATGTGTACAGCATCTATTCACTGCTTTTCTGCTAAGCAGAGCTGCAAGTGAGAGGGGGCATCACAACTCCCCCCAACACCACAGGACACAGTGGGTAGTACAGCGGGACAGTGCCCAAAACATTTGACTGTCTCACCAAAATTGGAACATTTACAGTAAGCTTTCACCAACACCGTTACAGAACAACTGTTAGGGTGGTCAGCCCCATATGAGACCATAGCCCTTGTATCACTCAGCGGCCTTGGCGAGATTTTGATGATATACAGTATTGCATTAGGATTTTCTTTGTTTTTGTGATAAGCAGTGATTCTATATAAAAAAATAATCATAATTAATGCCACAAGTTTTTAGATAGCCCATATAACTTTAAATCTACTTGTACCACTGTAAATCAGCCTGTGTGGGGGCTGGGATTAGAATCAGAAGCATAATATTTACAATACATTTTCCCTATAACAACATAAGTAGCAATTTCTCAAAGGTTTTATGCTTATTTATTTCTGCATGGAAGGAGTAGCCAGAAAGCATAAAATTATGCAATCACCTGTTTCTGTTATTCCAATAACTAATGAAAAGTTTTAATGAGGTAATTTATCCAAGTCTCAGCAGCATAACATGTTGAAAATGATTGCACTAGAATCATTACTGGTTTCTCCAGCACAAGGCCTTATTGTTCAGAACAAGAGTTGTGCATAGCAATATACAAAGACAACAGTGTTTATTTTCAGTAAAATCACAAGTTGTCAAGATTGTGCTAGTGTTGAAATATACAGTATATACACACTCAGTGGTCACTTTATTAGGTGCACCTGCTCATGATGTGGCCTATGTACTAAGTGTTGGAGAAAGATAAAGTGGATGGAGATAAAATACTAGCCAATCAGCTCCTAACTGCCATGTTACAGGCTGTGTTTGATAAATGACTGATAGGAGCTAGTTGGTTGGTACTTTATCTCTGTCCACTTTGTCTCTCTCCAAGGCTTACTAAACAAACCCTTAATACACAGTTCTAATCTGCCAACCATGTGACAAAAACTCAATTCTTAAAAGCCAGCATACTGTACATGGTGAAGAGGCAAAAGGGTAACCGGATTGGGGAAGATATGTGATCTCAGGGACACAGCAAAATTGTCAGACTGGTCCAAGCTGACAGGAAGGCATCAATGACCAAATAACCATGGGTTACTACAGTACTATGCAGAAATGCATCTCACAATGAATGCACAGCACATTGAACCTAGAAGAGAATGTTCTAAGGCAGCAAAACCCACAATTGGTTCCATTGGTGTTTGCTAAGAACAAGACACTGAAGCTAAGGTGGGCACAGGCTCATCAAAATGGAACTGCTGAATATTGAAATATAATCTAATACTGATCAGTTGATTTGTAATTTGTGCTGCATTAATCTATGGATCTATTCTGCCTTGCAGGTGGTGGTGCACTGTTGAGGGGAATGTTATCTTTGTTAATCTAAACCCCATTAATACCATTTATGCATTCATTAAATGCCATAGCCTGCCAAGTTTGTGCTAACCATGTGCTAACCTTGATGGCCACAGTCTACCATTTTCTAATGGGTACTTCCAACAACAAAACATGGTGTGACTGTCAGCCCGGGATGCCTGTCAGCAGTAGAGCCAGAGGATCTATGCTACATCAGTCCTTCGTCGGTACTTCACTCACCCCCACTGCACCGCCGCTGGTATACCAACCCATCTCCCAAACCAGTTATTTTCTTACCGCACTGATCGGTACAACGCAATCACAGCCCCGCACCTCTCCGACCTTATACTTCAGTCACAGTCCACCAATGCCAGGGCTGTTCCTCTCAGCTCGGGATCCTTCCCTGGCAGCAGAGCAGGATAGGAGGAGCTGCCAAGTCTCCCTCTGTCAGTCCGAGCTTTAGAGTGGGGAGCATTAGAGTGGGGAGTAGGATTGATGCTGCTGCAGCTGGATAAAGGTAATGACGGTGCAGCTAGAGGCGCAGAGATTGGTCCTAAGGTAGTGCCCACGGTGAGCCCAAGTGTGTCGGGGTACAAGCGGTGTGGCTGCCGGGCAGGCACTGAATGAAGCGTGCATGCTGTGGGAGGTGCAGAGGGTAGTGGGGCAGTCCTACAGTTGGTTGCTGTCAGGTGGGGAGGCAGCATCCACTGCTGATGGGCAGACTGAGAGCACAGCATATGGGGTGAGAGACTAGAGGCTGTCATGGCTACCGGTATCTTGTGTGGGTACAGGAGAAGGATGGTAGATGTAGAGGTGGTATTGTATGAGGGAATGGGGGAGGATGGATTATAATAAGATTTTACTCACCGGTAAATCTATTTCTCGTAGTCCGTAGTGGATGCTGGGACTCTGTAAGGACCATGGGGATTAGCGGCTCCGCAGGAGACTGGGCACAACTAAAGAAAGCTTTAGGGCTACCTGGTGTGCACTGGCTCCTCCCACTAAGACCCTCCTCCAGTCCTCAGTTAGGATACTGTGCCCGGAAGAGCTGACACAATAAGGAAGGATTTTGAATCCCGGGTAAGACTCATACCAGCCACACCAATCACACCGTATAACTCGTGATATTATACCCAGTTAACAGTATGAAATATAACTGAGCCTCTCAACAGATGGCTCAACAATAACCCTTTAGTTAGGCAATAACTATAAACAAGTATTGCAGACAATCCGCACTTGGGATAGGCGCCCAGCATCCACTACGGACTACGAGAAATAGATTTACCGGTGAGTAAATTCTTATTTTCTCTGACGTCCTAAGTGGATGCTGGGACTCCGTAAGGACCATGGGGATTATACCAAAGCTCCCAAACGGGCGGGAGAGTGCGGATGACTCTGCAGCACCGAATGAGCAAACTCTAGGTCCTCCTCAGCCAGGGTATCAAACTTGTAGACTCTTGCAAAAAGTGTTTGAACCCGACCAAGTAACAGCTCGGCAAAGTTGTAAAGCCGAGACCCCTCGGGCAGCCGCCCAAGAAGAGCCAACTTTCCACGTGGAATGGGCTTTTACAGATTTAGGGTGCGGCAGTCCAGCCGCAGAATGTGCAAGTTGAATCGTGCTACAGATCCAGCGAGCAGTCGTCTGCTTAGAAGCAGGAGCACCCAGCTTGTTGGGTGCCTACAGGAGAAATAGCGAGTCAGTTTACCTGACTCCAGCTGTCCTGGAAACATATACTTTTCAGGGCCCTGACTACGTCCAGTAACTTGGAATCCTCCAAGTCCCAAGTAGCCGCAGGCACCACAATAGGTTGGTTCACATGAAAAACTGATACCACCTTAGGAAGGAATTGGGAACGAGTCCTCAATTCCGCCTTATCCATATAAAATACAGATAAGGGCTTTTGTATGACAAAGCCGCCAATTCTGATACCCGCCTGGCCGACGCCAAGGCCCACAGAATGACCACTTTCCACGTGAGGTATTATAGCTCCACGGATTTAAGTGGCTCAACCCAATGCGACTTCAGGAAATCCAACACCACGTTGAGATCCCACGGTGCCACTGGAGGCACAAACGGGGGCTGACTATGCAGCACTCCCTTAACAAAAGTCTGAACTTCAGGCAGTGAAGCCAGTTCAATTTTGGAAGAAAATCGATAGAGCCGAAATCTGGACCTTAATGGAACCCAATTTTAGGCCCATAGTCACCTCTGACTGTAGGAAGTGCAGAAATCGACCTAGCTGAAATTTCTCCTTTGGGGCCTTCCTGGCCTCACAGTACGCAACATATTTCCGCCATATGCGGTGATAATGGTTTGCGTTCACTTCTTTCCTAGCTTTAAATAGCGTAGGGATAACTTCCTCCGGAATTCCCTTTTCCTTCAGGATCCGGCGTTCAACCACCATGCCGTCAAACGCAGCCGCGGTACGTCTTGGAACAGACAGGCCCCCTGCTGCAGCAGGTCCTGTCTGAGCGGCAGAGGCCATGGGTCCTCTGAGATCATTTCTTGGAGTTCTGGTTACCAAGCTCTTCTTGGCCAACCCGGAACAATGAGTATAGTTCTTACTCCTCTACTTCTTATTATTCTCATTACCCTGGGTAAGAGAGGCAGAGAAGGGAACACATACACCGACTGGTACACCCACGGTGTTACCAGAGCGTCCACAGCTATCGCCTGAGGGTCCTTGACCTGGCGCAATATCTTTGTTGAGGCGGGACGCCATCATGTCTACCTGTGGCCTTTCCCAACGGTGTACATTCATTTGGAAGACTTCTGGATGAAGTCCCCACTCTCCCGGGTGGAGGTCGTGTCTTCTGAGAAAGTCTGCTTCTCAGTTGTCCACTCCGGGAATGAACACTGAGGACAGTGCTAACACATGATTTTCCGCCCACCGGAGAATCCTTGTGGCTTCTGCCATCGCCATCCTGCTTCTTGTGCCGCCCTGTCGGTTTACATGAGCGACCGCCGTGATGTTGTCTGACTGGATCAGCACCGGCCCGTGTTGAAGCAGGGGTCTAGCCTGACTTAGGGCATTGTAAATGGCCCTTAGTTCCAGAATATTTATGTGTAGGGAAGTCTCCTGACTTTTCCATAGCCTTGGAAGTTTCTTCCCTGTGTGACTGCCCCCCAGCCTCGAAGGCTGGCATCCATGGTCACCAGGACCCAGTCCTGTATGCCGAATCTGCGGCCCCCTAGAAGATGAGCACTCTGCAGCCACCACAACCGCGACACCCTGGCCCTTGGAGACAGGGTTATCCGCCGATGCATCTGAAGATGCGACCCGGACCACTTGACCAACATATCCCACTGGAAAATCCTTGCATGGGACCTGGCGAATGGAATTTCTTCGTAAGAAGCTACCATCTTTCCCAGGGCTCGCGTGCATTGATGCACTGACACCTGTATACGTATTAGGAGGTCTCTGTCTAGAGACGACAACTCCTTGGACTTTTCCTCCGGGAGAAACCCTTTTTATCCTGTTCTGTGTCCAGAACCATACCCAGGAACAGTAGACGCGTCGTAGGAACCAGCTGCGACTTTGGAATATTCAGAATCCAGCCGTGCTGTTGTAGCACTTCCCGAGATAGTGCTAATCCGACGAACAACTGCTCCCTGGACCTCGCCTTTATAAGGAGATCGTCCAAGTACGGGACAATTATTTCGGCCATTACCTTGGTAAATACCTCGGTGCCGGGGACAGACCAACGGCAACGTCTTGGAATTGGTAATGACAATCCTGTACCACAATTTTGAGGTACTCCTGGTGAAGAGGGTAAATAGGGACATGCAGGTAAGCATCCTTGATGTCCAGTGATACCCTGAAATTCTCCAGGCTTGCAATAATCGCCCTGAGCGATTCCATTTTGAACTTGAACCTTCGTATATAAGTGTTCAAGGATTTCAATTTTAGAATGGGTCTCACCGAACCGTCTGGTTTCGGTACCACAACATTTTGGAATAGTAACCCCGGCCTTGTTGAAGGAGGGGTACCTTGATTTCACCTGCTGGAAGTACAGCTTGTGAATTGCCGCCAGTACTACCTTTCTCCGAGGGCAGCAGGCCAGGCTGATGTGAGGTAACGGCGAGGGGGAGTCGCCTCGAACTCCAGCTTGTATCCCTGTGATACTATTTGCAGAACCTAGGGATCCACCTGTGGGCAAGCCCACTGGTCCCTGAAGTTCCCGAGACGCGCCCCTTCACCTGTGGAGCCCCAGCGTCTTACGGTGGACTCAGAGGAAGCGGGGGAAGATTTTTGATCCTGGGAACTGGCTGCTGGTGCAACTTTTTCCTTCTTCCCTTGTTTCTGTGCAGAAAGGAAGCGCCTTTGACCCGCTTGCTTTTCTGAAGCCGAAAGGACTGTACCTGAAAATACGGTGCTTTCTTAGGCTGTGAGGAAACCTGAGGTAAATTTTTTTCTTCCCAGCTGTTGCTGTGGATACGAGGTCCCAGAGACCATCCCCAAACAATTCCTCACCCTTATAAGGCAGAATCTCCATGTGCCTTTTATAGGCAGCATCACCAGTCCACTGCCGGGTTTCTAATACCCTCCTGGCAGAATGGACATTGCATTAATTCTGGATGCCAGCCGGCAAATATACCTCTGTGCATCCTTTATATATAAGACGACGTCTTTAATATGCTCTATGTTAGCAAAATATTATCCCTGTCTTAGAGTATTAATATTATCTGACAGGGTATCAGACCACGCTGCAGCAGCACTATTTATGCTGAGGCAATTGCAGGTCTCAGTATATAACCTGAGTGTGTATATACAGACTTCAGGATAGCCTCCTGCTTTTTATCAGCAGGCTCCATCAAGGTGGCCGTATCCTAAGACGGCAGTGCCACCTTTTTTGACAAACTTATGAGCTCCTTATCCACCCTAAGGGATATCTCCCAACGTGACCTATCCTCTGGCGGGAAAGGGTACGCCATCAGTAACTTTTTAGAAATTACCAGTTTCTTATCGGGGGAACCCACGCTTCTTTACACACTTCATTCATCTGATGGGGGAACAAAACACTGGCTGCTTTTTCTCCCCAATAAATAAAACCCATTTTATGTGGTACTTGGGTTCATGTCAGAAATGCGTAACACATTTTTCGTTGCCGAGATCATGTAACGGATGTTCCTAGTGGATTGTGTATATGTCTCAACCTCGTCGACACTGGAGTCAGACTCCGTGTCGACATCTGTGTCTGCCATCTGAGGTAACGGGCGTTTTTTGAGCCCCTGATGGCCTTTGACACGCCTGGGCAGGTGCGGGCTGAGAAGCCGGCTGTCCCACAGCTGTTACGTCATCCAGCCTTTTATGTAAGGAGTTGACATTGTCGGTTAATACCTTCCACCTATCCATCCACTCTGGTGTCGGCCCCACAGGGGGCAACATCCCATTTATCGGCCTCTGCTCCGCCTCCACGTAACCTTCCTCATCCAACATGTCGACACAGCCGTACCGACACACCGCACACACACAGGGAATGCTCTGACTGAGGACAGGACCCCACAAAGTCCTTTGGAGAGACAGAGAGAGAGTATGCCAGCACACACCAGAGCGCTATATAATGCAGGGATTAACACTATAACTGAGTGATTTTTCCCCCAATAGCTGCTTGTATACATATATTGCGCCTAAATTTAGTGCCCCCCCTCTCTTTTTAACCCTTTGAGCCTGAAAACTACAGGGGAGAGCCTGGGGAGCTGTCTTCCAGCTGCACTGTGAAGAAAAAATGGCGCCAGTGTGCTGAGGGAGAAGCCCCGCCCCTTTTTCGGCTGACTTTTCTCCCGCTTTTTTATGGATTCTGGCAGGGGTAATTTATCACATATATAGCCCTGGGACTATATATTGTGATGATTTGCCAGCCAAGGTGTCTTATATTGCCCTCAGGGCGCCCCCCCCCCCAGCGCCCTGCACCCATCAGTGACCGGAGTGTGAGGTGTACATGAGGAGCAATGGCGCACAGCTGCTGTGCTGTGCGCTAGCTTGGTGAAGACCGAAGTCTTCTGCCGACGATTTTCCGGACTCCTCGTGCTTCTGGCTCTGTAAGGGGGACGGCGGCGCGGCTCCGGGAACGAACACCAAGGTCGGGTCCTGCGGTCGATCCCTCTGGAGCTAATGGTGTCCAGTAGCCTAAGAAGCCCAAACTACCACCTGTTAGGTAGGTTCGCTACTTCTCCCCTTAGTCCCTCGCTGCAGTGAGTCTGTTGCCAGCAGATCTCACTGTAAAATAAAAAACCTAAATATACTTTCTTTCTAGGAGCTCAGGAGAGCCCCTAGTGTGCATCCAGCTCAGCCGGGCACAAGAATCTAACTGAGGTCTGGAGGAGGGTCTTAGTGGGAGGAGCCAGTGCACACCAGGTAGTCCTAAAGCTTTCTTTAGTTGTGCCCAGTCTCCTGCGGAGCCGCTAATTCCCATGGTCCTTACGGAGTCCCAGCATCCACTTAGGACGTCAGAGAAAATAAGAATTTACTACATAAAATAAGAATTTACTACATATTTTAGAAATAATAACAATATCTTGCATAAACAAATATACATTTTATTAATACAGCATAATGGGCCAGATGTTGAGCTTGAGAGTAGAGATGTGCACGGAGTCTTGTATTTTGGTTTTGGTTCTAATTTTATCATTGTGTTTTGGACTAAATAAAAGTGTTTTGGGTATGGAATTCGGATTTAAGATCAACCTTCGGTTTTGGATGTCTTGAAAATGGATAAAAACAGCTAAAATCATGACATTTTTGCAGTCTAAAACCTGAAATTCGGATTTGGAATCCAAATTTTAAAACCCCATGAAACATCCAAAATGGGACACTGTTTGGTTTGGATCCCCTCAGGAGATGCAAACCGGGAACTCGGTTCCATTCGGATCTGCAAACTTCGGGTTTGGTGCAAATACTTTCTGATTATGATGACTGGGCCTAAATAAGGTGCATATCTCCCAGTTAGGAACTGGATGCATCACTGGATGTGTACTGCATATGGGCTAAAATAAATTGTGTGCACTTTTTATTACCTTATTCTCATGTTGCATCCATCTTTGTATTTTATGTACATCAGGGCTGGCCAAACCAGTCCTCAAGATCTACCAACAGTTCACATTTTCCAGACCACCTAGCTGGTGCACAGGTGTATTCATTACTAATTAAGATGTGCTGCATTCATTCCTAACTGATAATTCTACAGATCTCCAGGAGGCCTAGAAAACATGAACTGTTGGTAGATCTCGAGGACCGGTTTGGCCAGCCCTGATGTACATGAATAAAGAAAACATGTGCAGGTTTAGTGCAAGTGGGTTTAAGTTGTATTTGGTTAATTGTACAGGACACTTGTATTACTTGATAACTGATGCATAAGCTTTATAGTACTTTCATGTAATTTTGTTTTTAAACATACATTTTTACTTAGGCAGCCTTCGAAACAGTCACTTTTTAAAAATCAACTTTCATTAAATATATATACTGTAGTGTATATAAATATGTTCAATCCTGATCTTCTTTCAAAGGGCTACTCAAGATTAGTCAGTCTCTAGATTTAAATCAAATTCAAACATCCAGCATTATAATGATGATATATCTCCTGTAAACTCAATGAGACAGGAGCCACTGACAGGTTGAGAAAATGTGGCATAAAAAACAGGCTACACAGATCTTCCATTTCCAAACACCCATGAGCTTATAAAATAAATGCTGAGATACTGAGGCAGCTTATAAAATATATATTACATAAGTAAAACTTGATGGCAAGAAACATTTATTTCATCTACAGTAGTCTGCAGCAACGGACTGGGGCTCTAAATTGGCCCAGGCCTTCGTGACCGCGTGCGCTTATCACGGGGGGCACGCGTGCACATCACAGGGGTGCGCTGCCATAATGTACAGGGGCGTGCCATGAGTCATGGGGTCATGGACTCGTGGCATGCCCCCGTTACCATAGCAACGCTTTCTGGGGGCGGGGGCGTGGACTCGCGGCATGCCCCCATTTCCATGGAGACCGGTGGGGGCGGCTGAAGCAGAGAGACAGAGGCTGCGCCGCGTGCGGCCTTCTTGGCTCTCTGAGGGACCGGATCGTCCCCCCTGCCCATCGGCCCTTCAGCATGTGCCAGATGGCCAGTCCGGCCCTGGTAGTCTGCAAGTTTTTTTCAGTTTTCAGTATTTTAAGTTTATCATTGACACTATTAGCACCCCCAAATACATGTATAAATGTATATATATATATATATATATATAGAGATATATATATAGAGATATATATACAATATGCATTGGGCATATGACCCTGGCGGTAAGAATACCAATGCGGGGATCCCATCCGCCAGAATGCCAGCAAGGGGGAGAGCGTCCTGATGAAAGTTGCTTAATAACGGCATCTGAAACGTTGATATTCAAGCAATGTATGCTGTGACTTATTGAATCCGTGACTTCTTGCTGTATTACTGGGGATTTCTATGTCCAAGAGAAATCCCTGCTTGCTTTACTTGGAGTGCCGGTCATCCATGGAAATAATATACATGCAACAGCCTGGGGTTGGCAGGTATGTCTAAGTGGAAGAGGTATCACAGATGTAAGGTGGCTATGTGACAGACCTATTCCCTAAAACTGTTCTTTCCCATACCTTGTCCCTAGTTCCGTGCTCATAAAGGAAGGATAGATTGATACACAACAGGAATGTATAGACAGCAATTCCTTCTGGATCAGCATCCATCGACATTACTTCGATGGGGAGAGAGCGTCTCGCTAAAATTGCCACTCCACAAGATTTTGAATTAAGCGATGCTGCGCCTAATAAAGACCAATTCAACATCTGTAGCTTTTTTGTTTCCTTGAGAACCAGGTGCGTCTCCTGTAAACATGCAAAGTCAATATGATTTTTATTCATATAGGATAGTATCTTTCGTCTCTTAGCAGGTGTGTTTATGCCTCCTACATTAAATGTACAAATCTTAACCGTAGCCATACCTCAAAAAAGAAAAATATAACATCTGGCAAGGGTAAATCACGTTACAATATCGCATCCCTATAGAAGTTGGAGGGAGTTGGGGGGGGAGGGAAAAAACTTGACGGAAGAAGACCATGACAGGGGTGACAAACAGAAAGATATTAAAAAAGAGATAGTCAGACAGCAAAAGGAAGAGTAATGAAATAGACATTACATAAGAAATGAAAATGGTAGTAAACCGACTTCGGGTGAAGCAAAAACAGATGGTGGTTATAACCATAGAGAACCAATAGGGTGGCGGGGGCTTCTCCGTTGCCACCAGCAACATTAGAATACAATATTAATAATAAAACAATTTGTCAAACTCACTAAATGATCACCAAAACATATAGAATGAGGCAATGTACGCAGTGCCAAAACTTTACATCAACAACGTAATCTAATTTGTAAATGGTATGCCTGAAACCTGAAAAGAAATACGAGGAAAGAGTCATCCTGCAGAGCCATCAGAGATATCCTGTGCAAGCGAGTCAGCTTCTTCTTTAAGATATGCTTCAGCATCACCGGGGGTAGAAAAGTCAGTGAAGGAGGATCCCTGGAAAATCCTGAGTCGAGCTGGGTACAGCATAGCAAATTTCCGCTTATTTTTAACCAGGAAGGAACAAACAGGGTTGAAGGCTTTGCGAAGGCGAGAAAGTTCAGCAGAGTAATCCAGAAAAATCCGCAGAGGGATTCCCTCCCACCGGAGATCTACTTTGCGAGAAGCCTTCCAAATGGCGTCTTTATGAAGAAAGTTCAGGGTTTTGAAAATGACCACACGTGGCCTATTAGAGCCTGTACGCGACTGGTCCCCCATTCTATGTACACGTTCAATCACCATGTCAGCACATTCAGCCTCAACGTTAAGCATTTTCGGTAAGGTATTCCGAACAAATTGCTCCAGCCCTGGGCCTTTAAAAGATTCGGGCAAACCAATTATACGTAAGTTGCACCTGCGCGTGCGGTTTTCGATATTGTCCATTTTGTCAAGAAGATGTTTAATGTCCTTCTCCAGACGCCCCACAGTGGATTTCAAATTCTCAACCTCATCCATAGTGACCCCCAAGCTAATCTCGGTGTTAGATACTCTGTTTGAGAGTTGCTGCAGTTGTAAAGTAATATCTCCAACCGCTTTTTGCAGCAGAGGAGCCATTGTATCATGAATGGCAGCTACCATATCCTTATAAGTTAAGGGGGCACTGGGAGAGGTAATATTATCATGTACCTGTAGTTGTGAGACGTCAGAGGTTTCCTTGACTGGTTTCTTAGCTGCAGGTTTCACTGGGCTAGAATCAGAGCTGGTCGTGGATGTCTGATCTGCACGACGTTTTTCCTGCCTAGGAGGCAGTGCTGGTAGTGAAATCTTGGATGATGCTGGTGGGCCCAAGAACTTTTCCATGGTGTGCAGGGATCTCATTAAATGGTAAACTGACCGGTGATGTTGAGGCCTGGGGCAGGAGTTTGATATCGGACACCGCAATGAGGCACTGATTACCCCAGGGCGTCACAGTTATGAGCGTCCAGGCGGTAAGAATGCTCCGAAGGAGTGATGCTTCTATATGCACTTAAGAGAGCGGGCAGCGAGCACCGCTTCCAGCGCCGTCCGTAGCCGCCGGGCCTCAGAGCGCAGCCGTCAGCCGCCGTACAGGCCCGACCCGCAGCGCGCCGTGCGAGCGCACACAGCACGAGCGGGTGTCGGGTCGGGAGGGAGGGGAGTAGGCAGCGGGTGATGTCCTGAGCCGAGGACCGGAGCTGAGAGTCAAGGCGATCCGGCAGTGAGCGGTGGGGCTGGTAGCAACGGAGGAGCACACAGGAGCTGCTGCTTACTCCGCCATGCCGGAACCGGAACTGATCGTATAGACAGCAATTCCAATAGGATGTCTTTTTACTGAGCTGCAATGAACTCTGGATTTATAGAGGATCATTGGTTATTTAGCAAAAATTAGACAATCAGAAGAATAAGATGATATTAAAGAAGATTTGCAAATAACAATTGACCATAGCTTACAATGCACTAGAACCTTTAGTAATTAAATGGGACAATCAATCTAATCACAGATATATGCATATACAGATAACACAACAATAATGATGTTGATGAGAAGAGTGATGAAAAAAACTAATTCTCAATGACAGTTGCTAAATTCCTAAATTTTCCTAATAATGATGTTGCAACCTTCACAGGCAAATTACACTGGAGCTCTGTTTTGATCCTTAAGTGCCACAGTGATTGCAATGGAGTGGTGATGGCACTTGGAAAGCAATTAGGAATGTCGCTGTGAGTCAGTTATGCAAAGATTATGTAAATAGCGAAGGTTTCCTAGTGTCTCTAACAAAAGCAGTTTACTTTGTAGTAAGGGTTCCTTGAATAGGTGAACTCAGTATCTCCTTCTCAAGTAACTATATTTTCCTTAGGTAAATAACTTAGTACTATGTACTCCTGAAAATGGCTAAATGTCTCTTAAGCTCTTCTTAGAAAGTGTGACAATTATATTCAAATGAGGGCTGGTTTGTAAACTGTTAATATATGGCTTGATGAAAATCCTTCTCTTCCAACTAGACAGTACAGTTTATGTTATTAAAGGATTATTGGGCCTGGCACTTGCCTGCTTGCAACTCTTCACACCAACAGTTTCTGTGTACTCACTCCAATCCTCTGTGGTAGCTACTTCCACTGACTGGACTTGTCTCATTGGTTCTCAGTGTTAAAAGATGGCCGCGGTGTCTGCACCTTTCAATAAGCCTGGCGGTGTCTGGTCCCTGGCTACAACATCTCATGCTGGCTATCCAGTTCTCTGCATTCTGGTAGCACTCCACTGTCTCAGCTCTGCAGCGCTGCTCTCCACCACCCAGCATGACTACCCAGTTTGCTCCATCCTGTCAGCTTCCGCTGACAAGTACTGGCAAGCTGTTTATCCGAGTGAGCAGAAAAGATGCAGGATCCAGGACAGATGGCAGAGATAAGTGGTCTTTTTCAGAGGTGGAAGTTGCACTGATGGCAAACTTATAAGCTGATGTTTCAAGTCAGCACATGGCGCATGCATCTCAATGGTTTACTGAAAAGGTTCGAAGACAAATTAGGATGCAGAGAGAAGGAATTCTGTTTGTCGAACTGAGCTTTTCGTCCATCTTAAAGACTATACAGCAAGATCGAAACATCACAAAAAGAATATCAAGAGATAAGTATTTTCCATCTTTATCTAAAACCACGACAGCGGCCCCAGGTTAATTTCCAACCAATTCTTGACTGGTTCCGATCCTCTCCGCATGTCCAGCACTACAATGTCTTTCTCTTAACTCCACCTTCTTCTCCCCACAAGGCTCTCCTGCTCCCAGACTCCCTTGTCCAGAGCTCACCAGTTAGACCATGTGACCGGACTCTGGTCTTACCTTAACCCTTGCTGTACCAGCATGATGCTTAACCAGACTTATTAAAGGGGCAAACACACTAAATTTCTGGGGTTCCAGAAGATGAAAATGAAAATAGTGCCCTCTGGTGGGGTATGTCACAATTTTTAGGAACAGTATCCACCACTAGTATATTTCACCCTGTGTAATGGAAGTGTACCATGTAAAGTGGTAGGAAACTACTTGTTGAATCACATGTGTTGCTTAATTCTCATAGCAATCCTCTGGATATCAAGACGTGAAGTCCTTCGCAGATAATCTCCCTTGTATCTGTTCTCACATAGTAAAGTCTAGAGATAGAGAGACAAAGGCAAGCGCAATAGTGTAATACATTTTAACACATTTATTGATAACAAAGATAAACACAAATGCCTGTACATCAAAATCACTCAAAAATAGCTTATCTGATTAATCTATTAGTCCAAGATATGATAGAGGCTTCGATTAATATAGCCTCAGCGCGTTTCGACCCTTACACTTGTAGCTAGACTTCTTCAGGAGTATAGAAAGTCTTTACTAGGTTTCAATAAATGGTCTCTATGACATAAGTTTATTATACATATGTATGGATTTTAATAATATATTATTCCTATATTATTAATGATTTGATGCATAATAAATTGGTGGTCTCTATAAAACAATGTGAAAATATACATGTATGGTGTTTTATATTTTTATTTTTATATGTGTAATGATGACCGTTGCCCCTCCTCTGTCTTGGTCACTGCTTCCCATGCACGAGTTGAGGATTTTGCCCATGCTGCATCCCTTCAGTGGAACGCGCTCCCCCGCACCATTAGACTCTCCCCGACCTTGCAAAGCTTCAAACAGGCACTGAAAACCCACCTATTTATCAAAGCGTACCCCTCTAATGCATAACCTAGTCCTTAGGCTGCTCCTCCATCCCCCTGTACCATGCCTTGAACATCTCTGCTTTGCTTGCATACTGCCATCAAGCTTCCTCCTGCTTGCTTCCACCTCATGTCATCTGTCTGTCGCCCCTCCCCACTAGATTGTTAGCTCTTCAGAGCAGGGCCCTTTTTCCTCTTGTTGTCTAAGCCCTCTTCACGACACATTTCACTCAGCGACCATCTTTACCTGCTTATTCTCCTACTGGTAAAGGCTCCTCTCTATCCATGGCCGCCAGCCCCAAGTAGTACAATGATTACTCCCTCGCTACTTACATCTAAGCTGTATTATGTTTTGAGAATTGTGGTACTCTTTGTTACTTGCACTCCATTTTCGTTATTTATTTACTGTTATGCTAAGTTTTGTCTCCCTGTACTGTCCTTTGTACGGCGCTGCAAAACACTTGTGGCGCCCTATAAATAAAATGTAATAATAATAATAATAATAATAATAATGATATATTCTAATTTTTATTTATATTTATTTATTTCACATATGGGATTTTTATGGAATCATGACAATGAATTAATGAACAAACAGGAAATAAAATAAAATACACAATTAAGGCTGGAACACATGTTGGAATACAGTCTGCAGCAATCTTCATCTGTTTTTGAGAATTAAGTGTGAGGACGCTGGCGATGCATTTCAGGTCGGTCATAAAGGTATGACCATGAAACCATATCAAATGCTTTAGAGACATCCAAATTTAAGAGGAGATTAGAGGTATCAGTCTAAAAACCGGCTGTCATTACTGCCACAATTGTGGTGTGAATACCATTAACTGAGTGTCTACCTTTGACTAAACCCAATTGATGTTCTGTGAGTATAGGAGCAAGGAAAGACTGTAAATGGTCTGCCAATATCTACAGTATGTCATCAACTTGTAGTCGACGTTGAGCAGAGTAATTAAACAATAAGATGAGGGTAATGTCAGATAATTGTTTGATTTAGAGTAAGTGTAGTAAAGGCGCAATTAAAATTGGGAAGGTATAGAGTCTCTCTAAATGATGGAAAAGCTCTCGTAGAGCAGGAATTATATCATGATTTAGCAATTTATAATCTTCAGTAGAGTACCCATTAGGTCCTGGGGATTTTTTGGAATGAAGTACTGATATGGCGTGTGCAATCTCTTCCTCTGTGATTTCAGCTTTTAAAATGTCTCTTTGAGCTAGTGTAAAACAGGGTAGGGTTGCTTCGTCAAGTAGTTTAGCCATTATACTAGTGTCTGGAGGAGTAGCCTTATGGAGAAGGTTTGTTAGGGTCTCCTGCTCTGTGCTGCCACGTCGTCATGGCAACCGGGAGACAAGTGCTAGCGGAGTAACCTGAGCGTAGCTGATACTCCGGTTCGGGTCTTTTGCTGTGCAGTGGTTACAGGCTCTGTGCACGGCAGGGGATCCATTGCTGGTTTTTGTGCTCACAGTCTGTGAGGTCTGAGTGGGGCGTGGACAGCACCTGCTATATAAACCCTCTTCTCAGGTTAGGCAGATGCTGCTGAATCTTTGTTGGTTAGTCAGTTCCTGAAAGCTAACTAGTACTGTGTAAACTTTGTATTTGTTTGTTGCTTACTGCAAATAGGCCTTGGGATTTGGTATTACACTCTGCCAATCCAGACCTAGCAGTAAGACTGGAGTCAGTCATTTAACCTGCTGGGGTTCTTTTGCTACTCTGTGAACCTAGCAAGTTTGCGGCTGTATTCTCAGACTTGCCTGCCAAAATCCTTTCTCACTGTGCAAGGTGTTCAGGTGTCAGTTTAGTGGCAGTAAGCTGAACCAGTGCACTGCAAGTGAGGACTAGGATTGTGGAGACTCTCCTTGTGTCTATTATTCCATCTCTGACCAAGGAGTTTACTGCCACACCCGTTGGTAACCCTTTAGGGTTTTTGCTGTTGCCCTTAGCAACAGCATTTCGGGTTCTCTACGTATTAAATCACTACATCTCGCTTCTTTCCATCTGAGCATTCCTAATACTAGGGAGACACCCAGTTTCTTAGCCTTTGGGCTTCTCTGTTCATTTTGTGTTTATTTTGTTACCCTATCACCTTCTGTGTATGTAATGTCATATTCCCCAGTCTGTCTGTGGGTTCATTTGTTTTGCATCCCTCACCGTTCAGACACCGGTACATTCCTGCTGGCACTGGTGTGCATAACATATTCAGCAGCCCAATACTCCTGTTGAAATTTTGTGGGAATATGGACCATACCCCTCAAAATACTTTGCAACAGGTGGTCGATCAGGTGCAGGTCCTGACTCGACAATGTAATGATTTGTCCATTAAAATGCACACCTCGCAGGCCGCTGGCTGAGCTCCCGCAGCAGCAGTACCTTCAGGGGTTAAGGAGCCGAAAGTAAATCTCCCGGATCGTTTTTCTGGAGATCGCTCGCAGTTCTTTTGTTTCAAGGAGAGCTGCAAGCTATATTTCCAGCTTAGGCCTCAGTCTTCTGGGTCGGAGATTCAGCGGGTGGGCATAGTTATTTCCTTGCTACAAGGAGACCCACAGGCCTGGGCATATGGGTTGCAGCCTGACTGTCCATCGCTTAAAAGTGTTGATGCTTTTTTTACGGCACTGGGCATGTTGTATGATGACCCTGACAAGACGGCCTCAGCCGAGGCTCAGATTTCGATCCTTAAGCAAGGGCGAAGGCCAGTTGAGGTTTATTGTACGGAGTTTCGGAGGTTGGCCCATGATACCCAGTGGAATGACCCAGCCCTGAGACACCAGTACCGAAGAGGTCTTTCTAACCAGTTAAAAGACCAACTGGTACAATATCCCTTGCCTGATAGCTTGGATCAGCTCATGCAGTTATCCATTCGGGTGGATAGACGGCTGAGAGAGCGCAGGCTTGAAAGGGAGACCGAGGTTTCCTTCTTTCCCAAGGGAACCTCAGACTCTGAGGAATTTTACGAGGAGCCTATGCAGATTGGGGCTACCCGCCTCTCCTCGCGTGAGAAGACGCGGAGGAGACAGCAGGTGTTATGTTTGTACTGTGGGAATAAAGGTCATGTGGTAGTATCATGCCCAGAAAAGCCGGAAAACTTCTGGGCCTGAGGGTGATGGGAAATATCCTGTCAGGTCAGAAGTCGGAATTTCCCAAGAAGACTTTTATCATTCCGGTGACCTTGAAGATCCTCGGTCAAACTGTCAAGACTGAGGCCTTTGTGGACAGTGGGGGCGACGGGGTTTTTATGGACCGCCAATTCGCCCCGGAAACACTCTGTTCCCTTAGTACCCTTCCTTGGCATCGGAAATTGAGATTTGTGGGTTAAACGGGGAACCATTATCCCAGGGTAAAATTATCTCTTGCACTAGCCAGATTTCTTTGTTTATTGGAGCCACACACTCTGAAAAATTGTCCTTTTATGTGACTGTCTGTACTTTTGCCCCATTGGTGTTGGGGTTACCCTGGTTAAGGGCCCACAATCCTCAATTTGACTGGGTCTCTGGGGAGATTCTTAGTTGGGGTACTGATTGTTTCAGGAGTTGCTTGAGCCTTCCAGTCAGGCTTTCGCAGCTAAGTTTGCCAGGATTGCCAGGATGTTATGCAGATTTTGCGGACGTGTTCTCCAAAAGAGTTGCAGAGGTACTACCTCCCCATCGCCCCTATGACTGTGCCATTGATTTGTTGCCGAATGCTAAGCTTCCCAAGAGCAGGTTGTACTCCCTGTCACGTCCTGAGACTCAGGCTATGGCAGAGTACATTCAGGAGAACTTCGCTAAGGGATTTATCAGACCTTCACAGTCTCCAGTTGGGTCGGGGTTCTTCTTCATGGGTAAAAAGGACGGTTCGTTGCGACCCTGCATCGACTTCAGGGAATTGAATCGTATCACGATTAAAAACTCATACCCACTGCCTCTCATTTCGGTCTTGTTTGACCAGCTTCGTACTGCCACCATTTTTTCTAAGATTGACCTACGCGGTGCGTACAATCTAATCCGAATAAGAGAGGGGGATGAATGGAAGACTGCCTTTAATACCCACTCAGGGCATTATGAATATTTGGTGATGCCTTTTGGGCTCTGTAATGCCCCGGCAGTCTTCCAGGACTTCATGAACGATGTGCTCAGGGAATATTTGGATAGAATCTTAGTTGTATACTTAGATGACATCCTAATCTTCTCCCATTCCCTGGAGGAACATCGGAAGCATGTACGCTTAGTCCTCCAGAAACTCCAAGACCACCGGCTGGGGGCGAAGCTGGAGAAGTGCGAATTTGAAGTTCAGCAAATCGCATTTCTAGGATATATTATCTCCCCAGAAGGTTTCCAAATGGAGGGTTCCAAGGTACAGGCAGTCCTGGATTGGGTGCAGCCCACTAGTTTGAAGGCGCTTCAGCGTTTTCTGGGCTTTGCAAATTTTTATAGACGATTTATCGCTGGATTTTCGTCTATAGTGGCGCCCTTGGTGGCACTCACTAAGAAAGGGGCGGATGTTGCTCACTGGTCTTGTGAGGCCAAAGCGGCTTTTGCCCGTCTCAAAAGGGCATTTGTCTCGGCCAAGGTGCTGCGACACCCAGATCCAGAGCGTCCTTTTGTGGTGGAGGTGGATGCCTCTGAGATGGGTATTGGGGCAGTGCTCTCTCAGATGGGGGTGTCTGATAATCGCCTTCATCCCTGTGCTTACTTTTCCCGTAAATTTTCGCCTGCCGAGATGAATTATGACGTGGGTAACCGGGAATTGTTGGCTATTAAGGATGCACTCGAGGAGTGGAGACACTGGCTTGAGGGGGCTAAGTTTGTAGTCTCAATTCTCACCGACCATAAGAATTTGGCAAATTTAGAGTCAGCGAAGCGCCTCAATGCCAGGCAGGCACGATGGGCTTTGTTTTTTGCTCGCTTTAATTTTTTGATAACATATCGCCCTGGGTCAAAAAACATCAAGGCTGATGCGCTCTCGTGGAGTTTTGCTCCAATCCAGGAGACCACCAAGGAGCCATTGCCCATTGTGTCCCCATCATGTATTAAAGTGGGCATTACCCAGGACCTCTTGTCATTAGTCCTTAGAGCACAGGAGAAGGCTCCTCCAGACCTTTCCGATAGGTCTTTTGTTTGTGCCTCCTAGGTTAAGACAGCGAGTGTTCCTGGAATTCCATGCCAAGAAGTCGGCAGGTCACCCGGGTATTGCCAGAACTCAGGAGTTGCTATCTAGGGCGGTGTGGTGGCCCTCGGTCGCTAGGGATGTGGATCAGTGGGTTCGGGCATGTGACATCTGTGCCCGAAATAAGACTCCTAGAGGGGTTCCTGTTGGCCCATTACATCCACTCTCTATTCCATCTAAGCCATGGACCCACATTTCAATGGATTTTGTGGTGGACTTGCCCAAATCCTCGGGGATGACAGCCATCTGGGTTGTCGTTGACAGGTTTTCGAAGATGGCGCACTTCGTTCCATTGCTTGGGCTGCCATCGGCCAGACGCCTGTCTGAATTATTTATGCTGCATGTTGTGCGCCTCCACGGGTTGCCACTTGATGTGGTCTCTGACCGCGGATCCCAGTTTGTGGCCAAATTCTGGAGGGCATTTTGTTCCGATCTCCAGATTTCTGTCAGCTTGTCGTCAGGCTACCATCCGCAGTCTAATGGGCAGACTGAAAGGGTGAACCAGTCCTTGGAGCAGTTCCTCAGGTGTTATGTCTCCAAGTGTCAGACTGACTGGGTGGCTCATCTGTCCATGGCGGAGTTTGCCTATAACAATGCGGCTCACTCTGCTACAGGGATCTCTCCCTTCCTTTGTGTGTATGGGCATCATCCTAAGGCCAATTCTTTTGACCCCCTGGACTCCACGCCTGGTGGTTCCTCTGTGGTTTCGGTCCTTAGAGGTATTTGGAGGAAAGTGAAGAAAGCCCTTGTGTCTGTGTCATTAGTGACCAAAAGGGTTTTTGATAAGCGGAAAAGACCCTGCAGCTTCAAATTAGGAGACTTCGTCTGGTTGTCTACCAAGAATTTGAAGTTGAGACAGCCATCTCATAAGTTAGGCCCCCGGTTCATCGGTCCTTATAAGATCACTAGGGTTATCAATCCGGTGGCATTTCAGTTAGATCTACCCCGTTCTTTGGGTATCAAAAAAACATTTCATTGTTCCCTTTTAAAACGGGCGATTAGTAATCCTTCTTCCAGTGGAAGACCTTCCCCTCTTCTGATACGTGGCCAGAGGGAGTTTGTTGTTGAAAGGATTCTTGACTCCAAGATGGTTTGGGGTCGGCTGTAATTTTTGGTGCACTGGAAGGGGTATGGCCCGGAGGAGCGGTCGTGGGTGCGCAGTTGTGATCTTCATGCCCCCAGACTGTTACGCTCTTTCTTCTCGTAGTTCCCCGATAAACCCGGTGGTAGGGGTTCTTTGACCCCTCGTCAGAGGGGGGGGTACTGTTAGGGTCTCCTGCTCTGTGCTGCCACGTCGTCATGGCAACCGGGAGACAAGTGCTAGCGGAGTAACCTGAGCGTAGCTGATACTCCGGTTTGGGTCTTTTGCTGTGCAGTGGTTACAGGCTCTGTGCACGGCAGGGGATCCGGTGCTGGTTTTTGTGCTCACAGTCTGTGATGTCTGAGTGGGGCGTGGACAGCACCTGCTATATAAACCCTCTTCTCAGGTTAGGCAGATGCTGCTGAATCTTTGTTGGTTAGTCAGTTCCTGAAAGCTAGCTAGTACTGTGTAAACTTTGTATTTGTTTGTTGCTTACTGCAAATAGGCCTTGGGATTTGGTATTACACTCTGCCAATCCAGACCTAGCAGTAAGACTGGAGTCAGTCGTTTAACCTGCTGGGGTTCTTTAGCTACTCTGTGAACCTAGCAAGTTTGCGGCTGTATTCTCAGACTTGCCTGCCAAAATCCTTTCTCACTGTGCAAGGTGTTCAGGTGTCAGTTTAGTGGCAGTAAGCTGAACCAGTGCACTGCAAGTGAGGACTAGGATTGTGGAGACTCTCCTTGTGTCTATTATTCCATCTCTGACCAAGGAGTTTACTGCCACACCCGTTGGTAACCCTTTAGGGTTTTTGCTGTTGCCCTTAGCAACAGCATTTCGGGTTCTCTACGTATTAAATCACTACATCTCGCTTCTTTCCATCTGAGCATTCCTAATACTAGGGAGACACCCAGTTTCTTAGCCTTTGGGCTTCTCTGTTCATTTTGTGTTTATTTTGTTACCCTATCACCTTCTGTGTATGTAATGTCATAATTCCCCAGTCTGTCTGTGGGTTCATTTGTTTTGCATCCCTCACCGTTCAGACACCGGTACATTCCTGCTGGCACTGGTGTGCATAACAAGGTTAAAGTAATTTTGGAATACTTGAGCTACGTCAGATGTGTTAGTCAAAAGAGTTGCAGAATGAGAATCATAGAGGGCTATAACATGATTACATTGTTTGAATTATTTAGTCATATTAGCCAGGAGAGTGCCTGTTTTGTTTCCCCATTGAAAATATTCAATGTCATGCTTGACATAGCCATTGACCTGATTATTAACCCCTTCCAAATGATATCTTTACACATCACAGTAGCATATATACCAACATGACTCATTCCAGGAGAATAAAAATGCTCTGCTCCTGGACTTCCCTCTTAATGTATGATTGCCATAATCTGTTTTGAACTGGTGAATTGATAAGTAAGGTCTTTCAGCACAGGTGATGGCAATCATAAATTAAGAGGAACGTCCAGGGACAGAGCATTTGTCCCTCCTGGAAAGGGTCATGTTCGGAGCTATGCAGTAGCATGGGTAGACAG
Source organism: Pseudophryne corroboree (assembly GCF_028390025.1). Lineage (NCBI taxonomy): Eukaryota > Metazoa > Chordata > Amphibia > Anura > Myobatrachidae > Pseudophryne > Pseudophryne corroboree. The sequence goes on along the minus strand of NC_086447.1, from coordinate 353,249,161 downwards.
ATGCCCAATCAGAACCACATTATCATCATAATCAAACTTCACATTCCGCCCAGTCTTTGTTTAACTGCACTGGGAGGATCCAGCCTCATCACTCTCCTCAAACTTAAACACAGCCTGCTGTGCAGCCTCCTCTTCTGTCTCTGACTGCAGCTCCTTAGTCCTTCTCCTGCTCATCTCCTCCTTCATCGTAATTATACACAAATAACACCTAAAAATCAACCAAACTAACAAAAACATACATGATCATGTTTTGGAATGTTCAGCCGTGTTTGGAATAAATACGACACAACCAAATATGATTGCATACAGCATAGAAATACACAAATCAGTGAAATACGGTTCTTAGTAAGTTTAAGTGTTTGGTCGGGAAAAAACACGCGTGTCTCAGCATCACCATGTTTCACTCTATCAAACATGAATCTTTACCCCTGAGAAACTGGTATAGTTTCATAAGGCCCATCTATCACATTCAAAAGTTCAATAGCTCAAGTACTGTACACTATTTTATTCAAACTGTTGAAAAATGTGAATTGCTTATTGTGTTATAAATTAAATTAAAAATAAGATTTTACTTACCGATAAATCTATTTCTCGTAGTCCGTAGTGGATGCTGGGGACTCCGTCAGGACCATGGGGAATAGCGGCTCCGCAGGAGACAGGGCACAAAAATAAAAGCTTTAGGATCAGGTGGTGTGCACTGGCTCCTCCCCTATGACCCTCCTCCAAGCCTCAGTTAGGATACTGTGCCCGGACGAGCGTACACAATAAGGAAGGATTTTGAATCCCGGGTAAGACTCCTACCAGCCACACCAATCACACTGTACAACCTGTGATCTGAACCCAGTTAACAGCATGATAACAGCGGAGCCTCTGAAAAGATGGCTCACAACAATAATAACCCGATTTTTGTAACAATAACTATGTACAAGTATTGCAGACAATCCGCACTTGGGATGGGCGCCCAGCATCCACTACGGACTACGAGAAATAGATTTATCGGTAAGTAAAATCTTATTTTCTCTGACGTCCTAGTGGATGCTGGGGACTCCGTCAGGACCATGGGGATTATACCAAAGCTCCCAAACGGGCAGGAGAGTGCGGATGACTCTGCAGCACCGAATGAGAGAACTCCAGGTCCTCTTTAGCCAGGGTATCAAATTTGTAGAATTTTACAAACGTGTTCTCCCCCGACCACGTAGCTGCTCGGCAGAGTTGTAATGCCGAGACCCCTCGGGCAGCCGCCCAGGATGAGCCCACCTTCCTTGTGGAATGGGCCTTGACAGATTTAGGCTGTGGCAGGCCTGCCACAGAATGTGCAAGTTGAAATGTGCTACAAATCCAACGAGCAATCGTCTGCTTAGAAGCAAGAGCACCCAGTTTGTTGGGTGCATACAGGATAACAGCGAGTCAGTTTTCCTGACTCCAGCCGTCCTGGAAACCAATATTTTCAGGGCCCTGACAACATCTAGCAACTTGGAGTTCTCCAAGTCCCTAGTAGCCGCAGGTACCACAATAAGCTGGTTCAGGTGAAACGCTGACACCACCTTAGGAAGAAACTGGGGACGAGTCCGCAGTTCTGCCCTGTCCGAATGGACAATCAGATATGGCTTTTGTGAGACAAAGCCGCCAATTCTGACACTCGCCTGGCCGAGGCCAGGGCCAACAGCATGGTCACTTTCCATGTGAGATATTTCAAATCCACAGATTTGAGCGGTTTAAAATGTGATTTGAGGAATCCCAGAACTACGTTGAGATCCCACAGTGCCACTGGAGGCACAAAAAGGGGGTTGTATATGCAATACTCCCTTGACAAACTTCTGGACTTCAGGAACTGAAGCCAATTCTTTCTGGAAGAAAATTTACAGGGCCGAAATTTGAACCTTAATGGACCCCAATTTGAGGCCCATAGACACTCCTGTTTGCAGGAAATGCAGGAATCGACCGAGTTGAAATTTCTTCGTGGGGCCTTCCTGGCCTCACACCACGCAACATATTTTCGCCACATGTGGTGATAATGTTTTGCGGTCACCTCCTTCCTGGCTTTGACCAGGGTAGGAATGACCTCTTCCGGAATGCCTTTTTCCCTTAGGATCTGGCGTTCCACCGCCATGCCGTCAAACGCAGCCGCGGTAAGTCTTGGAACAGACCTGGTACTTGCTGAAGCAAGTCCCTTCTTAGCGGCAGAGGCCATGAGTCCTCTGTGAGCATTTCTTGAAGTTCCGGGTGCCACGTCCTTCTTGGCCAATCCGGAGCCACGAGTATAGTTCTTACTCCTCTACGTCTTATAATTCTCAGTACCTTGGTTATGAGAAGCAGAGGAGGGAACACATACAGCGACTGGTACACCCACGGTGTTACCAGAACGTCCACAGATATTGCTTGAGGGTCTCTTGACCTGGCGCAATACCTGTCCAGTTTTTTGTTCAGGCGGGACGCCATCATGTCCACCTTTGGTCTTTCCCAACGGTTCACAATCATGTGGAATACTTCCCGATGAAGTCCCCACTCTCCCGGGTGGAGGTCGTGCCTGCTGAGGAAGTCTGCTTCCCAGTTGTCCACTCCCGGAATGAACACTGCTGACAGTGCTATCACATGATTTTTCGCCCAGCGAAGAATCCTTGCAGTTTCTGCCATTGCCCTCCTGCTTCTTGTGCCGCCCTGTCTGTTTACGTGGGCGACTGCCGTGATGTTGTCCCACTGGATCAATACCGGCTGACCTTGAAGCAGAGGTCTTGCTAAGCTTAGAACATTGTAAATTGCCCTTAGCTCCAGTATATTTATGTGGAGAGAAGTCTCCAGACTTGATCACACTCCCTGGAAATTTTTTCCCTGTGTGACTGCTCCCCAGCCTCTCAGGCTGGCATCCGTGGTCACCAGGACCCAGTCCTGAATGCCGAGTCTGCGGCCCTTTAGTAGATGAGCACTCTGCAGCCACCGCAGAAGAAACACCCTTGTCCTTGGAGACAGGGTTATCCGCTGATGCATCTGAAGATGCGATCCGGACCATTTTTCCAGCAGATCCCACTGAAAAGTTCTTGCGTGAAATCTACCGAATGGAATCGCTTCGTAAGAAGCCACCATTTTTCCCAGGACCCTTGTGCAATGATGCACTGACACTTTTCCTGGTTTTAGGAGGTTCCTGACTAGCTCGGATAACTCCCTGGCTTTCTTCTCCGGGAGAAACACCTTTTTCTGGACTGTGTCCAGAATCATCCCTAGGAACAGCAGACGTGTCGTCGGAAACAGCTGCGGTTTTGGAATATTTAGAATCCACCCGTGCTGTCGTAGAACTACTTGAGATAGTGCTACTCCGACCTCCAACTGTTCTCTGGACCTTGCCCCTATCAGGAGATCGTCCATTTTCTTTGAAGAAGAATCATCATTTCGGCCATTACCTTGGTAAGGACCCGGGGTGCCGTGGACAATCCAACCGGCAGCGTCTGAAACTGATAGTGACAGTTCTGTACCACGAACCTGAGGTACCCTTGGTGAGAAGGGCAAATTGGGACATGGAGGTAAGCATCCCTGATGTCCCGGGACACCATATAGTCCCCTTCTTCCTGGTTCGCTATCACTGCTCTGAGTGACTCCATCTTGATTTGAACCTTTGTATGTAAGTGTTCAACTATTTCAGATTTAGAATAGGTCTCACCGAGCCGTCTGGCTTCAGTACCACAATATAGTGTGGAATAATACCCCTTTCCTTGTTGTAGGAGGGGTACTTTGATTATCACCTGCTGGGAATACAGCTTGTGAATTGTTTCCACTACTGCCTCCCTGTCGGAGGGAGACGTTGGTAAAGCAGACTTCAGGAACCTGCGAGGGGGAGACGTCTCGAATTTCCAATCTGTACCCCTGGGATACTACTTGTAGGATCCAGGGGTCCACTTGCGAGTGAGCCCACTGCGTGCTGAAACTCTTGAGACGACCCCCCCCACCGCACCTGAGTCCGCTTGTACGGCCCCAGCGTCATGCTGAGGACTTGGCAGAAGCGGTGGAGGGCTTCTGTTTCTGGGAATGGGCTGCCTGCTGCAGTCTTCTTCCCTTTCCTCTATCCCATGGCAGATATGACTGGCCTTTTGCCCGCTTGCCCTTATGGGGACGAAAGGACTGAGGCTGAAAAGACGTTGTCTTTTTCTCCTTTATACGGCAATACTTCCATGTGCCGTTTGGAATCTGCATCACCTGACCACTGTCGTGTCCATAAACAACTTCTGGCAGATATGGACATCGCACTTACTCTTGATGCCAGAGTGCAAATATCCCTCTGTGCATCTCGCATATATAGAAATGCATCCTTTAAATGCTCTATAGTCAATAAAATACTGTCCCTGTCAAGGGTATCAATATTTTCAGTCAGGGAATCCGACCAAGCCACCCCAGCGCTGCACATCCAGGCTGAGGCGATCGCTGGTCGCAGTATAACACCAGTATGTGTGTATATACTTTTTAGGATATTTTCCAGCCTCCTATCAGCTGGCTCCTTGAGGGCGGCCCTATCTGGAGACGGTACCGCCACTTGTTTTGATAAGCGTGTGAGCGCCTTATCCACCCTAAGGGGTGTTTCCCAACGCGCCCTAACTTCTGGCGGGAAAGGGTATACCGCCAATAATTTTCTATCGGGGGAAACCCACGCATCATCACACACTTCATTTAATTTATCTGATTCAGGAAAAACTACAGGTAGTTTTTTCACACTCCACATAATACCCTTTTTTGTGGTACTTGTAGTATCAGAAATATGTAACACCTCCTTCATTGCCCTTAACAAGTAACGTGTGGCCCTAAAGGAAAATACGTTTGTTTCTTCACCGTCGACACTGGAGTCAGTGTCCGTGTCTGTGTCTGTGTCGACCGACTGAGGTAAAAGGACGTTTTAACGCCCCTGACGGTGTTTGAGACGCCTGGACAGGTACTAATTGGTTTGCCGGCCGTCTCATGTCGTCAACCGACCTTGCAGCGTGTTGACATTATCACGTAATTCCTTAAATAAGCCATCCATTCCGGTGTCGACTCCCTAGAGAGTGACATCACCATTACAGGCAATTGCTCCGCCTCCTCACCAACATCGTCCTCATACATGTCGACACACACGTACCGACACACAGCACACACACAGGGAATGCTCTGATAGAGGACAGGACCCCACTAGCCCTTTGGGGAGACAGAGGGAGAGTTTGCCAGCACACACCAAAAACGCTATAATTATACAGGGACAACCTTTATATAAGTGTTTTTCCCTTATAGCATTTTAATATATATAGTCATATCGCCAAATAAGTGCCCCCCCTCTCTGTTTTAACCCTGTTTCTGTAGTGCAGTGCAGGGGAGAGCCTGGGAGCCTTCCCACCAGCATTTCTGTGAGGGAAAATGGCGCTGTGTGCTGAGGAGAATAGGCCCCGCCCCCTTTTCGGTGGGCTTCTTCTCCCGTTTTTCTGAGACCTGGCAGGGGTTAAATACATCCATATAGCCCCCAGGGGCTATATGTGATGTATTTTTAGCCAGAATAAGGTACTATCATTGCTGCCCAGGGCGCCCCCCCCAGCGCCCTGCACCCTCAGTGACCGCTGCTATGAAGTGTGCTGACAACAATGGCGCACAGCTGCAGTGCTGTGCGCTACCTTATGAAGACTGAAAAGTCTTCTGCCGCCGGTTTCTGGATCTCTTCACTTTTCGGCATCTGCAAGGGGGTCGGCGGCGCGGCTCCGGGACGAACCCCAGGGTGAGACCTGTGTTCCGACTCCCTCTGGAGCTAATGGTGTCCAGTAGCCTAAGAAGCCAATCCATCCTGCACGCAGGTGAGTTCACTTCTCTCCCCTAAGTCCCTCGATGCAGTGAGCCTGTTGCCAGCAGGACTCACTGAAAATAAAAAACCTAACAAAACTTTTACTCTAAGCAGCTCTTTAGGAGAGCCACCTAGATTGCACCCTTCTCGGCCGGGCACAAAAATCTAACTGAGGCTTGGAGGAGGGTCATAGGGGGAGGAGCCAGTGCACACCACCTGATCCTAAAGCTTTTATTTTTGTGCCCTGTCTCCTGCGGAGCCGCTATTCCCCATGGTCCTGACGGAGTCCCCAGCATCCACTAGGACGTCAGAGAAATTGGCATTAAATTATATATATCATTAATTTGTACTGTATTTTTGCGCACAAAAAAAAAGAAATCAACATTTTGAATAATTTCTTCTAAGTAATGGCTTCAATGGGCATGGGGGCAGGAATACATGTATGGAACCAAGGGGTTGGTGACCACGAAATGACTGTCCTATATGGTCATTAGGAAGAGAATGGGGTGCCATTGACATTGCAGTGTAGACCAGTATGAAGCGTAATGGATGTAGTAAAAATGTTGACAAAGACAGTTATGATGTAGATATTGGTAAAATGTTGCAGGCAACATGTCAAAATTGTCTGAATGTCAATATTAGAGTTAGGCTGCGGGTGGGAAGGTTATGGATAGGCTGTGCGGGTAGGTTAGGGTTAGGCACTAGCGGTAGGGTTAGGGCAGACATTCTCACCGGAATGCTGCAACATAGCACTTTTGACCTGGAAGTGGCAATCACATGACTGCTGAGACCCGGAAGACACTGCTAGAGCCACTGCGAGCCATCTGGGGCAGGTAAATCGCTAGAGCCACCAGCGACGATATGTTGACATTCTGACAAGTTGACATTTCATCACTGTATACATAATGAATCTCAGCTTGGTCAACATAGACATTTTCACATTTTCAATAGTCTCCTATCGATATGATGAAAGTAGACACCACACCCGAAGTTAAAGACTATAGGGTGAACTTAATCCTCCAGCCTACGCCACCTAAAAAGCTTCTTTCTGACTATTATGTATCAAGCCTTCCGGGGAGATAAAGTGGAGAAGTTGAACATATTAACCAATCAGCTTAAAAGTGACATATATCTAACACAATCAAAGCTGATTAGTCGCTATGAGCAGTTTCTCCACTTTATCTTGAATAACCAAAATTATACCCTCTGATAAGAACACAATCTTGCCCAACACAGAGAAGTAATAGAACACGAGGGCATGTACTGAAACTGGAAGGAGGTAGGTTCAGGGGAAATTTGAGGAAAAATTACTGCACAGAAAGTGGACAAGTGGAATAGCTTCCCATCAAAGGTGGTAGAAGCCAAGACAGTAGAGCAATTTAAACATGCAAAGGATAGACATAAGAAAATCCTTACAAAGAAATAAGGATCAAATAAGGTTTGAGGTAAAAATATGGTAAAAAAAAGGGGCAGACTAGATGAGCCAAGTGGTTCTTATCTTCCGTGAAATTCTATGTTTCTAACACCACATAATACTAACACAGAAAAAACCCAATATATTTTTGGGAAGAGAAGAGGATCCTTCCTCTTTGCCTCAATAAATTTCATTTATGTCTCATCAGCTTTTAGTCCAACACAGATTCTCCACTATGCCCAATATTTATCTTCCACCCTGCAGCTCGGCCATTCCTCCTGCTTGTAGATCATAACTTTCCAATCTTCCCCTGAGTTTTCATTACGCTTATGAATTTATTTTCTCAACACCACCCTTAAACCATGTTTTTAATCACAACAAACACATTTCCTGGCTCACTGTTGTATATCTGTCCAATCTTGCATATCCATGTTACAATTTATGCAGTACATACAGTACATTGTAAAACAGAAACCATATTGGTGGAACAGATACAGGTGCTTCTGTGCAAACAGTATGACATCATTTCTTTGTTTTCACTATAGTTATGGGACATCCAAAAATGCAGATTCATATCTCTGTTGATTACCTTGAAGGACAGTATATTTTTGGTAAAAGATATTTGGTACATATATACTGTAGATGAAACAGCTTCCCTATCAAGTTACATCCCCTCTGTACAGTCCACATAAACTCACATTTTGTCTTCCAACATTGCTGGGTGATAATATCATATACAACCCATTAAGAACCTAGCAACCTGGGGAACCATTATGTGACAAGTAGCATCTATCCTTGTGTATCAATGCCTATTTCCCTATAGATTGTAAGCTTGCGAGCAGGGCCTTCCTACCTCTGTCTGTCTGTCTGTCTTTGCCCAGTTTTGTTCTATAATTGTTGTTCTAATTGTAAAGCGCAACGGAATATGCTGCGCTATATAAGAAACTGCTAATAAAAAAAAAAAAATACTTTATACAGTAGTTTACAGTTCTACACTGTGAAGCTTACTAGTGCACAAAGACAAAACCCCTCCAAGTGAGACACTGAAACGCCATCAACAGCTGTGATTGTCACCTGGCTGGGATTCTGTGCCAATGTTAGTAATAGTGTAGAAACATATAACAGAAATTAGAAGACCAGCATTTTGCAGAATAGGGGGGACTAATACCCATTCCAGCTGACACAAAATAAATATACTGTAACTGGATTTTGGGTCTGACTAATCTTTTCTGAGGAGTCAGTTCTCATTAGCTTTCAGTTTAAGGCAAACTGCTTTTGATCTCTTTGTGATGATAGCTTGGTTATTAATCTGACAGGGTAGAGTCGGAAAATGATGTGACATTTACAGACTGCTCCGAATTGATGTCAGCAGGGCAAACCTGGGGGAATCTGTTTCTCAGTTTTTTTCCCCTTTGAAATAAATAATAAAGTAATATTTTTCTTGTTAGTGACAGACATTGTTAATTTGTTTTATATCTAGGTAGCAATAAATAAATGTAACGACATAATCTTAAACACGTTTTATGCTATACAGTAGCTTTAATTTCATACAATATGTGTTTATTGAAGGGTCTTTCTACTCAGTGGGTGAGCGTTTTGTTGGAGGTTTCTAGCAGTACAGAATGCAGGCCTGCTCACTAAAACCTCCTGTCTTACTCAATAAAAGTGAGTGTCATTCATTAGAGATTTGACACTACCATTGGAAGGACACTTCATTAATCAGAGTCATTTCAGTGAATATTTACAAAATAGAGAAATCCATATATATGAAATATAATCAAATTTATACTGACCATAAGAGTAATAAACTCTTATTTTATATTGTCATTTTATTTTTGTAACAGCATTTATGCATCTGACTTTCTAAGCTCATTAAGATACTAGACAGTGTCAGTAGTACTTACTGCTCTAAGACGGCATTTTTCCCATGAGTGCAATGGACATCTTTCATTTGATATAGGATAAATATGGACAGCATATAATTCTGATAATTATGAAGCTGACAATGATGCAAACATAAACAAATAACTGTAAAAATAGATACAAAATCACCAATGAAACTAGAGAACAGTATTTCTCATAGCAGGATATATATATATTTTTTACTAGGTCACAAATTCTTACAATTTAAAATATGAAGCTCAGTGTTATGATACTATTGAATTATTATATCAGACTCCTAGAGTCATGCTAGAGAGGAATGTAGTTATGTAACCGGTGGTCAGGAGACCCCCGGTTACTATACTGGCAGCTACATCCCACCCACCCACAAGCCCTACTGTCGGCATGCCAACTAACAGGGACTATTCCCACTCGTGGGTGTCCATGACACCCATAGACTGGGAATAGAACCTGTGCCGAGCGCAGCTTGCAACCGAGTCCACAGCGTGGCGAGCGAAACGAGCCTGCAAGGATCTTCGTTGCACCCGCACCCCCCACTGCCGGGTATCTCATTGATGGGATGCCAGCGTCGGTATGGTGACCGTCAGTCTCCTGACCGCTGATCATGTGATATACACCCCTAGAGAGGACTTCTGTCTATAACAACTGCTCATAGGGAGTCATTCCAAGTTGATCGTAGCTGTGCCAAGTTTAGCACAGCTACGATCGTTAACTCAGACATGCGGGGGGACGCCCAGCACAGGGCTAGCCCGCCCCGCATGTCAGTGCCGGCCCCCCCCGCACAAATACAAAAGCATCGCACAGAGGCGATGCCTTTGTATTTGAGGAGTAACTCCCGGCCAGCGCAGCTCCTGCAGCTGGCTGGGAATTGCTTGTCGCTCCTGCTGGCCGCAGCGGCTGTGTGAGACGTCACGCATCCGCTGCAGCCCACCCCCCCAATGGTCCGGCCATGCCTGCGTTGGCCGGACCGCTCCCCCTAAACGGTGGCCTAATGCCGCCGTTCAGCCCCCTCCCGCCTAGTGACTGCCTCTGTCTCAGAGGTGATCGCTAGGTAATGAAAGCTGCCATGCGCCGGCACACTGCGGTGCCGGCACATGCGCAGTTCTGACCCGATCGCTGTGCTGCGACAAACTGCAGTGAGCGATCGGGTTGGAATGACCCCCATTGTTCCCATACAGTATGATATACTTACCGGTACTTATAATGGCGTTAGGTCTTAAACTCTGGACAGTAGGAGCTTATATAATAAATGGCAGTAAGCTGAAATGGGCAACAACAGTCGGACTAAAAAACAAATAGTGATATGCATAGGACTAGGCTAGAATAGCAGAATAAAATGGTTAAGCAGGAGTGTACACAGCAGAGAAACACAATATGGCTGACAGGGGTAGTATTGCAGCAATGCAGGAGAGCACAGGATCTCACAGTAACTATAAATGAGGTAGCAGTAGTGATTCACAATAATGCATACACAGGCGAATCCACAATTAGAGTCATACACAGATTTGCACAGAACTTTCAATATGAGTAGCAGTGGTTATACTCAATGATATAGGCACTTAGTTGAGGAAACATGGACAGGATGCAAAAGCATGACACCAGAATTTAGTCAGCCAAGAACAGGGACTGAATGACATGGATTGCCAGAAATGGATTGCAGCTGTAAAGCTGCACATACAGCCTAGCAACAACCGGGACCAGAAACCACCAAAGTTGGAAGCCCAATTGCCTAGCAACTGTCGGGACCATTGGGCAGTGTGGCCGGCATGACATGGCATCCCAGCAGTTAGGAGCTGATTTACTGGTACTTTATCTCCATCCATGTTATCTCCATCCAAGGCTTAGTAAATAGACCCCCAAATCTGAAACGGTAACCAGCCATAGATTGGTGAATGATTATTTTAGTGACAGTGTACCAATGAGCATGTCAGACAGTTCCTTTAACTACTGGCAGGTAAAAAAGGCTACTACATGTATTTGAAGCCCGTAGTACAAACTTGCTATGCTTTACTTAAGCTGCCCACCATCCAGTGTGTACTAGGAAAGCGTTTTCAGCATATCCAGGAACTTTGTGATCGATCAGTGTATGAGTCTGCTTCCTTTTTATGGAAAAAATTATGTTCATAAAAATAAACTACAAATTCCATAAGGAAGACCTTTTCTGTCAATGTACAGACTACTGTAATGGTGGATTCCAGTGGGGATGAATTAATATTGTGGGATGATGATGTTAACACTGATGAGGATGACAACATCTTCCCACTTTAGAGAAGAGATCATTAACAAAACAACACTGTTAGCTTTGCACTGTGAGCCCATTGGTAACTTGTTTAGCTTGTTTTGTAGGATCCTAAACAAACCAAGCACTTCAACCACAAAATTAGTAGTCCCTGTAGCTGAATTGCTTGGTTTGTTAAACTGAGCATGTTCTGTTTAATATCTAATAAAATGGGGGGTGGGAGTGTCCAAACACAATTCCATCTTGAACCAAATTTCTTTTCTGACACTTCTGTGTGGCAATGTTTCATAGATGTGTTATAAACTGCCATGTATTTGTGCTGTTGCTTTGTCACTTAGTAACCAGCTCGCTGCAGCCTTTGGCCAATATTGGTGAAAACAATATTACAAATGTATGTTTATAAGTTGTTGCTGTGATGTGTTTCATCATACAACTCACGGAATAGCGGGGCACACTCCTGCTTTGCTATACACTACAATGGGAGACAGCAGCATAGCAGCTTGCTGTAGTGGGAATGCTATCTGCAGCAATGCTGTACATCTGTATGAGCTGTGAGGTGGTAAAATTGACTGGAAATGAATGTTTGAGGTTAAGAATACTAAAGGAACAAAAACAGTCCCAAATTAATTGATTTTAGCAGTTTTTAGCATTTAAAAAAATATAAAACACGTAAGGGCAATTTTTCTAAATTAGATCCAAAACCAAACTACGAAATTATTACAGATCCAAAACCAAAACACGGGGGGTCGACACAGATCTCTTGTTGGGAATGTTGTTGTTGGGAATGTTGTAGATCTGTTCACTCTAGTCTGAAAAAAATTATTTAAAGTGGAACGTGAAGCCCTGAAAGTTTTGCACTAAAATATGGTCAATAAATATGTGTTTAGTTTTGTATTGGACTTTTTGCTTTATCAGCACTTTAATGAATAATACATATAAGCTCTTACAGTACAGTAGTTTTAATGTTCACTTCCTTGGAAGAAAGAGCAGAGAAATGCCCTGATATATTTACTGATTGCTAGGCACAGTTACTGTATGATGAGTTGTATGGGTCAAGCTAATTATATGCTTTCTGAGTACAGTATGAGCAATCTGTGTCTGCGGAAACACATATTATGATAAAATGAGAGGTAAACAGTGTTACTTACAGAGTCCAATTTGGTTAATTTAGCATTTTTTCTACAGATATCTAAACATCCTGACCTTGATGTGAACTAAGTACATTGATGTCATCTTAAATCCTATTACTGGGATACTTTGATGTTAGACAAAGAGCATTAGAAAGGGAAATAAGCAATGTAATGCTGTACATGGTCATGGCAACCTATATATAATATTAATGCAAACAAGACAAACTATGAACATGTTACATAAGCTGAGCATTGTGAAATACATTCCCAGTTATAAGGGATGGAATGGTGAAAAAATCTGCCGCTGCATTCTTAGTGCACACACAAAAAAGGGCCATGGCCACACATCACAGGGCATGCCAAGAGTCATGGGGCATGGCCTCAGCATGCACCGGCTGCAGTATGCCGGCTGAGCAGAGCGCTCGAAGACAAAGGGCCTACTGTAATTCAGACCTGATCGCATAAGCAAAATCTTTCTCTAATGGGCAAAACCATGGGGTCATTCCGAGTTGATCGCTCGCTGACGATTTTCGCAGCGATCAGGTGAAAAAACAGCATTTATGCGCATGCGTATGGGCTGCAATGTGCACGCGCGATGTACGGGTACAAAGCTCTTTGTGGGTGTGCTCAGGTTCTAGAGAAGTTTTCCTTCGCACTGACGGATGCAAGAAGATTGACAGAAAGGGGGCGTTTCTGGGTGTCAACTGACCGTTTTCAGGAAGTGTTTGCAAAAATGCAGGCATTTCTGAAAAAACGCAGGCGTAGCTGGGCATTCGCTGAGTGGGTGTATGACGTCAAATCCGGACCGAATAGGCTGAAGTGATCGCAAGTGCTGAGTAGGTTCAGAGCTACTCAGAAACTGCACAAACTGTTTTTGCAAAGCTCGGCTGCACATGCGTTTGCACTTCTGCTAAGCTAAAATACTCTCCCCAGTGGGCGGCAGCATAGCGTTTGCATGGATGCTAAAAACTGCTAGCGAGCGATCAACTCGGAATGACCCCCCATGTGCACTGAAGGTGGGGTAGATGTTACATGTGCAGAGAGAGTTAAGGTGTGTACATACACACGGTGAGATCCTTGCTAGGCCCGATTTTTACTTGCGATTTCCCTTGAACTCCCCGGAGCCCAGATAGCACAGATTTTGACTAACTTTTCTTGAGATATGGACTATGTGTGCTTACGATTTTGGCTTATGGGAGATTTTGGCTTATGTGAGATGTCATTGACATGTGAGATGAACTGCATAGTACACCGATCTAGCAAGGATTGACTTGCCTGCACAGGCTATCTTTTCTTGCGATGCCGACCTGGCGGGACCGCGCATCGGGATCACAAGATGATTTCACCTTGCGATCTGCACTAACTTTTCTTGCGATTTTGACTATATAGTCAAAATCGGAAGAAAATATCTCACCGTGTGTACTAGAGATGAGCGGGTTCGGTTCCTCGGAATCCGAACCCGCCCGAACTTCAGGTTTTTTTACACGGGTCCGAGCGACTCGGATCTTCCCGCCTTGCTCGGTTAACCCGAGCGCGCCCGAACGTCATCATCACGCTGTCGGATTCTCGCGAGGCTCGGATTCTATCGCGAGACTCGGATTCTATATAAGGAGCCGCGCGTCGCCGCCATTTTCACACGTGCATTGAGATTCATAGGGAGAGGACGTGGCTGGCGTCCTCTCCGTTTATAGAGATTCGAGAAGAGAGTGAGACAGAGAGAGACACAGTAGTAATTTTGGGGAGCATTAGGAGGAGTACTACTACTACTAGTACTTGCTGAAGTGATAGAGATAGTGTGACTGTATTATCTGACTTGTGGGGGAGACACTGACAGTGGGGAGCAGTTAGAGTCTGAGAGCAGGACTCAGGACTCAGGAGTACATATAACGTACAGTGCACACTTTTGCTGCCAGAGTGCCACACTGCCATTGTTTGTGACCACACTGACCACCAGTATAATATATATTGTGATTGTCTGCTTAGGACTCAGGAGTACTACTTGCAAGTTGCTGATAGTGTGACCAGTGACCTGACCACCAGTTTAATAATCACCACCAGTTTATGAGTTTAATATATATATATATATATATATATATAATTGTATATAATATATATATAATATTGTATACCACCTAGCACCTACCCGTGTTTTTTTTTTTTTTTCTTTCTTCTTTATACATACTACTATAGTAGCTTACTGTAGCAGTCTGCGGTGCTGCTGAGCTGACAGTGTCCAGCAGGTCCGTCATCAGTCATTACATAATAAATATATATACCTGTCCGGCTGCAGTACTAGTGATATTATATAATTATATATATATATATATTGATTTCATCTCATTATCATCCAGTCTATATTATCAGCAGACACAGTACGTTAGTCCACGGCTGTAGCTACCTCTGTGTCGGCACTCGGCAGTACATCCATAATTGTATACCACCTACCCGTGGTTTTTTTTTTCTTTCTTCTTTATACATACTACTATAGTAGCTTACTGTAGCAGTCTGCGGTGCTGCTGAGCTGACAGTGTCCAGCAGGTCCGTCATCAGTCATTACATAATAAATATATATACCTGTCCGGCTGCAGTACTAGTGATATTATATATACATATATATTGATTTCATCTCATTATCATCCAGTCTATATTATCAGCAGACACAGTACGGTAGTCCACGGCTGTAGCTACCTCTGTGTCGGCACTCGGCAGTCCATCCATAATTGTATACCACCTACCCGTGGTTTTTTTTTTTCTTTCTTCTTTATACATACTACTATAGTAGCTTACTGTAGCAGTCTGCAGTGCTGCTGAGCTGACAGTGTCCAGCAGGTCCGTCATCAGTCATTACATAATAAATATATATACCTGTCCGGCTGCAGTACTAGTGATATTATATATACATATATATTGATTTCATCTCATTATCATCCAGTCTATATTATCAGCAGACACAGTACGGTAGTCCACGGCTGTAGCTACCTCTGTGTCGGCACTCGGCAGTCCATCCATAATTGTATACCACCTACCCGTGGTTTTTTTTTTCTTTCTTCTTTATACATACTACTATAGTAGCTTACTGTAGCAGTCTGCGGTGCTGCTGAGCTGACAGTGTCCAGCAGGTCCGTCATCAGTCATTACATAATAAATATATATACCTGTCCGGCTGCAGTACTAGTGATATTATATATACATATATATTGATTTCATCTCATTATCATCCAGTCTATATTATCAGCAGACACAGTACGGTAGTCCACGGCTGTAGCTACCTCTGTGTCGGCACTCGGCAGTCCATCCATAATTGTATACCACCTACCCGTGGTTTTTTTTTCTTTCTTCTTTATACATACTACTATAGTAGCTTACTGTAGCAGTCTGCGGTGCTGCTGAGCTGACAGTGTCCAGCAGGTCCGTCATCAGTCATTACATAATAAATATATATACCTGTCCGGCTGCAGTACTAGTGATATTATATATACATATATATTGATTTCATCTCATTATCATCCAGTCTATATTAGCAGCAGACACAGTACGGTAGTCCACGGCTGTAGCTACCTCTGTGTCGGCACTCGGCAGTCCATCCATAAGTATACTAGTATCCATCCACATCCATTGTTTACCTGAGGTGCCTTTTAGTTGTGCCTATTAAAATATGGAGAACAAAAATGTTGAGGTTCCAAAATTAGGGAAAGATCAAGATCCACTTCCACCTCGTGCTGAAGCTGCTGCCACTAGTCATGGCCGAGACGATGAAATGCCAGCAACGTCGTCTGCCAAGGCCGATGCCCAATGTCATAGTACAGAGCATGTAAAATCCAAAACACCAAATATCAGTAAAAAAAGGACTCAAAAATCTAAAATAAAATTGTCGGAGGAGAAGCGTAAACTTGCCAATATGCCATTTACCACACGGAGTGGCAAGGAACGGCTGAGGCCCTGGCCTATGTTCATGGCTAGTGGTTCAGCTTCACATGAGGATGGAAGCACTCAGCCTCTTGCTAGAAAAATGAAAAGACTCAAGCTGGCAAAAGCACCGCAAAGAACTGTGCGTTCTTCGAAATCCCAAATCCACAAGGAGAGTCCAATTGTGTCGGTTGCGATGCCTGACCTTCCCAACACTGGACGTGAAGAGCATGCGCCTTCCACCATTTGCACGCCCCCTGCAAGTGCTGGAAGGAGCACCCGCAGTCCAGTTCCTGATAGTCAGATTGAAGATGTCAGTGTTGAAGTACACCAGGATGAGGAGGATATGGGTGTTGCTGGCGCTGGGGAGGAAATTGACAAGGAGGATTCTGATGGTGAGGTGGTTTGTTTAAGTCAGGCACCCGGGGAGACACCTGTTGTCCGTGGGAGGAATATGGCCGTTGACATGCCTGGTGAAAATACCAAAAAAATCAGCTCTTCGGTGTGGAAGTATTTCAACAGAAATGCGGACAACATTTGTCAAGCCGTGTGTTGCCTTTGTCAAGCTGTAATAAGTAGGGGTAAGGATGTTAACCACCTCGGAACATCCTCCCTTATACGTCACCTGCAGCGCATTCATAATAAGTCAGTGACAAGTTCAAAAACTTTGGGCGACAGCGGAAGCAGTCCACTGACCAGTAAATCCCTTCCTCTTGTAACCAAGCTCACGCAAACCACCCCACCAACTCCCTCAGTGTCAATTTCCTCCTTCCCCAGGAATGCCAATAGTCCTGCAGGCCATGTCACTGGCAATTCTGACGAGTCCTCTCCTGCCTGGGATTCCTCCGATGCATCTATACGTGTAACGCCTACTGCTGCTGGCGCTGCTGTTGTTGCTGCTGGGAGTCGATGGTCATCCCAGAGGGGAAGTCATACTCGTAAGCCCACTTTTACTACGTCCACCAAGCAATTGACTGTCCAACAGTCCTTTGCGAGGAAGATGAAATATCACAGCAGTCATCCTGCTGCAAAGCGGATAACTGAGGCCTTGGCATCCTGGGTGGTGAGAAACGTGGTTCCGGTATCCATCATTACTGCAGAGCCAACTAGAGACTTGTTGGAGGTACTGTGTCCCCGGTACCAAATACCATCTAGGTTCCATTTCTCTAGGCAGGCGATACCGAAAATGTACACAGACCTCAGAAAAAGAGTCACCAGTGTCCTAAAAAATGCAGCTGTACCCAATGTCCACTTAACCACGGACATGTGGACAAGTGGAGCAGGGCAGGGTCAGGACTATATGACTGTGACAGCCCACTGGGTAGATGTATGGACTCCCGCCGCAAGAACAGCAGCGGCGGCACCAGTAGCAGCATCTCGCAAACGCCAACTCTTTCCTAGGCAGGCTACGCTTTGTATCACCGGTTTCCAGAATACGCACACAGCTGAAAACCTCTTACGGCAACTGAGGAAGATCATCGCGGAATGGCTTACCCCAATTGGACTCTCCTGTGGATTTGTGGCATCGGACAACGCCAGCAATATTGTGTGCGCATTAAATCTGGGCAAATTCCAGCACGTCCCATGTTTTGCACATACCTTGAATTTGGTGGTGCAGAATTTTTTAAAAAACGACAGGGGCGTGCAAGAGATGCTGTCGGTGGCCAGAAGAATTGCGGGACACTTTCGGCGTACAGGCACCACGTACAGAAGACTGAAGCAACACCAAAAACGCCTGAACCTGCCCTGCCATCATCTGAAGCAAGAAGTGGTAACGAGGTGGAATTCAACCCTATATATGCTTCAGAGGTTGGAGGAGCAGCAAAAGGCCATTCAAGCCTATACAATTCAGCACGATATAGGAGGTGGAATGCACCTGTCTCAAGCGCAGTGGAGAATGATTTCAACGTTGTGCAAGGTTCTGCTGCCCTTTGAACTTGCCACACGTGAAGTCAGTTCAGACACTGCCAGCCTGAGTCAGGTCATTCCCCTCATCAGGCTTTTGCAGAAGAAGCTGGAGACATTGAAGGAGGAGCTAACACGGAGCGATTCCGCTAGGCATGTGGGACTTGTGGATGGAGCCCTTAATTCGCTTAACAAGGATTCACGGGTGGTCAATCTGTTGAAATCAGAGCACTACATTTTGGCCACCGTGCTTGATCCTAGATTTAAAACCTACCTTGGATCTCTCTTTCCGGCAGACACAAGTCTGCTGGGGTTCAAAGACCTGCTGGTGAGAAAATTGTCAAGTCAAGCGGAACGCGACCTGTCAACATCTCCTCCTTCACATTCTCCCGCAACTGGGGGTGCGAGGAAAAGGCTCAGAATTCCGAGCCCACCCGCTGGCGGTGATGCAGGGCAGTCTGGAGCGACTGCTGATGCTGACATCTGGTCCGGACTGAAGGACCTGTCAACGATTACGGACATGTCGTCTACTGTCACTGCATATGATTCTCTCCCCATTGAAAGAATGGTGGAGGATTATATGAGTGACCGCATCCAAGTAGGCACGTCACACAGTCCGTACTTATACTGGCAGGAAAAAGAGGCAATTTGGAGGCCCTTGCACAAACTGGCTTTATTCTACCTAAGTTGCCCTCCCACAAGTGTGTACTCCGAAAGAGTGTTTAGTGCCGCCGCTCACCTTGTCAGCAATCGGCGTACGAGGTTACTTCCAGAAAATGTGGAGAAGATGATGTTCATTAAAATGAATTATAATCAATTCCTCCGTGGAGACATTGACCAGCAGCAATTGCCTCCACAAAGTACACAGGGAGCTGAGATGGTGGATTCCAGTGGGGACGAATTGATAATCTGTGAGGAGGGGGATGTACATGGTGATATATCGGAGGATGATGATGAGGTGGACATCTTGCCTCTGTAGAGCCAGTTTGTGCAAGGAGAGATTAATTGCTTCTTTTTTGGTGGGGGTCCAAACCAACCCGTCATTTCAGTCACAGTCGTGTGGCAGACCCTGTCACTGAAATGATGGGTTGATTAAAGTGTGCATGTCCTGTTTATACAACATAAGGGTGGGTGGGAGTGCCCAAGGACAATTCCATCTTGCACCTCTTTTTTCTTTAATTTTTCTTTGCGTCATGTGCTGTTTGGGGAGTGTTTTTTGGAAGGGCCATCCTGCGTGACACTGTAGTGCCACTCCTAGATGGGCCCGGTGTTTGTGTCGGCCACTAGGGTCGCTTATCTTACTCACACAGCTACCTCATTGCGCCTCTTTTTTTCTTTGCGTCATGTGCTGTTTGGGGAGTGTTTTTTGGAAGGGCCATCCTGCGTGACACTGCAGTGCCACTCCTAGATGGGCCCGGTGTTTGTGTCGGCCACTAGGGTCGCTTATCTTACTCACACAGCTACCTCATTGCGCCTCTTTTTTTCTTTGCGTCATGTGCTGTTTGGGGAGTGTTTTTTGGAAGGGCCATCCTGCGTGACACTGCAGTGCCACTCCTAGATGGGCCCGGTGTTTGTGTCGGCCACTAGGGTCGCTTATCTTACTCACACAGCTACCTCATTGCGCCTCTTTTTTTCTTTGCGTCATGTGCTGTTTGGGGAGTGTTTTTTGGAAGGGCCATCCTGCGTGACACTGCAGTGCCACTCCTAGATGGGCCAGGTGTTTGTGTCGGCCACTAGGGTCGCTTAGCTTAGTCATCCAGCGACCTCGGTGCAAATTTTAGGACTAAAAATAATATTGTGAGGTGTGAGGTATTCAGAATAGACTGAAAATGAGTGGAAATTATGGTTTTTGAGGTTAATAATACTTTGGGATCAAAATGACCCCCAAATTCTATGATTTAAGCTGTTTTTTAGTGTTTTTTGAAAAAAACACCCGAATCCAAAACACACCCGAATCCGACAAAAAAAATTCGGTGAGGTTTTGCCAAAACACGGTCGAACCCAAAACACGGCCGCGGAACCGAACCCAAAACCAAAACACAAAACCCGAAAAATTTCAAGTGCACATCTCTAGTGTGTACACACCCTTAGATTTGAGTGGGTTATTTTGTTTTTCTGTGCAACGTAAATATTGGCTAATTTATTTTGACACTGCAATCTAGATTTCAGTTTCAACACACCTCACCCAAATCTTACTCTCTCTGCACATGTTATATCTGCTCCACCTGCACTGCACATGGTTTTGCCCATCAGAGAAAAAAATTTCTGCTGCGATCAGGTCTGAATTACGCAAAAGTTGCTTGACGAGCTCTTCAGGCGTCTGGGTTGGCCCATTGGGCCATCTGCCCTTCTGACATTTGGCACTTACACTTGCTTGTGCCCGGAGCAATGTAGCACTTGAACGTAGGCTAATTACAATAAGAGTGTGTTTATAAAACACAAATACACACTGACTGTTACAAGGATGAATATGTGCATGAGAAAGCAGTATTGTTGGAAGGTTAGTACTTGCTCTCCTAGCAGTATTGAAACGCTTGTGAATGGCTGTTTGTGAATGATCCACTTTCATGCGTAATGAAAGATAAAATTCACTTTACTAATCAATGCAATTTTTGTCTGGGAATTTAGCTAGTTCTACATCATTCCAGTTTTGCAATAAAGATATAAAATTATGGGTGTGTTATGTTCATAATTCGACATGAGAATGTCGACATAGCTGTAATGTCGATATACTTGGCATGACCACGTCGACATCCATCATGTCGAATCTGATGAAATGTTAACTTGAATACAATGTTGACAAAGCGTTCTGTTGGCCTAGTGACGACTTTCCTGGCTTGGCGGGACTGGTGCCTCTAAGCCTCCCCTCCCCTCCTGTAATCTATACTTAACTAGAGATGTGCACCGGAAATTTTTCGGGTTTTGTGTTTTGGTTTTGGGTTCGGTTCCGTGGCCGTGTTTTGGGTTCGAACGCGTTTTGGCAAAACCTCACCGAATTTTTTTTGTCGGATTCGGATGTGTTTTGGATTCGGGTGTTTTTTTCAAAAAACCCTAAAAAACAGCTTAAATCATAGAATTTGGGGGTCATTTTGATCCCAAAGTATTATTAACCTCAATAACCATAATTTCCACTCATTTTCAGTCTATTCTGAACACCTCACACCTCACAATATTATTTTTAGTCCTAAAATTTGCACCGAGGTCGCTGGATGACTAAGCTCAGCGACCCAAGTGGCCGACACAAACACCTGGCCCATCTAGGAGTGGCACTGCAGTGTCACGCAGGATGGCCCTTCCAAAAAACACTCCCCAAACAGCACATGACGCAAAGAAAAAAAGAGGCGCAATGAGGTAGCTGTGTGACTAAGCTCAGCGACCCTAGTGGCCGACACAAACACCTGGCCCATCTAGGAGTGGCACTGCAGTGTCACGCAGGATGGCCCTTCCAAAAAACACTCCCCAAACAGCACATGACGCAAATAAAAATGAAAGAAAAAAGAGGTGCAAGATGGAATTGTCCTTGGGCCCTCCCACCCACCCTTATGTTGTATAAACAGGACATGCACACTTTAATCAACCCATCATTTCAGTGACAGGGTCTGCCACACGACTGTGACTGAAATGACGGGTTGGTTTGGACCCCCACCAAAAAAGAAGCAATTAATCTCTCCTTGCACAAACTGGCTCTACAGAGGCAAGATGTCCACCTCATCATCATCCTCCGATTCATCAGCGTGTACATCCCCCTCCTCACAGATTATCAATTCGTCCCCACTGGAATACACCATCACAGCTCCCTGTGTACTTTGTGGAGGCAATTGCTGCTGGTGAATGTCTCCATGGAGGAATTGATTATAATTCATTTTAATGAACATCATCTTCTCCACATTTTCAGGAAGTAACCTCGTACGCCGATTGCTGACAAGGTGAGCGGCGGCACTAAACACTCTTTCGGAGTACACACTTGTGGGAGGGCAACTTAGGTAGAATAAAGCCAGTTTGTGCAAGGGCCTCCAAATTGCCTCTTTTTCCTGCCAGTATACGTACGGACTGTCTGACGTGCCTACTTGGATGCGGTCACTCATATAATCCTCCACCATTCTTTCAATGGTGAGAGAATCATATGCAGTGACAGTAGACGACATGTCTGTAATTGTTGTCAGGTCCTTCAGTCCGGACCAGATGTCAGCATCAGCAGTCGCTCCAGACTGCCCTGCATCACCGCCAGCGGGTGGGCTCGGAATTCTGAGCCTTTTCCTCGCACCCCCAGTTGCGGGAGAATGTGAAGGAGGAGATGTTGACAGGTCGCGTTCCGCTTGACTTGACAATTTTCTCACCAGCAGTTCTTTGAACCCCTGCAGACTTGTGTCTGCCGGAAAGAGAGATACAACGTAGGTTTTAAATCTAGGATCGAGCACGGTGGCCAAAATGTAGTGCTCTGATTTCAACAGATTGACCACCCGTGAATCCTTGTTAAGCGAATTAAGGGCTCCATCCACAAGTCCCACATGCCTAGCGGAATCGCTCAGTGTTAGCTCCTCCTTCAATGTCTCCAGCTTCTTCTGCAAAAGCCTGATGAGGGGAATGACCTGACTCAGGCTGGCAGTGTCTGAACTGACTTCACGTGTGGCAAGTTCAAAAGGTTGCAGAACCTTGCACAACGTTGAAATCATTCTCCACTGCGCTTGAGACAGG
Source organism: Pseudophryne corroboree (assembly GCF_028390025.1). NCBI lineage: Eukaryota > Metazoa > Chordata > Amphibia > Anura > Myobatrachidae > Pseudophryne > Pseudophryne corroboree. The sequence continues at coordinate 353,226,185 of NC_086447.1, read as the reverse complement.
TGCATTCCACCTCCTATATCGTGGTCAGTTGTATAGGCTTGAATGGCCTTTTGCTGCTCCCCCAACCTCTGAAGCATATAGAGGGTTGAATTCCACCTCGTTACCACTTCTTGCTTCAGATGATGGCAGGGCAGGTTCAGGCGTTTTTGGTGTTGCTCCAGTCTTCTGTACGTGGTGCCTGTACGCCGAAAGTGTCCCGCAATTCTTCTGGCCACCGACAGCATCTCTTGCACGCCCCTCTCGTTTTTTAAATAATACTGCACCACCAAATTCAAGGTATGTGCAAAACATGGGACGTGCTGGAATTTGCCCAGATTTAATGCACACACAATATTGCTGGCGTTGTCCGATGCCACAAATCCACAGGAGAGTCCAATTGGGGTAAGCCATTCTGTGATGATCTTCCTCAGTTGCCGTAAGAGGTTTTTAGCTGTGTGCGTATTCTGGAAAGCGGTGATACAAAGCGTAGCCTGCCTAGGAAAGAGTTGGCGTTTGCGAGATGCTGCTACTGGTGCCGCCGCTGCTGTTCTTGCGGCGGGAGTCAATACATCTACCCAGTGGGCTATCACAGTCATATAGTCCTCAGTCTGCCCTGCTCCACTTGTCCACATGTCCGTGGTTAAGTGGACATTGGGTACAACTGCATTTTTTAGGACACTGGTGAGTCTTTTTCTGAGGTCTGTGTACATTTTCGGTATCGCCTGCCTAGAGAAATGGAACCTAGATGGTATTTGGTACCGGGGACACAGTACCTCAATCAAGTCTATAGTTGGCTCTGCAGTAATGATGGATACCGGAACCACGTTTCTCACCGCCCAGGATGCCAAGGCCTCAGTTATCCGCTTTGCAGCAGGATGACTGCTGTGATATTTCATCTTCCTCGCAAATGACTGTTGGACAGTCAATTGCTTGGTGGACGTAGTAAAAGTCGTCTTACGACTTCCCCTCTGGGATGACCATCGACTCCCAGAAGCAACAACAGCAGCGCCAGCAGCAGTAGGCGTTACACGCAAGGATGCATCGGAGGAATCCCAGGCAGGAGAGGACTCGTCAGAATTGCCAGTGACATGGCCTGCAGGACTATTGGCATTCCTGGGGAAGGAGGAAATTGACACTGAGGGAGTTGGTGGGGTGGTTTGCGTGAGCTTGGTTACAAGAGGATGGGATTTACTGGTCAGTGGACTGCTTCCGCTGTCGCCCAAAGTTTTTGAACTTGTCACTGACTTATTATGAATGCGCTGCAGGTGACGTATAAGGGAGGATGTTCCGAGGTGGTTAACATCCTTACCCCTACTTATTACAGCTTGACAAAGGCAACACACGGCTTGACAAATGTTGTCCGCATTTCTGTTGAAATACTTCCACACCGAAGAGCTGATTTTTTTTGGTATTTTCACCAGGCATGTCAGCGGCCATATTCTTCCCACGGACAACAGGTGTCTCCCCGGGTGCCTGACTTAAACAAACCACCTCACCATCAGAATCCTCCTTGTCAATTTCCTCCCCAGCGCCAGCAACACCCATATCCTCCTCATCCTGGTGTACTTCAACACTGACATCTTCAATCTGACTATCAGGAACTGGACTGCGGGTGCTCCTTCCAGCACTTGCAGGGGGCGTGCAAATGGTGGAAGGCGCATGCTCTTCACGTCCAGTGTTGGGAAGGTCAGGCATCGCAACCGACACAATTGGACTCTCCTTGTGGATTTGTGATTTCGAAGAACGCACAGTTCTTTGCTGTGCTTTTGCCAGCTTAAGTCTTTTCATTTTTCTAGCGAGAGGCTGAGTGCTTCCATCCTCATGTGACGCTGAACCACTAGCCATGAACATAGGCCAGGGCCTCAGCCGTTCCTTGCCACTCCGTGTGGTAAATGGCATATTGGCAAGTTTACGCTTCTCCTCCGACGATTTTATTTTAGGTTTTTGAGTCCTTTTTTTACTGATATTTTGTGTTTTGGATTTTACATGCTCTGTACTATGACATTGGGCATCGGCCTTGGCAGACGACGTTGATGGAATTTCATCGTCTCGGCCATGACTAGTGGCAGCAGCTTCAGCACGAGGTGGAAGTGGATCTTGATCTTTCCCTATTTTTGGAAACTCAACATTTTTGTTCTCCATATTTTAATAGGCACAACTAAAAGGCACCTCAGGTAAACAATGGAGATGGATGGATACTAGTATACTTATGGATGACAAGTGACTGACGACACAGAGGTAGCTACAGCCGTGGACTACCATACTGCGTCTGCTAGTATAGAGATGACAATGATATAAAAAATATATATATATCACTACTGCAGGTATATATAATATAATGACGGACCTGCTGGACACTGTCAGCAGACTCCTAAACTACTAGTATGAAGAAGATAGAAAAAAAAAACCCACCACAGGTAGGTATACAATTATGGACGAGCACTGACGACACAGAGGTAGCTACAGCCGTGGACTACCGTACTGCGTCTGCTAGTATAGAGATGATAATGATATAAAAAATATATATATATCACTACTGCAGGTATATATAATATAATGACGGACCTGCTGGACACTGTCAGCAGACTCCTAAACTACTAGTATGAAGAAGATAGAAAAAAAAACCCCACCACAGGTAGGTATACAATTATGGACAAGCACTGACGACACAGAGGTAGCTACAGCCGTGGACTACCGTACTGCGTCTGCTAGTATAGAGATGATAATGATATAAAAAATATATATATATATCACTACTGCAGGTATATATAATATAATGACGGACCTGCTGGACACTGTCAGCAGACTCCTAAACTACTAGTATGAAGAAGAGAGAAAAAAAAACCCACCACAGGTAGGTATACAATTATGGACAAGCACTGACGACACAGAGGTAGCTACAGCCGTGGACTACCGTACTGCGTCTGCTAGTATAGAGATGATAATGATATAAAAAATATATATATATATCACTACTGCAGGTATATATAATATAATGACGGACCTGCTGGACACTGTCAGCAGACTCCTAAACTACTAGTATGAAGAAGAGAGAAAAAAAAAAACCACCACAGGTAGGTATACAATTATGGACGAGCACTGACGACACAGAGGTAGCTACAGCCGTGGACTACCGTACTGCGTCTGCTAGTATAGAGATGATAATGATATAAAAAATATATATATATCACTACTGCAGGTATATATAATATTATGACGGACCTGCTGGTCACTGTCAGCAGACTCCTAAACTACTAGTATGAAGAAGATAGAAAAAAAAACCCACCACAGGTAGGTATACAATTATGGACGAGCACTGACGACACAGAGGTAGCTACAGCCGTGGACTACCGTACTGCGTCTGCTAGTATAGAGATGATAATGATATAAAAAATATATATATATCACTACTGCAGGTATATATAATATAATGACGGACCTGCTGGACACTGTCAGCAGACTCCTAAACTACTAGTATGAAGAAGATAGAAAAAAAAACCCCACCACAGGTAGGTATACAATTATGGACGAGCACTGACGACACAGAGGTAGCTACAGCCGTGGACTACCGTACTGCGTCTGCTAGTATAGAGATGATAATGATATAAAAAAAATATATATATCACTACTGCAGGTATATATAATATAATGACGGACCTGCTGGACACTGTCAGCAGACTCCTAAACTACTAGTATGAAGAAGATAGAAAAAAAAAACCCACCACAGGTAGGTATACAATTATGGCTGAGCACTGACGACACAGAGGTAGCTACAGCCGTGGACTACCGTACTGCGTCTGCTAGTATAGAGATGATAATGATATAAAAAATATATATATATATCACTACTGCAGGTATATATAATATAATGACGGACCTGCTGGACACTGTCAGCAGACTCCTAAACTACTAGTATGAAGAAGATAGAAAAAAAAAAACCACCACAGGTAGGTATACAATTATGGATGAGCACTGACGACACAGAGGTAGCTACAGCCGTTGACTACCGTACTGCGTCTGCTAGTATAGAGATGATAATGATATAAAAAATATATATATATATCACTACTGCAGGTATATATAATATAATGACGGACCTGCTGGACACTGTCAGCAGACTCCTAAACTACTAGTATGAAGAAGATAGAAAAAAAAACCCACCACAGGTAGGTATACAATTATGGACGAGCACTGACGACACAGAGGCAGCTACAGCCGTGGACTACCGTACTGCGTCTGCTAGTATAGAGATGATAATGATATAAAAAATATATATATATCACTACTGCAGGTATATATAATATAATGACGGACCTGCTGGACACTGTCAGCAGACTCCTAAACTACTAGTATGAAGAAGATAGAAAAAAAAACCCCACCACAGGTAGGTATACAATTATGGCTGAGCACTGACGACACAGAGGTAGCTACAGCCGTGGACTACCGTACTGCGTCTGCTAGTATAGAGATGATAATGATATAAAAAATATATATATATCACTACTGCAGGTATATATAATATAATGACGGACCTGCTGGACACTGTCAGCAGACTCCTAAACTACTAGTATGAAGAAGATAGAAAAAAAAACCCCACCACAGGTAGGTATACAATTATGGACGAGCACTGACGACACAGAGGTAGCTACAGTCGTGGACTACCGTACTGCGTCTGCTAGTATAGAGATGATAATGATATAAAAAATATATATATATATCACTACTGCAGGTATATATAATATAATGACGGACCTGCTGGACACTGTCAGCAGACTCCTAAACTACTAGTATGAAGAAGATAGAAAAAAAAAACCCACCACAGGTAGGTATACAATTATGGACGAGCACTGACGACACAGAGGTAGCTACAGCCGTGGACTACCGTACTGCGTCTGCTAGTATAGAGATGATAATGATATAAAAAATATATATATATCACTACTGCAGGTATATATAATATAATGACGGACCTGCTGGACACTGTCAGCAGACTCCTAAACTACTAGTATGAAGAAGATAGAAAAAAAAACCCCACCACAGGTTGGTATACAATTATGGACGAGCACTGACGACACAGAGGTAGCTACAGTCGTGGACTACCGTACTGCGTCTGCTAGTATAGAGATGATAATGATATAAAAAATATATATATATCACTACTGCAGGTATATATAATATAATGACGGACCTGCTGGACACTGTCAGCAGACTCCTAAACTACTAGTATGAAGAAGATAGAAAAAAAACCCCCACCACAGGTAGGTATACAATTATGGACGAGCACTGACGACACAGAGGTAGCTACAGCCGTGGACTACCGTACTGCGTCTGCTAGTATAGAGATGATAATGATATAAAAAATATATATATATATCACTACTGCAGGTATATATAATATAATGACGGACCTGCTGGACACTGTCAGCAGACTCCTAAACTACTAGTATGAAGAAGATAGAAAAAAAAACCCCACCACAGGTAGGTATACAATTATGGACGAGCACTGACGACACAGAGGTAGCTACAGCCATGGACTACCGTACTGCGTCTGCTAGTATAGAGATGATAATGATATAAAAAATATATATATATCACTACTGCAGGTATATATAATATAATGACGGACCTGCTGGACACTGTCAGCAGACTCCTAAACTACTAGTATGAAGAAGATAGAAAAAAAAACCCCACCACAGGTAGGTATACAATTATGGACGAGCACTGACGACACAGAGGTAGCTACAGCCGTGGACTACCGTACTGCGTCTGCTAGTATAGAGATGATAATGATATAAAAAATATATATATATATCACTACTGCAGGTATATATAATATAATGACGGACCTGCTGGACACTGTCAGCAGACTCCTAAACTACTAGTATGAAGAAGATAGAAAAAAAAAACCCACCACAGGTAGGTATACAATTATGGACGAGCACTGACGACACAGAGGTAGCTACAGCCGTGGACTACCGTACTGCGTCTGCTAGTATAGAGATGATAATGATATAAAAAATATATATATATCACTACTGCAGGTATATATAATATAATGACGGACCTGCTGGACACTGTCAGCAGACTCCTAAACTACTAGTATGAAGAAGATAGAAAAAAAAACCCCACCACAGGTTGGTATACAATTATGGACGAGCACTGACGACACAGAGGTAGCTACAGCCGTGGACTACCGTACTGCGTCTGCTAGTATAGAGATGATAATGATATAAAAAATATATATATATCACTACTGCAGGTATATATAATATAATGACGGACCTGCTGGACACTGTCAGCAGACTCCTAAACTACTAGTATGAAGAAGATAGAAAAAAAAACCCCCACCACAGGTAGGTATACAATTATGGACGAGCACTGACGACACAGAGGTAGCTACAGCCGTGGACTACCGTACTGCGTCTGCTAGTATAGAGATGATAATGATATAAAAAATATATATATATATCACTACTGCAGGTATATATAATATAATGACGGACCTGCTGGACACTGTCAGCAGACTCCTAAACTACTAGTATGAAGAAGATAGAAAAAAAAACCCACCACAGGTAGGTATACAATTATGGACGAGCACTGACGACACAGAGGTAGCTACAGCCATGGACTACCGTACTGCGTCTGCTAGTATAGAGATGATAATGATATAAAAAATATATATATATCACTACTGCAGGTATATATAATATAATGACGGACCTGCTGGACACTGTCAGCAGACTCCTAAACTACTAGTATGAAGAAGATAGAAAAAAAAACCCCACCACAGGTAGGTATACAATTATGGACGAGCACTGACGACACAGAGGTAGCTACAGCCGTGGACTACCGTACTGCGTCTGCTAGTGTAGAGATGATAATGATATAAAAAATATATATATATCACTACTGCAGGTATATATAATATAATGACGGACCTGCTGGACACTGTCAGCAGACTCCTAAACTACTAGTATGAAGAATATAGAAAAAAAAACCCCACCACAGGTAGGTATACAATTATGGACGAGCACTGACGACACAGAGGTAGCTACAGCCATGGACTACCGTACTGCGTCTGCTAGTATAGAGATGATAATGATATAAAAAATATATATATATCACTACTGCAGGTATATATAATATAATGACAGACCTGCTGGACACTGTCAGCAGACTCCTAAACTACTAGTATGAAGAAGATAGAAAAAAAAAACCCCACCACAGGTAGGTATACAATTATGGCTGAGCACTGACGACACAGAGGTAGCTACAGCCGTGGACTACCGTACTGCGTCTGCTAGTATAGAGATGATAATGATATAAAAAATATATATATATCACTACTGCAGGTATATATAATATAATGACGGACCTGCTGGACACTGTCAGCAGACTCCTAAACTACTAGTATGAAGAAGATAGAAAAAAAACCCCCACCACAGGTAGGTATACAATTATGGATGAGCACTGACGACACAGAGGTAGCTACAGCCGTGGACTACCGTACTGCGTCTGCTAGTATAGAGATGATAATGATATAAAAAATATATATATATCACTACTGCAGGTATATATAATATAATGACGGACCTGCTGGACACTGTCAGCAGACTCCTAAACTACTAGTATGAAGAAGATAGAAAAAAAACCCCACCACAGGTAGGTATACAATTATGGACGAGCACTGACGACACAGAGGTAGCTACAGCCGTGGACTACCGTACTGCGTCTGCTAGTATAGAGATGATAATGATATAAAAAATATATATATATCACTACTGCAGGTATATATAATATAATGACGGACCTGCTGGACACTGTCAGCAGACTCCTAAACTACTAGTATGAAGAAGATAGAAAAAAAAACCCCACCACAGGTAGGTATACAATTATGGACGAGCACTGATGACACAGAGGTAGCCACAGCCGTGGACTACCGTACTGCGTCTGCTAATATAGAGATGATAAAGATGATAGAGATGAACAAAAAAAATATAACACTGCTGCAGGTAAATATTTATATAATATAATGAATGACGGACCTGCTGGACACTGTCAGCAGAATGCGTTTATAGAATTAAAAAAAAAACACCACAGGAGTGTTTAACTTTTTCAGGCAAACAATATACTGGTGGTCACTGGTCAGTCACACTGGCAGCAAAAGTGTGCACTGTACTCCTGCTATAGCTGCACCCCAGTCTCCCCCACAATTCAGCTGTGTGAGCAGTGAGCACTCAGCACAGTCAGATATACATAGATATATCATGCAGCACACTGAGGCTGAGCACAGATATGGTATGGAGCGTTTTTTTCAGGCAGAGAACGGATTAAAAAAAACTAGCAAAACTCTGCACTGACTGTACTCCTCCTAACAGCTCTCCCCAATCCTCCCTACAATAAGCTAAGCAGCAATCAGATCAACTAACTACTAACAGTAACTATAAACGGAGAGGACGCCAGCCACGTCCTCTCCCCATCAATCTCAATGCACGTGTGAAAATGGCGGCGACGCTCGGCTCCTTATATAGAATCCGAGTCTCGCGATAGAATTCGAGCCTCGCGAGAATCCGACAGCGGGATGATGACGTTCGGGCGCGCTCGGGTTAGCCGAGCAAGGCGGGAAGATCCGAGTCTGCCTCGGACCCGTGTAAAAAGGCTGAAGTTCGGGGGGGTTTGGATTCCGAGGAACCGAACCCGCTCATCTCTATACTTAACCCAACGCTGCAGGTCCGTGCATCTCACATATCAACACTGGGAACATGTAGACATTCCAGCATGTTCAATGCCAACATTTTAACAAGTTCGACATCAAAGCTGTCGACATTACAACTACTGTACACCCCTAAAAGTATGTATTATACAAAGCAAGATCAGTACTGGTATTGGTTAACTTACCAAGATTTCATTACTTAATCATTAAGTAAAATCCGTCAATTTCAGTAGAATGCATTACAGTCTGTCCGTGGCTCTGTGGTGTCCTTATACTGTAATTTGAAAGTATATTGTAAAAATTTCTCTCTGACATCCTTTTACAAACAATTTTATGTGGTATATTAATATATCCCAAAAAATTCATTTTAGCATACAAGCTTTGGACACAAGGAAAGTGATAGTGTGCAATGAATCTACAGTATATTGTATTCAAAACAGAAATATTGTCAGGAACTACAATAATAACAGAGGGGTCCTTGGGGAGCTTTTCTGGAGCCCAGATGCATATGTGGATGCTCTGTACTGAAGTTCCAGGTAATGCTCTGGACTGTGAGAAGAGGGGAGGGGTGGAAATCCTTCAGGAAGCAGAAGAACAGACCACTCATGTGTTGTTTGTCTCTTCTACACGGTCGAGCAGAGGTGTAACTAGGGTTGATGGCACCCAGGGTAAATAAAAAAATGGTGCCCCTTCTCCCCCAGTTGACCAGCCCCCCTCACATATTGTACCCAGAACATCCCACCGGGATGCACACAATAGATGCAGAGCAATTGTCAATACTGTCACTTTTTACATGTTAGGCAAGGGGGTCTGGGACTGAGGGTCGACAACACAAAGGTCGACACACCTTAGGCCGACGTCAATTGGTCGACACCTTAGGTCGACATGGACAAAAGGTCGACATGGACAAAAGGTCGACAGGAACAAGGTCGACATGGAAAAAGGTCGACATGAGTTTTTTATGTTTTTTGGTGTCGTTTTCTTCGTAGAGTGACCGGGAACCCCAATTAGTGCACCGCGTCCCCTCGCATGGCTCGCTTTGCTCGCCATGCTTCGGGCATGGTGCCTTCGCTCCGCTACCGCTTCGCTCTGCACACTTTACCGTTCCAATCGTAGTCCACGTGGATCGTTAAGTATGAATAGGTTCAAAAAATTAAAAAAGGTTTGAAAAACTCATGTCGACCTTTTTCCATGTCGACCTTGTTCCTGTCGACCTTTTGTCCATGTCGACCTTTTGACCATGTCGACCTATGGTGTGTCGACCAATTGGCGGCGACCTAAGGTGTGTCGACCTTTGTGCTGTCGACCTGGAGTCCGGATACCAGGCAGAGAGCCTCCAATTGGTCAGGACAAAGAAACGCATGGGAAAAAGAGAAAGACACACACACACGAGGCTGGGAGGTAGACCTGGGGGGCAGAGAAACAGAAATACCTGGGGCAGAAAGAGAGAGACTGGGGCTGAGAGAGCCATGGGGGTGGCAGCTGTTATAGGTGAAGTAAATAGTTCTGGTTCTAGAGGCTTATAACGGTGTTACCAGTGTGATTCACAACAGCCATAGACAAGGTTGCACAGTCATAATGTCAACATTTAGAATGTCTGGGGGTGTCATTTTCAATATATTGATAGAATGTCTACAAAGAATTTTAGAGTTAGGGTAAAATTAGGGTTAGACTGCAATAAGGGTTATGGTTAGATTTGAATCAGGGTTAGGCTGCAATTAGGGTTATGGTTAGATTGGAGTCAATGGTAGGCTGTAATAAGGGTTATGGTTAGATTGGAGACAGGGTTAGGCTGCAGTTAGGGTTATGGTTAAATTGGAGACAGGGTTAGGCTGCAGTTAGGGTTATGGTCAGATTGGAGACAGGGTTAGGCTGCAGTTAGGGTTATGGTTAGATTGGAGACAGGGATAGGCTGCAGTTAGGATTATGGTTAGATTGGAGACAGGGTTAGGCTACAGTTATGGTTAGATTGGAGACAGGGTTAGGCTGCAGTTAGGGTTATGGTTAGATTGGAGACAAGGTTAGGCTGCAATTAGGGTTATGGTTGGACTGAAGTCAGGATTAGGCTGCAATTAGGGTTATGGTTAGATTGGAATCAGGGTTAGGTTTAGTGGCACTTCAAGAGAGGTGGCATCTGTGCAGACTCCTCTCTTGTTGGCTGCACTGTAGACTGGGCACTAGGTGACCCTAGAGCTGTCCCAGAGTCTAGGGCATATGCGCACATGCTCAGGTCTCTGAGAAAATGGTGCGGTGTTGGAGAGACACTTTTGTGAGCTTTAAAAAAACAAGGGGGCATGAGGCTATGTATAATGTGAAACACAACACAATGGGGAAAAGGAGCACAGTACCATGCGACCATGTCCTTCCATGAGGCCACTCCCCTTTATTGAGGTGATGACCCTTTTTCATGCGCCCACGCACATGAATAGGGCACTTTATTTGTGATGTCTTCTGCAATCGGTCAACTGCTTTTTCATAAATTCCTGCTTTTTGGCTGTGAGACTGCTGTATAAATCCAGACCAGTGGTACTGCCGTATAAGTCCAGTGGTACTGCTGTATAATTCCAGTGATACTGTCGTATAATTCCAGTGGTACTGCCGTATAAGTCCAGTGGAATTGTCCTGTGTTGTATATTATTTACTCCGATTAAAGGGGTTATTAATAATTTTTACAGGATTTGCCCTGTGAGGTGTAGGGATACGCTGTCCTGTGCTGCATATTGTGTTTTATAACTCCAGAAAAATAATGGAGAACAAACATTTGGAGGATAAAATAGGGAAAGATCAAGAACCATTTCCTCCTAGTCCTGAAGCTGCTGCCACTAGTCATGACATAGATGATGAAATGCCATCAACATCGTCTGCCAAGGCTGAAGCCCAATGTGATAGTAGAGGGCATGTAAAATCCAAAAAGACAAAGTTCAGTAAAAAGATGCAAAAAAATTAATTTAAATGGTCTGAGGAAAAACATACACTTGCCAATATACCATTTACGACACGGAGTGACAAGGAATGGCTAAGGCCCTGGCTATTCATAACTAGTGGTTCAGCTTCACATGACGATGGAAGCCCTCATCCTCCCGCTAGAGAAATTTTAAGAGTTAAGCTGGCAAAAGCACAGCATTGAACTGTGCATTCTGAGATGGTATCACAAATCCCCAAGGAGAGTCGAAGTGTGTCGGCGGTTGCGATGCCTCACCTTCCCAACACTCGACGGGAAGAGGTGGCTCCTTCCACCATTTGCACACCCTCTGTAAGTACTGAAAGTAGCACTCACAGTCCAGTTTCTGATATTCAAATTGAAGATGTCACTGTTGAAGTACATCAGGATGAGGATATGGGTGTTGCTGGTGCTGAGGAGGAAGTTGACAATGAGGATTCTGATGGTGATGTGGTATGTTTAAATCAGGCACCAGGGGGAGACAGTTGTTGTCCATGGGATGAATAAGCCCATTGTGATGCCTGGGCAAAATACCAAAAAAGCCACCTCTTTGGTGTGGAATTATTTCTCCACAAATCCGGACAACAAGTGTCAAGCCATGCTCTGTCAATCTGTAATAAGTAGGGGTAAGGACGTTAACCACCTAGGAACATCCTCCCTTATATGTCACCTGCTGCACATTCATCAGAAGTCAGTATCAAGTTGTGAAAACATGGGTAAGAGCGTAAGCAGTCCACTGACACCTAAATCCCTTCTTCCTCTTGTACCCAAGCTCCTGCAAACCACACCACCAACTCCCTCAATGTCAACTTCCTCCTCAGTCAGGAACGTCAGTAGTCCTGCAGGCCAGGTCACTGGCAAGACTGAGGAGTCCTCTCCTAACTGGAATTCCTCCGGAGGATCCTTGAGTGGTACGCCTACTGTTGCTGCTGCTGTTGTTGCTGGGAGTCGATCGTCATCACAGATGGGAAGTCGGAAGACCACTTGTACTACTTCAAGTAAGCAATTGACTGTCCAACTGTCCTTTGCGAGGAAGATGAAATATGACAGCAGTCTTCCTGTTGCAAAGCAGATAACTGAGGCCTTGACAGCTATGTTGGTGTTAGACATGCATCCGGTATCTGCTATTAGTTCAGTGGGACTTAGAGAATTGATGGAGGTAGTATGTCCCCGGTACCAAATCCCATCTAGATTCCACTTCACTAGGCAGGAGATACCGAGAATGTACAGAGACATCTGAAAAAGTGTCCTCAGTGTCCTAAAAAATGCAGTTGTACCCACTGTCCACTTAGCCACGGACATGTGGACAAGTGGAACAGGGCAGACTAAGGACTATATGACTGACAGCCCACTGGGTAGATGTATTGCCTCCGGCAGCAACAGCGGCACCAGTAGCAGCATCTCGCAAATGCCAACTCGTTCCTAGGCAGGCTACGCTATCTATCACCGCTTTCCGTAAGAGGCACACCGCTGACAACCTCTTACGGAAACTGAGGGACATCATCGCACTATGGCTTACACCACTTAGACTCTCCTGGGGATTTGTGATATCAGACAATGCCACCAATATTGTGCATGCATTACATCTGGGCAAATTTCAGCACGTCCTATGTTTTACACATACAATTAATTTGGTGGTGCAGAATTTTTTGAAAGATGACAGGGGTGTACAGGAGATGTTATAGGTGGCCCAAAAAATTGTGGGCCACGTTCAACATTCAGCCACCACATGGTGAAGCCTAGAGCACCAAGCAAACACTCCTGAACCTGCCCTGCCATCACCTGAATCAAGAGGTGGTAACGAGGTGGAATTGAACACTCTGTATGCTTCAGAGAATGGAGGAGCAGCAAAAGGCCATTCAAGCCTGTACATCCATCTCTGATATAGGCAAAGGAGGGGGAATGCACCTTACTCAAGCGCAGTGGAGAATGATTTCCGTCTTGTGCAAGGTTCTCCAACCCTTCGAACTTGCCACACGTGAAGTCAGTTCAGACACTGCCAGGCTTTTGCAGATGCAGCCGGAGAAATTGAAGGAGGAGCTAAGATGGAGTGATTCCGCAAAGTATATGGGACTTGTGGATGGAGCAATTAATTCGCTTTGCCAGGATTCAAAGGTTGTCAATCTGTTGAAATCAGAGCTCTACATTTTGGCCACCGTGCTAGATCCTAGGTTTCAAGTCTATGTTGTATCTCTCTTTCCGGCAGACACAAGTCTACAGAGGTTCAAGGACCTGCTGGTGAGAAAATTGTCAACTCAAGCGGAACGTGACCCGTCAACAGCTCCTCTTTCAATTTCTCCCGCAACTGGGGCTGCAAGGAAAAGGATAAGATTTCCTAGCCCACCTGCTGGCGGTGATGCAGGGCAGTCAGGAGCGAGTGCTGACATCTGGTACGGACTGAAGGACCTGCCAACAATTACTGACATGTCTACTGTCACTGCATATGATTCTGTCACCATTGAAACAATGGTGGAGGATTATATGAGTGACAGCATCCAAGTAGGCATGTCAGACAGTCCGTATGTATACTGGCAGGAAAAAGAGGCAATTTGTACGCCTTTGCACAAACTGGCTTTATTTTACCTAAGTTGCCCACCCTCCAATGTAAACTCTGCAAGAGTGTTTAGTGCAGCCGGTAACCTTGTCAATGATCGGCGTAGAAGGTTACTTCCACAAAATGTGGAGAAGTTGATGTTCATCAAAATGAATTATGATTTCGTCCAGGAAGACCTTTACCAGCAATTGCCTCCAGAAAATGCACAGGGATCTGTGATGGTGGATTCCATTGGGGACGAATTAATACTCTGTGAGGAGGAGGATGTAAACACTGAAAGGGGTGAGGAATTGGAGGATGAGGGTGAGTTCGACATCTTGCCTCTGTAGAGCCAGTTTGTGCAAGGAGAGATTGATTGCTTCTTTTTTGGTGGGGGCCCAAACAAAACAGTCATTTCAGCCACAGTCATGTGGCAGACCCTGTTGCTGAAATGATTGGTTTGTTAAAGTGTGCATGTCCTGTTTATACAACATAAGGGTGGGTGGGAGGGCCCAAGGACAATTCCATCTTGCACCTTTGTTTCTTCTTTGCATCTTGTGCTGTTTGAGGACTAGTTTTTTAAAGTGCCATCCTGTCTGACACTGCCATACAACTCCAGGGGTACTGCCGTATAAATCCAGGGGTACTGCCTTATAAGTCCAGTCCAGTGGTGGTGTCTTGTGCTGCCATAAGTCCAGTGGTGGTGTCCTGTGCTGTATATTATTTACTCCAAGTAAAAGGATTATATACATTACTTATACTATTATTCGAATACTTTTTACAGGGTTTGCCCTGTGTGGTGTAGGGGTACGCTCGTCTCTGCTGCATATTTTTATAATAGCTCCAAATATAAGGGTTATTATTATCCAAATTAATTTTACAGGCTTTTCCGTGTGTGTGTGTGTGTGTGTGTGTGTGTGTGTGTGTGTGGTTTAGGGGTACGCTCTCCTGTGCCACCAATATTGTGCGTTTATTACATCTGGGCAAATTCAAGCACATCCCATGTTGTTTGTACCGCACTCACTTGTGTCGCTTAGCTTAGTCATACAGCTACCTCATTGTACCTCTTTTTCTTCTTTGCATGATGTGCTTTTTGGGGCCTAGTTTGTTTAAGTGCCATCCTGTCTGCAACTGCAGTGCCACTCCTAGATGGGCCAGGTGTTTGTGCCGCACACTTGTGTCACTTGGCTTAGTCATACAGCTACCTCACTGCACCTCTTTTACTTCTTCGCATGATGTGTTGTTTGGGGCCTATTTTTTTAATCTGCCATCCTGTCTGCCACTGCAGTGCCACTCCTAGATGGGCCAGGTGTTTGTGCTGCACTCTTGTGTCACTTAGCTTAGTCATACAGCTACCTCATTGTACCTCTTTTACTTCTTTGCATGATATGCTGTTTGGGGCCTATTTTTTAAATCTGCCATCCTGTATGCCACTGCAGTGCCACTCCTAGATGGGCCAGGTGTTTGTGCCGCACACTTATGTCACTTAGCTTAGTCATACAGCCACCTCGGTGCAACCTTTTGGCCTAAAAACAATATTGTGAGGTGTTCAGAATAGACTGGAAATGAGTGGAAATGAATGTTATTTAGCTGTTTTTATGTGTTTTCCCCAAAAAAACATCCAGATCCAAAACCAAAACACGAAAGGGTGGTTTTGTCAAAAACAATCCAGATCCAAAACATGAGCATGGAACCAGAACCAAAATCAAAACACAAAACATGAAAAGTGCCCACCGCACATCTCTAGTCTGCACACATATCACTCGCTGTCATGTTTAAAAGCACCAATTTATCTGAGTTAAAAAAAGGGATGATTATCGGCTTTTGGGCCAAGGGTGGTAGTATTTCTGAAACAGCGCAGTTTGTGAATTGTTCGCATGCTGCTGTGGTGAAGGTGTATCACGTCTGGACAAAGGGTACCATTGTGAATAACCGATGTGAAAACTGCGGAGGCGACCCACACACTACAGTGGAGCAGCTCACCATAAAAATTTACCTGTGCCAAACTACCAGCACCATATTGAGTCACTCCCAGCCCATCTAGCTGCTATCCGTGTTGCACACGGTGGTTACTCTGGCTATTATCTGCTAGTCATAGTTCTATGACTCGACCATGTATGTCATTAGGTGGTACACAGCACACTAGTACCCCTTTCACCCCACACAAATAACCCGGTATCAACCCGGGTCGACACGGGTCGGCATGTGGTGTGAGAGAGCGCCATGGTGGAATTTCTCAGGTCGCCTGACCCGGTAGTTTAACCTGGCAATAAAGCAGTGTTATTGCCGGGTTGAATACCGGGTCAGTGGCAGCGTAAACGGGTTCCCAGATCAGTGCTTCCTGGGAGCTGTTCACTAGATAGGAAGAGGCGGCGCAGAGATGAGCTCATCTACCAGCGCTGCCCCTGCTGCCGGCTCTGCCCCCCGCCGCTATGGCATATTGCCGGGTCAGGGAAGCCTGCTGTAGCGTCCAATGCCGGATCCCACCCAGGAAGGACCCGTTTCCAATTCCCGGGTGGGTTCCAGCATTTACGGTGTGAAAGGGGTATAGGGAGGAGATAAATTTATAGCTGCCTGATGTGCAGTGATAAGTTGGTGAGCGCTGTCAAGGCAGACACTCTACCATGTTACTCTGACAGGTGCTGCGTCGGGCTGATTCACCGGAGATTCACTCAAGGTCCATTTAAGCTGGGACAATGTTTAGAGGGACCCGGTTTTCTGCACTCGCACCTACATTGACCTGCTGTGCAACTAGTGGATGTAAAGAGCCGAGTGCTTCTAAACATAGTTTAGCTAAATGGACTGGAAGCAAATCCCCTGTCAGCCAGTCCGACGTTGGACAGGTGTGACATGTCATGTTGATGTTTACAATGTCGACTGTCAGAATATCGACACCACATTTTCTGATTATATTTATTGCTTTGAGACTGTTCACAATGTGGAACAAACACATCAGCAAGAACCATCCTGGCGCAAACTGCCCTAAGGAGCAGCACTTTATCAGCTATACTGTATATCCATTCCCACCTGAGTGAGATTACTATCCAGCACAACATAAGCTGTTTACTGAGGGACTCGGAATCTTAGTACTAAATAAATACACTGCAACATCATCGTATGCACTACACACCCTGACCTGCACACCCTGCACCAGCAGTATACTTACTTTATGCAGGTAATCAGATCCCTCCTCCTCCTCACTGTCATGCCATCTTCCCAGTGACATCTTTGGGAAAAGGAAGCCACGCAGTGAAAGCAAAGACTGTCACCGTACCAGAGCCCTTGCTCTCTTGTCTGCATCATTTTACTGAATATCCCTGGGAAGAAAGCTCCATGGAGGAGGAGGGACCTGGCACAAGGTAAAATGTGCAGGGGCCTACTGCTCATAGAAGGGGGGCCACTCCGAATTCTACCTGTGAGTTTTTCCTTTGTGACAGTCTATCTCCCACTCACTGTGTTTGTCTCCCAGGCTTATCAGCCTGTACAGTGGCCCTTATTCAGATGTGGTTGGAGGTGCTATCACCGCTGCTTACATAGAAGCAGCAGTGATAGCACTAATATGGTAATGCAGCAAGAGGCATCGCACTTCCTGCTGCATTACTGATCCGAACTGTGTCCAAGGAAGCAGTATCGGATAATCCCCGGGCACCACTGGGTGGCATGTGGCACCATGGAGATGTGCAAGTTGCTAGTTGCAGAGGCCAGGAAATCTCCATGCAATGACAGAGAACCCTGGCCTCTTCTCTCCACTTAAATGGCATTGACGCGCCTTCGTTTTGGCAAACGGAGGCTGCTGCTGCCACCTCCCCGCACTTAAACGGCTTCAGACGGTCATTCACTGGTAGTCTACCCAGTGCTTAAAGTGGTCCTAGAGAGGTGGTGGAACTCACCCCCCTCCCCACGGCGCCCATGAAATAAAGGTATTGCGCGCGCCGTAGGCGCGCGCAGCAAAAAGGGTGTGTGGTCTCAAAAAGAAATGGGCGTGGTCACACAATAGTAATAATGCCCACAGTAGTAGTACCCAAGTGGAAATTTTGAAGTGGGGGTATGGAAAAGTGAAGGATGCAATTATGTGCGCGCCGAAGGCGCGCGCACTCCTGACAAGGGGGCGTGGCCATGCAAAAGGGGGCGTGCCCTTCAGTGTAGTTTACCACACCATATACCCCTTATACACATTATGCACCACAATAGTAGGACCCCTTTCACATTATAGCTCACAGTATGAGCCGAAATTCACATTTATACCATACAGTATGAGCCAAATTCACATTACACCACACAGTATGAGCCAAGTTCACATTACACCACACGGTATGAGCCGAAATTCACATTACACCACACAGTATGAGCCGAAATTCACATTACACCACACAGTATGAGCCGAAATTCACATTACACCACACAGTATGAGCCGAAATTCACATTATAGCACACGGTATGAGCCGAAATTCACATTATAGCACACAGAATGAGCCAAAATTCACATTATAGCACAGAGAATGAGCCGAAATTCACATTATAGAGTGACAGAGTGACAGGGAGAGTGACAGCAGGGACATGGAAAGTGACAGCAGGGACATGGAAAGTGACAGCAGGGGAATACAGTAGGGACTAGGGAGAGAGAAAGGCAGCAGGTTAGATTACCTGTTTAGCAGCGGCGGTGGTCTGCGGTGCTGTGGATGAGTAGGCTGTGGTAGGCGTGACGTGGAGGAGGCTGTGGGCCTCGGAGATAGTGCGGAGGAGGAGGCTGTGGGTGCGCAGAGGTCCGAGGGCGGGGCGGCAGAAGAGGCTGAGGGCGGCTGCAGTGGATCTGGAACCAGGCTGGCTTTATTATCCCTGCCGCCGCATCGAGCTCCTGTGACCACGGCGCTAATATTTCAAAACTGCTGCGGACCGGCAGCCAATCAGCGACAGATTTGAACTAGTAGTGCCGCGGTCACAGAAGCTCGATGCAGCGGCAGGGATAATAAAGCCGGCCTGGTCCCAGATCCGCTGCAGCTGGGAGTCTGGAACCTGGGCTTCCAGTGCGGCGGCGATGGTAGGGGCGGAGCGACGGAGGGCGGACCGGGAACGCAGCTTCTTTGTCGGCCCATACAGTAATGCCCCCAGCAGTAGCATCCCTTATACAATGCCCACAGTAGTAGTGCCCCTTATGCAATGCCCCCAACAGTAGTGCCCCTTATGAAGTGCCCCCTTTACAATGCCCTCATTAGCTGTGCACCCCATCAGTAATGCCCTTAATGGTAATGCCCCTGTGTAGTATTGCCCCTAGTCGTTTAGCCCCTGTAGTTTAGCCCCAGTAGTCATGCCCATACTGGTAATGCCCCTGCAGTTTTGACCCCAGCAATTTACTCCCCCCCCCCCCCTCTAGTTTAGCCTCTGAGTGGTAATGCCCTCAGTAGTTTTGCCCTCATATAGTTTGCCCCATGTAGTTTAGCCCCCAGTGGTAATGCCCCCTGCAGTTGTGCCCCCAGTTGTTTAGGCCCTGTAGTTTAGCCCCCATGTAGTTTGCCAAAGTTAGTAATGTCCCCAGTAGTTTGCCCCCTTGTAGTTATACCCCCAGTAGTTTAGCTCCTGTAATTATGCCCCCTTGTAGTTTAGCCCCCAGTAGTAATACTGCCAGTAGTTTGCCCCTTTGTAGCTTGCCCCCTTGTAGTAATGCCCCCAGTAGTTTGCCCCAGCAGTAAAGCCCCCCAGTAGTTTGCCCCCAGTACTAGAGCCCCCCAGTAGTTTGCCCCTCTGTAGTTTGCCCCAGTAGTAAAGCCCCCCAGTAGTTTGTCCCCAGTACTAAAGCCCCCCAGTAGTTTGCCCCCAGTACTAGAGCCCCCCAGTAGTTTGCCCCTCTGTAGTTTGCCCCAGTAGTAAAGCCCCCCAGTAGTTTGTCCCCAGTACTAGAGCCCCCCAGTAGTTTGCCCCTCTGTAGTTTGCCCCCAGTACTAGAGCCCCTCAGTAGTTTGCCCCTTGTAGTTTGCCCCCAGTACTAGAGCCCCCCAGTAGTTTGCCCCAGTAGTAAAGGCCCCTAGTAGAAACGCCTGTGGTACACATATAGGAGGGAGGGGGGGGGGGAGAACTATACTTACCTAGCCCCGCTCCCGCCGCAGTCCTCTCTCGCCGCCCGCTCCTCTGCACTATGAGAGAGACGTCATGACGTCTCTCCCATAGCGCGCACTGACAGAGCCGGAAGCCGGAGCTCAGTACTGAGCTCCTGCCTCCGGCTGCCGCTGCGGAGAGGGAGACGGGCGCCCGCTGGTAACGCGATCTCAGCGGGCGCCAGGCATCTCCCTGCAGCGCCGCCCGGGACATCGGGTTAGGTGAGCCGGGGGAGGCGGAACTGCGTTCCGTCTCCTGGTGGAACTGACGGAACGCAGTTCCGGCCCGTTCCGGCTCACTTTAACCCCTGAGTCTACCTATATGTCTGTTTCCCAGGCTATTGTCAGAATGTCTGTCTGTACTGTCATGCTCTGTTCCAGTCCTATACGCAGGGTCGGATTGACCTACCGGGGTACAGGGGAAAGCCCTGGTGGGCCCCACTGCCCCCTTCCCCCCCCCCCCCCCCAGGGATCAGGTTCCAGACTGTGTACTTGACCTATACATTAAACATATGTTACCTTATACTGCAGAGGACTATGGTGTATTCTCTACAGTGCATTTCTATTATAAATCTTTTTATATTATCATGCATGCACTTGCAGTAATTATTAAATGTACACTGCTCAAAAAAATAAAGGGAACACTAAAATAACTAGTGATGTGCACCAGAAATTTTTCGGGTTTTGTGTTTTGGTTTTGGATTCGGTTCCACGTCCGTGTTTTGGATTCGGGCGCGTTTTGGCAAAACCTCCCTGAAAATTTTTTGTCGGATTCAGGTGTGTTTTGGATTCTGGTGTTTTTTTTTACAAAAAACCCTCAAAAACAGCTTAAATCATAGAATTTGGGGGTCACTTTGATCCCATAGTATTATTAACCTCAATAACCATAATTTCCACTCATTTCCAGTCTATTCTGAACACCTCACACCTCACAATATTATTTTTAGTACTAAAATTTGCACCAAGGTCGCTGGATGGCTAAGCTAAGCGACCCAAGTGGCCGACACAAACACCTGGCCCATCTAGGAGTGGCACTGCAGTGTCAGACAGGATGGCAGATTTAAAAAGAGTCCCCAAACCGCACTTGATGCAAAGAAAAAAAGAGGTGCACCAAGGTCGCTGGATGGCTAAGCTAAGCGACCCAAGTGGCCGACACAAACACCTGGCCCATCTAGGAGTGGCACTGCAGTGTCAGACAGGATGGCAGATTTAAAAAATAGTCCCCAAACAGCACATGATGCAAAGAAAAAAAAGAGGTGCAATGAGGTAGCTGTGTGACTAAGCTAAGCGACCCAAGTGGCCGACACAAACACCTGGCCCATCTAGGAGTGGCACTGCAGTGTCAGACAGGATGGCAGATTTAAAAAATAGTCCCCAAACAGCACATGATGCAAAGAAAAAAAGAGGTGCACCAAGGTCGCTGGATGGCTAAGCTAAGCGACCCAAGTGGCCGACACAAACACCTGGCCCATCTAGGAGTGGCACTGCAGTTTTCTAGCAAGAGGATGAGTGCCTCCATCCTCATGTGAATCTGAACCACAAGCCATGATCATAGGCCAGCCGTTCCTTGCCACTCTGTGTCGTAAATTGGCAAGTTTACGTTTCTCATCAGAAAATTTTAATTTTGATTTTTTTTTTCATTTTACTGAACGTTTGTAGTGTACTTGATAACACAGAGGTAGAGCAGTGGACTACTGTACCGTACTGCTATATATATACTGGTGGTCAGCAAAATTCTGCACTGTCCTCCTACTATATACTGCGCACAACTAAAATGCAGCACAGGTATGGATGCATAGTATACTTGACGACACAGAGGTAGAACAGTGGACTACTGTACCGTACTGCTATATATATACTGGTGGTCAGAAAAATTCTGCACTGTTCTCCTACCATATACTGCGCACAACTAAAATGCAGCACAGGTATGGATACATAGTATACTTGACGACACAGAGGTAGAGCAGTGGACTACTGTACCATACTGCTATATATATACTGGTGGTCAGCAAAATTCTGCACTGTCCTCCTACTATATACTGCACACAACTAAAATGCAGCACAGGTATGGATGCATAGTATACTTGACGACACAGAGGTAGAGCAATGGACTACTGTACCGTACTGCTATATATATACTGGTGGTCAGCAAAATTCTGCACTGTCCTCCTACTATATACTGCACACAACTAAAATGCAGCACAGGTATGGATGCATAGTATACTTGACGACACAGAGGTAGAGCAGTGGACTACTGTACCGTACTGCTATATATATACTGGTGGTCAGCAAAATTCTGCACTGTCCTCCTACTATATACTGCGCACAACTAAAATGCAGCACAGGTATGGATACATAGTATACTTGACGACACAGAGGTAGAGCAGTGGACTACTGTACCGTACTGCTATATATATACTGGTGGTCAACAAAATTCTGCACTGTCCTCCTACTATATACTGCGCACAACTAAAATGTAGCACAGGTATGGATGCATAGTATACTTGACGACACAGAGGTAGAGCAATGGACTACTGTACCGTACTGCTATATATATACTGGTGGCCACAGCAAAATTCTGCACTGTCCTCCTACTATATACTAAAATGCAGCACAGATATGGAGCGTTTTTCAGGCAGAGAACGTAGATATTTTCAGCACACTGAGCACAGATATTTGCAAGCACACTGAGCACAGATATTTGCAGCACACTGAGCACAGATATTTGCAGCACACTGAACACAGAAACTGATAGAACGCAGCCACGTCCTCTTGCTATCATCTTCAAAGCACGAGTGAAAATGGCGGCGACGCGTGACTTCTTATATAGAATACGAATCTCGCGAGAACCCGACAGTGGGATGATGACGTTCGGGAGCGCTCGGGTTAACCGAGCAAGGCGGGGATATCCGAGTCTGCCTCGGAACCGTGTAAAATGGTTGAAGTTCGGGGGGGTTCGGATCCCAAGGAACCGAACCCGCTCATCACTAAAAATAACACATCTTAGATCTGAATGAATGAAATATTCTTATTAACTACTTTGTTCTTTACATAGTTGAATGTGCTGACAACAAAATCACACAAAAATTATCAATGGAAATCAAATTTATTAACCCATGTAGGTCTGAATTTGGAGTCACACTCAAAATTAAAGTGGAAAAACACACTACAGGCTGATCCAACTTTGATGTAATGTCCTTAAAACAAGTCAAAATGAGGCTCAGTAGTGTCTGTGACCTCCACATGCCTGTATGACCTCCATACAACCCACACAAGTGGCTCAGATAGTGCAGCTCATCCAGGATGGCACATCAATGCGAGCTGTGGCAAGAAAGAAGGTTTGCTGTGTCTGTCAGTGTAGTGTCCAGAGCATGGAGGTGCTACCAGGAGACAGGCCAGTACATCAGGAGACGTGGAGGAGGCTGTAGGAGGGCAACAACCCAGCAGCAGGACCACTACCTCCGCCTTTGTGCAAGGAGGAACAGGAGGAGCACTGCCAGAGCCCTGCAAAATGACCTCCAGCAAGCCACAAATGTGCATATGTCTACTCAAACGATCAGAAACAGACTCCATGAGGGTGGTATGAGGGCCCGACGTCCACAGGTGGGGGTTTTGCTTACAGCCCAACACCGTGCAGCACATTTGGCATTTGCCAGAGAACACCAAGATTGGCAAATTCGCCACTGGCGCCCTGTGCTCTTCACAGATGAAAGCAGGCTCTCACTGAGCACATGTGACAGACGTGACAGAGTCTGGAGACACCAAGGATAACGTTTGCTGCCTGCAACATCCTCCAGCATGACCGGTTTGGCAGTGGGTCAGTAATGGTGTGGGGTGGCATTTATTTGGGGGGCCGCACAGCCCTCCATGTGCTCACCAGAGGTAGCCTGACTGCCATTAGGTACCGAGATGAGATCCTCAGACCCATTGTGAGACCAAATGCTGGTGCGGTTGGCCCTGGGTTCCTCCTAATGCAAGACAATGCTAGACCTCATGTGGCTGGAGTGTGTCAGCAGTTCCTGCAAGACGAAGGCATTGATGCTATAGACTGGCCCACCCATTCCCCAGACCTGAATCCAATTGAGCACATCTGGGACATCATGTCTCGCTCCCTCCACCAATGCCACATTGCACCACAGACTGTCCAGGAGTTGGCGGATGCTTTAGTCCAGGTCTGGGAAGAGATCCCTCAGGAGACCATTCGCCACCTCATCAGGAGCATGCCCAGGCATTGTACGGAGGTCATACAGGCACGTGGAGGCCACACATACTGGCTGCTCCTATACTGTGTCCCTCTGACAGATTTTACTGTGGGTCTGTCCCCTTATAAGTCTCAGTGTGTCTGTGAGTGTGTGTTGTACACGTGTGTAAGACATGTCTGAGGCAGGGAGTTCCTCCCCGGAGGAAGGCATTTTAGGGACACCGACTTGTAATGTGGTGGCGCTGCCGGCACAGCAAGAGCCTGCATGGGTGAAAGAAATACATGACAGTATGAATCTTATTAACAGGAGGTTAGATAAGTCTGGATCTCAGGCTGAATGCCGGAGAAAATCTGTGGATGATGTGATTTTTCAGGACTCAGTTCTTCCATCTGCAGGCGGTCCCTCTGGGTCACATAAGAGACCATTTGCGAGTATTGTGAATACTGATACCGACACAGACTCTGATTCTTGTGTCGACAATAGTGACTCTAGAGAAATAGATCATAAATTGGCAAAAAATATACAATATATAATTGTGGCTATAAGGGACGTGTTGGAAGTTACAGAAGCCACGCCTGTACCTCAGGAGAAGGCTTATTTATGTAAGAAAAAGAAATCCAAAATCACGTTCCCTCCTTCCCACGAGCTAAATGCTCTCTTTGCAGGGATGTGGGTGAATCCTGAGAAAAAAATTCGTATTCCTAAGCGGATTCAGGTAGCTTACCCTTTCCCAGCAGAAGACAGGAAAAAATGGGAATCACACCCAGTGTTAGACAGTGCACTATCCAGGTTGGCAAAGAAGGCAATTCTCTCTGCACCTGGCACGGCTTTACTAAAAGAGTCGGCTGATCATAAGATGAAAGCTACATTGAAATCCATTTATGTTGCCAATGGTACACTGCTCAGACCCACTATTGCCTGTACGTGGGTCAGTCGCGCTATTGAAAAATGGTCAGACAGCGTGTCATCAGAAATTGACACGATTGATAAAGATGAGATACTCCTTAAGTTAGGGTATATCAAAGACGCTGCCGCCTACATGCTAGAAGCGATGAAAGATATTGGACTCTTGAGTTCACAAGCCGCTACCATGGCAGTATCGGCTAGGCGGGCATTGTGGATTCGCCAGTGGAACTCGGATGTGGATTCCAAAAGAAACATGGAGGCTCCCCCATATAAAGTTGAGACCCTATTTGGCGATGGTCTGGATGCGTTAGTCTCGGCGGCTACCGCAGGTAAGTCGACGTTTTTGCCCTCTGCGCCTGGACCGGCAAAAAAGACCTATCACACACAGATGCAGTCCTTTCGGCCCAATAAATACAAAAGAGCGAGAGGTTCCCCCTTCTTTGCAGGACGGGGAAGAGGAAGGGGAAAGAAGCCCACAGCGGCTCCAGGTTCCCAGGAGCAGAAGTCTACCCCTACTTCTGCCAAATCTTCAGCATGATGCTGGAACTCCCTTGCGGGAGGCTGCTCGGGTGGGGGCACGTCTCAAACTGTTCAGTCAAGGTTGGATTCTGTCTGGCCTGGATCCCTGGGTGTTGCAAATAGTATCCCAGGGATACAAGCTGGAGTTTCAAGACGTTCCCCCATGCCGATTTTTCAAATCAGCCTTACCAGTTTCTCTTCAAGAAAGAGAAGCAGTAACAGCGGCAATCCAAAAATTATGTCAGGACCAGGTCGTAGTCCTGGTACCGTTGCCACAACAAGGGGAGGGGTTTTATTCAAGCCTCTTTGTAGTTCCGAAGTCGGACGGCTCGGTCAGACCGATCCTAAACCTAAAAAATGTGAATCTCTACTTGAAACGGTTCAAGTTCAAGATGGAATCACTCCAGGCAGTGATTTCCAGTCTGGAGGAGGGGGACTACATGGTGTCGGTAGACATAAAGGATGCTTACCTGCATGTTCCCATTTATCCTCCTCACCAGGCCTATCTGAGATTTGCAGTTCAGGATTGCCATTACCAGTTCCAGACGTTACCTTTCGGTCTCTCCACGGCGCCGAGGGTATTCACCAAGGTGATGGCGGAGATGATGGTCCTCCTTCATCAAAAAGGAGTCAATATAATTCCTTATCTGGACGATCTCCTGACAAAGGCGAGATCCAGGGAGCAGTTGTTGCAAAACATCACACTCTCCCTGTCGATATTCCAACAACATGGTTGGATCATAAATTATCCAAAGTCACAATTGGAACCGACAACAAGATTGTCTTTTCCCGGGATGATTCTGGACACGGAAGTTCAGAGAGTATTTCTTCCGGTGGAAAAGGCTCTGGAAATCCAGAAAATGGTAAAACAGATATTGAAACCATCCAGTGTGTCGATCCATCAGTGCATTCGGTTGTTGTGGAAGATGGTGGCAGCCTACGAGGCCATACAGTTTTGCAGGTTCCATGCCAGAGTATTCCAGTGGGACCTGTTGGACAAGTGGTCGGGATCCCACCTTCACATGCACCGGAAGATAATCCTGTCATCAAAAGCCAGGATTTCACTCCTGTGGTGGCTACACAGTCCGCACCTACTAGGGGGACGCAGATTCGGGATTCAGGACTGGGTCCTGGTAACCACAGATGCAAGTCTCCGAGGCTGGGGAGCTGTCACTCAGGGGGAAAGCTTCCAAGGAAAATGGTCAAGTCAGGAAGCCTGCCTTCACATAAACGTGCTGGAATTGAGAGCCATTTACAACGGCCTTCAACAAGCGGTACATCTTCAAGATCATCCCGTGCAGATCCAGTCGGACAGTGTAACAGCAGTCGCGTACATAAACAGGCAGGGCAGAACGAAAAGCAGAGCAGCAATGGCAGAGGTGACAAAGATCCTCCTCTGGGCAGAAAGGCATGCAAGGGCTCTGTCAGCAATTTTCATTCCAGGAGTGGATAACTGGGAAGCAGACTTCCTCAGCAGACACGATCTCCATCCAGAAGAGTGAGGCCTCCACCAAGAAGTCTTCGCAGAGGTGACAAGTATTTGGGGAGTTCCTCAAGTAGACATGATGGCATCTCGTCTCAACAAGAAGCTTCAGAAATATTGTTCCAGGTCGAGAGACCCTCAAGCAATAGCAGTGGATGTGCTAGTGACCCAGTGGGTATTCCGGTCAGTGTATGTCTTCCCTGCACTTCCGCTGATCCCAAAAGTTCTCAGGATCCTAAGAAGAACAAGGGTTCGAGCAATCTTCATTGCCCCAGACTGGCCAAGGAGGGCTTGGCACCCAGATCTTCAGGAGTTGCTCATAGAAGATCCTCGGCCTCTTCCTCTTCGCGAGGACCTGCTGCAGCAGTGGCCGTGCGTGTATCAGGACTTACCGTGGCTACGTTTGACGGCATGGCTGTTGAGCGCTGGATCCTATCCCAAAAGGGTATTCCAAAAGAAGTAATTCCCACAGTTATTCAGGCCAGGAAAGGAGTAACGTCGAAACATTACCACCGTATTTGGAGAAAATATGTGTCTTGGTGTGAATCCAAGAAGGCTCCTATGGAAGAGTTTCATTTAGGATGTTTTCTCCATTTTTTGCAGGCTGGTGTGGAGGCGGGCCTCCAATTGGGGTCAATCAAGGTCCAGATTTCGGCTTTCTCAGTATTCTTCCAAAAACAATTGGCCTCTCTTCCAGAGGTTCAGACCTTTGTGAAAGGGGTTCTGCACATCCAGCCTCCATTTGTGCCTCCAGTGGCACCATGGGACCTTAATGTGGTGTTGCAGTTCCTTCAATCGGATTGGTTTGAGCCTTTACAAGAGATAGAGTTGAAGTTTCTCACTTGGAAAGTGGTGATGCTTTTGGCATTGGCATCCGCACGGCGGGTGTATGAATTGGGGACCTTGTCTCACAAGAGCCCTTACCTGATCTTCCATGAAGATAGGGCAGAGTTGAGAACTCGTCAACATTTTCTTCCTGAGGTGGTTTAATCTTTCCACATAATCCAACCTATTGTGGTGCCAGTAATTACTGACACGTTCACTGCATCAAAGTCTCTAGATGTGGTTAGAGCTTTGAAGATTTATGTCGCTAGAACAGCTCGAATTCGGAAAACAGAGTCTTTGTCCTGTATGCTCCCAACAAGATTGGGTGTCCTGCTTCCAAGCAGACTATTGCGCGTTGGATCAGAGGTATGATTCGGCAAGCTCATACTATGGCTGGATTGCTGTTGCCGACGTCGATGAAGGCCCATTCCACTAGGAAGGTGGGCTAATCCTGGGCGGCTGCCCGGGGGGGTCTCGGTATTACAACTTTGCTGAGCAGCTACTTGGTCGGGGTCAAACACATTTGCAAAGTTCTACAAGTTTAACACCTTGGCTGATGAAGACCTCAAGTTCGGTCAATCGGTGCTGCAGGGTCATCCGCACTCTCCCACCTTTACTGGAGGATTGGCGGCTGCCCGGGGGGTCTCGGTATTACAACTTTGCTGAGCAGCTACTTGGTCGGGGTCAAACACATTTGCAAAGTTCTACAAGTTTAACACCTTGGCCGATGAAGACCTCAAGTTCGGTCAATCGGTGCTGCAGGGTCAGCCGCACTCTCCCGCCTTTACTGGATCTTTGGTATAAGCCCCATGGTCTTGAAGTGGACCCCAGCATCCTCTAGGACGTATGAGAAAACAGGATTTTAATACCTACCGGTAAATCCTTTTCTCCTAGTCCGTAGAGGATGCTGGGCGCCCGTCCCAGTGCGTACTTTACCTGCAGTTTAGTTTACACAAGTTGTGTTATGTTAGTTCAACTTGTTGCTGCAATTGGTTCATGCCTGTTGGCATGTGTTATGTTGATTGCCATGTGTGCGGCATGGTTGAGGTGTGAGCTGGTATGTATCTCACCACTAGTATTAAAGTAAATCCTTTCCTCTAAATGTCCGTCTCCCTGGGCACAGTTCCTATAACTGAAGTCTGGAGGAGGGGCATAGAGGGAGGAGCCAGTTCACACCCATTGAAAAGTCTTGAGAGTGCCCATGGCTCCTGCAGAACCGTCTATACCCCATGGTCTTGCAGTGGACCCCAGCATCCTCTACCGACTAGGAGAAAAGGATTTACCGGTACGTACAGTATTAAAATCCTGTTTTTGTTGCTACTGTTAACTGTACTTGTGTAGGTAATGTTTTGCCTTCATAAAATGTATTTATAGTAATTGATTATTTTTGAGGATTAATATGCATTTGCTATACATTCTAAATATATTTTTATTTTGCATAAACAATTCTACTGGCCAGTATCACGTTATCCCAAACTCTACAAACTGTAAAATGTGATTATTTTTAATTCCTGGCTTTATCATGTTCCAGTGGTTAATGCATTGCTGCTGATTTTAAAAGCAAAAATGACTAATTGGAGAGAGAGTCTGCTTACTAAACAATTTAAAAAAACAAACATTTATTTGCTATGAATGTCGAGTTGTCTCAAATTGAAAATCACTGCAATATGACTCATTATCGGAGGAAATGACAGATGTTGCAGTTGATGGAATACAAATTAAAGAAAAATAAATGTAAAGTGAATTTAACCTTTGCAGAGCAAATTACCTTCATGAAAGCCATCCAGGATTACAGTAAAGACAGCCAGTGGTAAAGAGTAATTTCATGGCAAAGCACAAGTGAAGGCTAAGCTACAGTATGTTCCATTATTGTGAATAAAATGGATCTGTGATTATAAATTAGCATGTTCTCATCCAATGATAACCACTAAAATACAAACATGTTTATTTGTTCCACAAATATTGTGGCTTTTTTTTATTTATTATTTTACCTATTTTACTTGTACCCCAGGATGCCTGGACAGAAATGAGCCTCTTGCACCTGTACCCCCACTGCAAAGAAAATACAGTATATATATAAAAGACAGGACTTACACACTGAATGATTCAATCCTTTGTTACACACACACACACACACACACACACACACACACACACACACACACTCACACTCACTCACACTCACACTCACACTCACACTCCATTCTTATCTGTTCCTTATAGGCCCTACACACTGGTCAATCTGACTGAAAGATATGAACGAACTTGTTCATTAATGAACGAGATACCGTTCATATCTTTCAGTGTGGAGGCATAAGCGATGAACGATGCGCGGCCCCGCGCTCGTTCATTGCTGGTGCCCCGTCGGCTGTGCATGCAGGCCAATATGGACGATCTCGTCCATATTTGCCTGCACTTCTATGGAGCCGTGTGAAGGGGGGAAGTGAAGAAACTTCACTGCCCCCCGCCGCCGGGTCGCCAGTCGGCCGTATTCGCCGTCGGGCAGCTCGGCGGTGGATCGTTAAATGTGTAGGGCCCTTTAGAGGTGCTTAGTCCCCTTGTCCAAGTAGAAACCAGTCTTCAGAAAACAATAAACCTACAGTCAATAGGTCTACCACTAATGGTAGACATTCATTCGGTCGACATGGTCAAAAGATCGACATAGAATAGGTAGACAGAAGGAAAGGTTGACAGCGTCAAAATGTCAACATGGAAATGGTCGACACAAAAAAGGAAGACACTATTTTTTTTCCATTTTTTGTGGTGTTTTGTCACTTTTCTGCCACAAACAAGCCCCATTACCGTATTGCATACTCTAGCATGGCTTGCTTCACTCGCCATGCTTCGGGCAAGGTGCCTCGCTCCGCTACCGCTGTGCTCGGCATGGGTAACTATTTCCGATCATAGTCCACATGGCTGGTAAAGTATGTAAAAGTTGAAAAAAATGAAAAAATAAAAATAAAAACTTGTGTTTACTATATATGTGTCAACTATTGCATGTTGATTCTGTCGAACTTTTGACCCTCTTGACATGTTGAACTGTCTACCTTTTACATGTTGACCTTTTGACCCTGTTGACCTTATGATCCTGTCGACCAAATGTATGTGTTTTATTAGTGGTAGACCAAACAATGGCAGTTGCTCTACCATTCCTGGAGATAATTATATCAGGTGCTAGAAAGGGGGAGGGGTCACATACAAACAGCAGACAGAGAGGGGGGGGTGCTTTTTCTCCCCCTGGTTTACCCCCAGCACACTAAAAAATTACCTGTAACTATTCCTGAACCTATATAGTAATTGCATTTCAGAGAAATAATCACACGTGTTTGCAAAGACATGTTTAGCTGCTGAGCCGCGCCAAGGCTTCTCCGATGTCAGCATTCCTAACACTATATAATAGCAGTGCCCACATAGGGCCATGTAATTTGTCTACAGTAGGCCTCATGATAAAGGCTCATACTAAAACACATCCAGACAGAGAGCTAACTTACCCGGGAGCCACCCCCAGGATCTCTCCATTAGCACTACAAGGAACAGCATGGCTTACAAATACTGCTCCCATTCAATGCCTTTCTCACACACACAGACAAACAATGGCAGTTGCTCTATGATTCCTGGAGATAATTATATCAGGTGATAGAAAGGGGGAGGAGTCACATACAAACAGCAGACAGAGGTGGGGGGTGCTTCCCCCTTCCCCCCCGGTATCCCCCAGCACACTAAAAAATTACCTGTAGACCTACAGTATTGACTGTAGACCGTTTTAGTGTATATCTATAGTCCGGATACCCTGTTCTACAGGGTCGGAATGACAGTTTTCACATGGTTTTCTCAGCCAATCTCCCTCCTGTGCCTTGTTAAAACTTTTGATATATTTAAAACTTTATATTATGTCCCCCATTTCTGTTCTTTGGTCCAAACTATACATGTTAAGATCTTTCAGTCTCCCTGGTAAGTTTTGTGGTGTAGGAAATGCACCATTTTAGCATCTGACTCGCTTTCACAATTGCTTTGTTACATTGCTTACTTGCCTTTAAGTCACCTGAAATAGTGACTCCTACAGATGTGTCCTCATACTGTACATCCAGCCTCAATACGCCATGCAGCACGAGATGCCTGACATGAGTGAGCCGCAAGTTGCCATGCAACTCTGCTAATGTCAGCCATCTTTTTTTGCCCAAAATGCATCTTAGTCGCAACGCAATACGACTAGGGCACACAAGACTGTGGTGATTAATTTGATATATGACACTTGTGTATTGTGCATAATTAAGTCTGTATACGGAGCAGAACAGAATTTATATTGGTAAAAATGTAGTAATATACCGTGGTATATAAACCAGCGCTTAGGTCATAACCTGCTTTGAAAACTGAAGCAGCTGCTAATATAAGGGGTAGTTAATCCCTTGATACCAAAAGAAATATATAAACAGAAATAGCAGCACTAATTGATGAATGTTCATATCTCCTATATATTTGCTGAGATCTGTCACTCTGTGACTGTGTGGATAACACTGGGCGGAGTCAGAGTCATACAGTCACAGATCTGGCCACATAGATCTGGGCAAATATTTAGGAGATGCCAGCAACTCAGTGAGGGGTCCGACGTGGGAGGATGATGTGTACCCACCACCACCGCCATGTCTACTCCCTGTGATTTTCAGCTCTCTGACATGTACAATGCGACCGGAGCTGGGGCTGCCTCTTTCCCTCCCTCCCCACTGCTGGAGCGGCAGCTGCTGATTGGATGGACGAGCGCTCCCCTCTCTTCTCTCCTCATTCCGGCAATGTCACCCCCACCGCGCCCCCCCTACATACAGGAGAGCCACCTGTGAGGTAAGCCCGGGCTGGGCAGTGCTTAAAGTGGTCCTAGAGAGGTGGTGGAACCCCCCCCCCCCTGCTTCCCAGTGCCTATGAAATATAGGTACTGCATGTGCCCCAAAAAATGGGGTGTGGTCTAAAAAAGAAGCATGATCACACAATAGTAATAATGCCCACAATAATAGCACCCTTAATACCAGGGCTGCCACCAGAAATTGTGGGGCCCGGGACTGATAAAATAGGCAGGGCTCCCCCCACCCCTACACAAATTACACAATCACATACACATACTTACCCCCTTTGCAAATCTGTCCTGAGAGGTCCTCTCTCCCACGCTGTCAGCCCTTCAGTACCGTGGCTCCTCTTCACTGACGTGGCGTGACATCATAACGTCACGCCACGCCACATCCGGATCCGGAAAACTTTATCAAACAGCAAGCTACAGTGCTTGCTTACTATGCTCGGAGTGGAGGGTGGGCAACACCTTCTGCACCCGCCCACAACGTCCCCCGGATTCCTTTCCCCATCTGCAGCACCCACCCCTCCCCCACCCGCGACAGTGCCTCCAAACTACCTACCCCACCCGCAACACCCCCACATATGCCTCTCCACCTCCTGCAGCAACTCCGGACCCCCTCCCCTATCCGCTGCACCCCCGCACCTGCCCCTCCCCCACCCATGGCACCCCTGCCCTACCCCCATCTGCGGCGCCTCCTGACCCCCTACACCACCCGTGGCACCCCGCACCCGCCCCTTCCCCACCCGCAGCGCCTCCTGAACCACTCTCCCATCCGCAACAGCCCCGCACCTGCCCCTCCCCCACCCGCGACACCCCCGCCCCTCCCCCACCCGCAACCCATACAGACCCCCTCCCCATCCGCAGCCCCCCACTCCCCCGCCCCCTCACAGTTGCAAGGGGCTACGTTCCCTTCACCATCGGACGCCCTTTCGTTGTGTAATATTTACCCACTAACCAAACAAGGAATGCAGGTAATACTCCATATAATACAAATATTGAACGCCACAAAGGCGTGCAGGGGTTAAGGGGGCATAGCCCCTTGCGACGATGTGAAGAGCGCCCATAGGGCGCGATGAGTCACCTAGTACACAATATTAATAATCAGATAATATCAAATTTAATTAGGTACAAATTAACTTATAAAAAGTCTCACAAAACATATAAAAACATCACATATAGGGTATTTAAAACAACACATATGCAAATTCTCCGTTCCTGATTTAGTACCTCCTTGTCCACCTTGGTAAACAGTCCTGGTTTGTTGTATGTGTCCGAGGATATAAGTACCTAAGGGGGACATTTACTAAGCAGTGATAAGAGCGGCAAAGTGAGCAACTGGAGAAGTTGCCCATGGCAAGCAATCAGCACGGAAGTAACATCTATAATGTGCATACTATAAAATGATACAGAGCTGCTGATTGGTTGATGGGGCAACTTCTCCACTGGCTCACTTTTCCGCTCTTATCATTGCTTTTTAAATGTCCCCCTAAGTCACTGGAGGGTTGCTTGCACTGGGTTAGTTTAGTCCTGAGTCCTCACAAGACAATATTTGATACAATCCAGGGAACCGGTATTTATAATCCAAAGGATAAGCGTCCAATTGCAGGAGGTTGGTCCAGAGAGTCCCCAATGAGGTCTGTAACAGCCTTACGTGTTTCACTGCTCCAGGCAGCTTTTTCAAAGGTGGCTAGATGGTAACTTTTCTGTCCTTATATACCTCTTAGCCCAATATGGCCGCTAATTACCAGGTGACATTCATCAACGGTAAATAAATACAATTTATAATATAATGCACAAAAGGGTTTATAGGAGGCAGACCCATTAAAACCATATCATTAAAGAACTAAATTTTAGTTGTTTTGTAAATAGATTTATTTATTCTTGGCAGATTCAATTTAAAATTAACAACTTCCCACCTCCGAACATATTACCTATTTTGGCCAATAAAAATACAAAGGAAGGGCTGTTGCTTAGCAACAAGATAATAATACACACGTCGACTATTCATTACTTTACACTCTTGGTTCATAAATAAGGTTTATAATCGACCTAGTATATATTCAATAAACAAATCCCTTGTTGCATGATAATTCGTTATATATAAGTAAAACCATTGATTTAGAAAATACAAGCTTTACTGTTACAGACACGTGACTGGCCACATGACCACCCGTCACCACAATAAGAGACGGCATTCCCAGAGTGTTCCGATCACATGACCAATCACCTGACCATCAGTTGCCAGGCACTATGACGCCAACTGCCAAAGATGCTTCGGTCATGTGTTATAGTCACCTGACTATAGTCACCTAAAATATAATTATAGTGTACTATACAATTTTTATTTTATTTTCAGAAGTACTCTTACACTGTCAGTCAGATCGCAGTATATTGGGCCTAATTCAGACCTGAGCGCAAAAGCTAAATCTTTCTCTAATGTGCAAAACCATGCGAACTGCAGGTGGGGCAGATATAACATATGCAGAAAGAGTTAGATTTAGGTGGGTTATTTTGTTTCTGTGCAGGGTAAATACTGGCTGCTTTATTTTTACACTGCACTTTAGATTTCAGTTTGAACATACCCCATCCAAATCTAACTCTCTCTGCACATGTTATATCTGTCCCACCTGCACTGCACATGGTTTTGCCCATTAGAGAAAAATGTTACTGCTGCGATCAGGTCTGAATTAGGCCCATTATTGTTTCGTACACATACACGTATTGTGCGACACTGTTGGTAAAGGTGGTACCACAGTATTATATTTTCATACTCATACATGTATTGTGTGACACTGTGGGTGAAGTTGGTACCACAGTAATATATTTTATTTTGTACTCATACACATATTGTGTGACACTGTAGGTGAAAGTAAACCGTAGTGTTAGATTATTATCTCTGACTCATACATGTATTGTGACACTGTAGGTGGTACATGTTTTGTACAAATTGTGGTGTGCTCTACCCCACTTTGTTCTTGTTTATTGATAGATATGGAGTACGAACAATTGAGAGGAAAGCAGGAAGCACACACTAGTGCTGCAGATGCTGTCACCAGTCATGATGATACAATTCCATCAACATCATCTGCTAAGGCCGATGACCAGGGTCATAGACGGCTTAAGTCATGGCATGTAAAACCAAAGATGAAGTCAGAATAGTTAAAGTCAGATTAGTGCAATTATAACTAGAGATGTGCACCGGACATTTTTCGGGGTTTGTGTTTTGGTTTTGGATTTGGTTCCGCATCGTGTTTTGGATTCGGACGCATTTTGTCAAAACCTCCCTTAAGAATTTTTGACGGATTCGGGTGCGTTTTGGATTCGGGTGTGTTTTTAAAAAAAACCCCTCAAAAACAGCTTAAATCGTAGAAATTGGGGGTAATTTTGATCCTATAGTATTATTAACTTCAATAACCATAATTGGATTCGGACGCGTTTTGTCAAAACCTCCCTTAAGAATTTTTGACGGATTCGGGTGCATTTTGGATTCGGGTGTGTTTTAAAAAAAAACAAACTCAAAAACAGCTTAAATCATAGAAATTGGGGGTAATTTTTATCCTATAGTATTATTAACCTCAATAACCATAATTTCCACTCATTTCCAGTCTATTCTGAACATCTCACACCACGCAATATTATTTTTAGTCCTAAAATTTGCACCAAGGTCGCTGGATGACTAAGCTAAGCGACCCAAGTGGGCGGCACAAACACCTAGCCCATCTAGTAGTGGCACTGCAGTGTCAGACAGGATGGCACTTAAAAAAATAGTCCCCAAACAGCACATGATGCAAAGAAAAAAAGAGGTGCACCAAGGTTGCTGGATGGCGGTCGCTGGATGGCTAAGCTAAGCGACACAAACACCTCAATATCACAGGAATTATTCGATCTAATCAATGGTATTATTTATTGAAGCAAAACAGTATGGTTAGGGTGTGTTCCAGAACAGGCGCTCAGCAGCTATGGTATAGCAGACCTCATGAGATGTCACCACATCTCCAAAACAACAAATACTACCACAAAATCAGAGATCTGTGTTTATAACCACAGTGCTTTAACACAAAATTATAGACAAATAAAAATCACCATAACGTCCCTAAATGAAGGTTCCTGTGATGGAGTCCTCAAAGCGAATGTTCTGATGGAATTTCTCCAGAGTATAGTAACATGTAAGGGAATAAAAATAAAGACCAATGTGTAGTAGATTCCTTTTATGTATCCACAGTTCTTAGTGTATTTTTTATATGATAAAGAGGTGGCTTAGGAGCGTACCCCACTCACACTTTGATTAAGAAGCTATAAGCCCATCAAGGTTTCTTTGCCCAATGCCGTGGCCTCGCCCACTTGAACTACGCCCGGCGTGATGTTTTAGGATGGAAATATATATAAATGAAGCGTACCCAAGAACTCACACTCGCAAGGTGGGTGTTAAACACATGAAGGTATCTTTAGTATGGAAAGGAGTGAAATATGGGTCCACTCAAGCGTACCCCAACTCACAGTGCTCGGTGTGATGATACTCCCATAAAGGTATCTTTCAGTTCTGTTTCCCGGACTGTGTTCATAAAGTGGTAATGTTGGCTCCCCAAAGAAACTCACTCTCCTCAAGTGGAAGCAGGGGGGTACACAAATTTAATAAAAATCACAAACATGAACACTTAAAATGGAATCCATCCATAAAATAAACAAATAGAAAAATAGCAGCAAAGGGTTTAAAAGTTCCAAAGCAGCAGAAAAGTTTTTGTTTGAAATATCCAATAGGTAAATAACTACTCACACTCCTGTTGTGTGAGTAGTTATTTACCTAATGGATATTTCAAACAAAAACTTTTCTGCTGCTTTGGAACTTTTAACCCCTTTGCCGGTTTTTGCTGCTATTTTTCTATTTGTTTATTTTATGGATGGACTCCATTTTAAGTGTTCATGTTTGTGATTTTTATTAAATGTACCTTGATGTGTTTAACACCCACCTTGCGAGTGTGAGTTCTTGGGTACGCATCATTTATATATATTTCCATCCTAAAACATCACGCCGGGCGTAGTTCAAGTGGGCGAGGCCACAGCATTGGGCAAAGAAACCTTGATGGGCTTATAGCTTCTTAATCAAAGTGTGAGTGGGGTACACTCCTAAGCCACCTCTTTATCATATAAAAAATACACTAAGAACTGTGGATACATAAAAGGAATCTACTACACATTGGTCTTTATTTTTATTCCCTTACATGTTACTATACTCTGGAGAAATTCCATCAGAACATTCGCTTTGAGGACTCCATCACAGGAACCTTCATTAA
Source organism: Pseudophryne corroboree (assembly GCF_028390025.1). Taxonomy (NCBI): domain Eukaryota; kingdom Metazoa; phylum Chordata; class Amphibia; order Anura; family Myobatrachidae; genus Pseudophryne; species Pseudophryne corroboree. Next base: position 353,187,864 of record NC_086447.1, on the reverse strand, counting down.
GGGACGTTATGGTGATTTTTAAATGTCTATAATTTTGTGTTAGAGCGCTGTGGTTATAAACACAGATCTCTGATTTTGTGGTGGTATTATTTATTGGTCCAAATCACTGGAAGTAAATGACAAAGTCACTGGAATTAAATGGCAGTAATGTCGGGAATTATATCAAATGGCAGTACCACTGGACATATATGGAAGTGTCAGACAGGATGCACTTTTAAAAAAAATAGTCCCCAAACAGCACATGATGCAAAGAAAAGAGAAAAAGAGGTGCACTGTGGTCGCTGGATGGCTAAGCTAAGCGATACAAACACCTCAATTTCACAGGAATTATTCGTTCTAATCAATGGTATTATTTATTGGTCCAAATCACTGGAAGAAAATGACAAAATCACTAGAATGAAAAGCCAGTATCACAGGAATTATTTGTTCTAATCAATGGTATTATTGGCCCAAATCACTGGAAGAAAATGACAAAATCACTGGAATTAAATGGCAGTAATGTTGGGAATTATATCAAATGGCAGTACCACTGGACATATACGGAAGTGTCAGACATGATGGCACTTTTAAAAAAATAGTCCCCAAACAGCACATGATGCAAAGAAAAGAGAAAAAGAGGTGCACTGTGGTCGCTGGATGGCTAAGCTAAACGACACAAACACCTCAATTACTATTATATATACTGGTCACCACAATGCAGCACTGATACTGAGCACAGATATTGAGCACTGTTCAGGATACTAGAACTGACACTGGGCAGCGAGATACAGCAATGGACTACTGTACTGTACTACTATATACTGGTCACCACAATGCAACACTGATACTGAGCACAGATATTGAGCACTGTTCAGGATACTAGAACTCACACTGGGCAGCGAGATACATCAATGGACTACTGAACTGTACTACTAAATACTGGTCACCACAATGCAGCACTGATACTGAGCACAGATATTGAGCACTGTTCAGGATACTAGAACTGACACTGGGCAGCGAGATACATCAATGGACTACTGAACTGTACTACTATATACTGGTCACCACAATGCAGCACTGATACTGAGCACAGATATTGAGCACTGTTCAGGATACTAGAACTGACACTGGGCAGCGAGATACAGCAATGGACTAGTGTACTGTACTACTAAATACTGGTCACCACAATGCAGCACTGATACTGAGCACAGATATTGAGCACTGTTCAGGATACTAGAACTGACACTGGGCAGCGAGATACATCAATGGACTACTGAACTGTACTACTATATACTGGTCACCACAATGCAGCACTGATACTGAGCACAGATATTGAGCACTGTTCAGGATACTAGAACTGACACTGGGCAGCGAGATACAGCAATGGACTAGTGTACTGTACTACTATATACTGGTAACCACAATGCAGCACTGATACTGAGCACAGATATTAAGCACTGTTCAGGATACTAGAACTGACACTGGGCAGCGAGATACAGCAATGGACTACTGTACTGTACTACTATATACTGGTAATGTTTTTTATTTGAATATTGCAACCTTCTTACATTTTATTTACATATTTACAAATTTACAACAAATAAATAAAGTAAAAATTGAATAACAAACAAAAAATTTCCATTTATTCTTAACATTTTCCTCCATTTTACATTCCCTTTCATAATTTTTTCTTAATTCTAATAATTTCCGTAAGAAACTTTCTTTTTCCGAAACTAGCCTCCTCTTCCTCCTCCGTACTCCCCCTTCACCTGTTCTTGAGCCCATACATACCTCTCTCACCCCTCCTTTCATTCCCCACCACCTCCATTCACTCCACTCTCAATCCACCCATCCTCTCACCTTTTATACCATTTACTCTCCTTTCATCCTGTACAATCCAACATTTAAATGAGAAGTCAATAACAAATCTAGGCAGCTCTTCCAGTGTACGCAACCATTTAGAAAAGAAAAACAAATCTCAAAATTCTATTTCAACTAAAAAGTGAGATAGTTATAGAAAAGTTTCTACCAGTACCTGGAGGCCAGAAATTTTCCATCACCCACTAAGGGGGCTTCATCTGGTGCCACAAGTGGGACCAACTGATGACATCCAATCTCTCCCCCTCCATTTCCATCATCCGCTTCACCTCGTGTAGTATTAAGCCCTCCACCACTTCGCAGGGAAGGATTTTATTTCTCAATGAAACCTGACACCGTGCATTCCATAAGTGATACCTGACAGCTAAACTTATCATAAAAATTGTGCATAAATCAAATTCTTCATACCCTTTGAATGCCCCATATGCCCATCCCTGGTAATCCAAACCAGAAAGACAAGGTATTCCTAGAGCGCTTGACACTCTTTTGCAAATGTTTATATTAAAAGGACACTGAAGCAAGAAATGGTCCATACTCTCCTCCTGACCTTGACACTCCTCCCGTGGACAATCACGATCATTGGATCTTCTAAACTTCAGGTTCCCCCTAACATAGAGCTTCCCTTGGAATGAGAACCTAAATTTCAACGGGATCCTCTGAGAATTTATCAGAGAAATCCCTTCTGAACATACAGTTTCTGGGCAATCCTTCAGGGCCAATGGGACATGGAAGTGAGTTTGCAAGACCCTCTTCCCCAACTCCTTCCTACTGAGATCTCTTAACTCCCCCACTCCCAAGCCCCATCGTCCGATCACTTTCAAGCACTGGATCACATAGATCGGGAGGTAGCCTCTTCTACGCCGAGAGTTTCTCAAGTGACCTCCTTCTATCCATACTGTGAGGAAGGGGGATATCCATTCCCTAAAACCGTCTGCCCACCGAGGAGGGGTCTATGAAAACAGACCCCCGAAATTCATTTTTTAAAAAGCTGTTATAAAAAACACCACCGGGTTGACCATATCCAGTCCCCCCTTGGTCATCGGTTTGCACGCAATGCCTCTCTTGACTATATTCATTTTGTTTCCCCACAACAGCAGGAAAAACAAAGAGACAATTTTAGACCACAGTGGTTGTGGCAAAAAACATACATAACTGACATATAAAAACAATGGAATCAGATAGGTTTTACACAAATCAACCCTTTCCCTCAGGGAGAATTTCCATCCTCTCCAACTTCTTACTTTCCGGGTCGCCTCTTCCAGTATCCTTTCCCAATTTGCTGTGGCATAATCGCCCTGGTCGAATCTTATTCCTAGAACCTTAATTGGATGGCTGGCCACAGGGAGGCTGTCCGGAAGGTCGAATTCTCTACCTTCCTCCCCCATCCAGAAAACTTCACACTTGTCCTGATTTATCATGGAGCCCGAGGCTCCTGAGTATTCGCCTATCAGTTGGTCCACATCACAGGCCTCTGTGTTTGATGACAGAACCACTGTGACATCATCAGCATAGGCAATTACCCTTAGTGGTTCTCCCTGGCCCAGCTGCACACCTCCCACCATGCTGTCCTCAATCCTCCGAATAAAAGGATCGATCGCAAACACGTAAAGAAGAGGACTCAGGGGGCAACCCTGACAGACACCAGAGTTCACCACAAAGGCAGGCCCTACCCAACCATTAACAAGCGGGAAGCTCTCGGCCTTGCTGTACAATATGCGTAGCCAATTGACTAACTTAACTGGAATGCCATACCTTTCCAGCAAAGTCCAGAGGTACTCATGGTTGACTCGGTCAAAAGCTTTGGACTGATCCAATGCCAGTAAATATTTCCCCCACTTCTCAACCTTGCACCGTTCTATGGCCTCCCGGACACCAAGGACAGAACTAAATGTGCTTCGACCTTTCACAGTACAATGCTGAGAAGTTGAGAGCAACTGCCCGGAAAATTCCATCAGCCTATTAGATATGATTTTTGCCAACACCTTTCTATCCGTATTGAGGAGTGCTATGGGGCGCCAATTCTCAATGCGGGATGGGTCCTTTCCTTTAGAGAGTAAGATAAGCGCAGAAAGCCTCATGGGGGGAGGGAGTTCACCCTCTGCCAGGCCACTGTTAAAAACCTCCACGAGACGAGGTGCCAGGACGTCTGAGAATTCTTTATAGAATTCAGCTGTCAAACCATCTGGCCCAGGTGTTTTTTTTATGTTAAACCGCCAATCGCTTCCCTGACCTCCTCCATAGATATCTCACTCCACAAGCCCTGGTATCCTCCCCAGAAATTCCTCCATCTTTTCTCTGCTAAGTGCCTTCTCAGACAGCAGATCAGTGTAATAGGTTCTAATGGCTTCCAGGATGCCCTCTCTCCCCGCCTGCACGACACCCTTTCCATCAATCAGACCTCTGATTTCCTTTAACTCGATCTTTCGCCTACAATTCTGGTAGGGATCCGGGGAGTGGTACTTGCCATAATCCCTCTCCTGAATCAAAGATGAAAGTCTACTATACTGCAACTGCTGCATCCGAGATTTCACCCGGGAGATTTCCCCATCATCTCCTCTTTCAGAGATCAGGAAGTCTAATTTCCTCCTCAGAGCATAGTAGGCATTTTTCTTTACCAAGTTTTTCTTTGCTACCAGCCACTTGAAAAACCTTCGGGTCCTCTCTTTGACCTCCACCCACCACTCCGATCTACTCCATCCTGCCTCCAACAGTGTTTCCTGTGCATGGAAGAATTCCTTAAAAGATTGTCTTACCTTCTCTTCCTTTAAGAGCTCTGAGTTCAGCCTCCATAGGCCCCTTCCTTTCAAAATGGACTGTGAGGCATTCAAAGAAAAAGTCAAGAACCCGTGATCCGAAAATTCTACCAACCTTACCTGTGAAGGCAAAGTCTTAGAAGTTTCTTTAACAAAAAATCTATCTATTCTAGTCCTACTCTGACCACTAAAGTAAGTGTAACCTGTGAGGTCTGGATGGTGCCGAATATGAACATCAACCAAACCCGCCTGCCTAACCATTGATACTAAATAATTTAAATCATAGCCCATGGTTTTTTTGGCTCCTCCCCTGTCTTTTGGCCTAACTACGGCGTTGAAATCGCCACCAAAAACAACCTGCTGGGCCGTAAAAAGAAATGGCTTGATCCTCTTGAAAAGGCATTTCCTATCCCAGGCTGTCTGGGGCCCATAGATGTTGATCAGCCTTAGGTCATGCCCTCTCAAGGTGACATCTAAGATCATACACCTTCCAATTTGTAACTCAATAACCTTGTGCACAGTTACTATGCCGGCAAAAAGTACCGCCACCCCACCATAAGGCTCAGCTGCAAGAGACCAATAGGAGGGCCCACCTCTCCACTCGCTTTTGGCTTTGTGAAGAGCTGCCAACCTGTTAACCCGGGTCTCCTGCAAAAACAAAATATCAAAATCCTGGTTGTTAAAAAATTCAAAAGCCATAAACCGAGCCTTATCGGAAAGAACGGAAGCCACATTAATCGTGGCGCATCGTATAGGGTGGAGATCCATGTTTCTTTGGTGATTGAGTTTCACTACCCATTTTCCTTATTCACTTCTCCCCACCACCTCCTTTACCATCGCCACCACCAACACCACATTCCATTCTTACGACAGCCTCACCTTCTTTCATCCCGGCTCCCTCCACGCCTGAACCAGGATCTGGGGGTTTCCGGGCAGGATCCATTGAAGGCGAATCCTTCTCTATTGTGGATTCCTGCACTCCCTCCCCAATTTCCACCATGTTTGATTCTACATGATCACCTTCCTCCTTGTCCTTCCCCACTAATGTAGATCCTACCGGGTCCCACTCCAGCTCACTTTCTGATTCTTTCCCTGAAACCTCCGTCAAACTTCCTTTTCTCTCCTTCTTCTTTCTTCCGCCTTCCCCACTCCCTTTCTCTCTCTTCCTTCTCTTCCTTACTTTCCTTTGCTTTAGCACTAGCTCTCCTTTTTCTCGCATTATTTACCCCTCTTCTTCGTCCGTAGGTGCCCCTTCAAACCTATTGAAAAGTAGTAAATTTTCTTTAATTATCCCTGCCTGCCTTTTTCATCCCTTTACTACTAGTTGGAACCCCTCATCTTTCTCTTCCTTTCCTTCCTTTCCCTTCCCTCTTCCTCCTGCCAACTTCCATTCCACCTTCCCTTCCTGTACCTTCACTGATCCTACGTGCACATTTTTCTCTCTTTCTTCCATCTCCTTTGCCCTCCTCTGTGTTACTAACTCCTCTACACTTTCTCTTCTCCTCCTCCATTCCTTTGTTTTCACCGCTTCCGGGCACCTACTATAGAGGGACAAATGCAGACTTCATTTGCATACATTTTATAACAGGCACAACATTTTTACTTTTATCTTTATGTTTTAATGTTTCTGTACTTATCAATTTTGCTGCCCGCCGCATCCTCTCTGGCACTTGCAGTTCTCCATAAACAGTGTTCACCACCTCCATCTCCTGTTTCGACAGTGAGCTTTTATCCAGTCTCGGCTGTCCTTGCACCATAGCAGTCTTCTCCATATTCCCTCCTTCTTTATTTGTTTTATCATTTTTACCTGTATTTCCTTTATTACCGCCTTTGTCCCCCTCCCCCCTGAAAAGCCCAAGTGGGCCCCCTCCACCCAAACAACTTTCTGGAGCCCCCCTTGCCTCCTTCACTCCTCTACTGCCAGGGACACTCATTTCCTGCCTGCTGTTTCCAGCCGCTTTGCAGATTTCCCCGCTGACCGGGACTCCAGCTGACGTCACCTTCCTTTCAGTCGGGATCCCTGCACGGGTCTTTTCTGTCTCCCTGCTCTCAGAGTTTACCGCTCTGGCCACCGCTTCTTGGTCTTCCTGCTGCCTCTGCATCGCCACTGGCTCACCTTTATCCACGGACCCCGGCTTTTCCTCCGTCTCCATGGCAACCGGGGTTTCCTTCATGTCAGTTGCCGTGTCACCGGGGTTCCCTCGGCTGACGCATTTGTCTTCTGCTCTCGGGACCACCTCCACACTGATGTCACAGGGAAATCCTTCCTGAAGACATGCCTCCTGCACCGCTGGCTCCTGCTGCGCTACAGGGGAATCCTTGGCAGATGGCAATGCTGTTAACCCCTGTTGCGCCGGCAGATTTTCAATACTGCTTTTCTTACAGCTTTCTTCCCTGGAAATTATCATTTTCTCCTTAATACGAGCATGGTACAAGTCCTCTATTTGATTTCTATACCTCTGCCTCTCCCAGACTTGACCTTTATTCTGTCTTTTCTTTGCTGTTATAATACGGTTATTAATTTTCTTTGACTCCATTATTAGCTCCTGTAGTGACATCTTGGATAATATTTCTTCAGTGTCAGATGTGTCTTCAGAAGAAGAATTTTCCCCCAATTCTGACACCTCTTCCATGCTGCTTTCCTCTTGATTAACCCCACACCCCCTGGTATCCGCAGATTTCCCCCCAGGGGCTGGCATGCCCCCAAAGGTACTCTCCGCTAACTCGAGGGGCTCGGGGGATGCATTATACCATGAAATTGATTCTTCAATTTTAATTTGAGCTTTTCCATTTAGCGGCACCTGCCGCTCCCCTCCGTCCCGCAGCTTCCCCCCAATCCCCTCACAGGGACCCCCGGCCATTGCAGCATTCTTCCCGGGAGCTGCACTACCCCCAGGGATACCTGCTGCTAGCACGGGAAGGGGGGCTGCCCTGGACAGGGACCCTTCTCGGGATTTGTTTCTTTGCTGTGCCATTCGCTGCTCCCCTTCTCCGGACGGACCTGCAGACACCACTTTCCCTTCTACGGGCGGATCTTTCTCAGCTCGGGGATTCTCTGCTCCCACCGCCTCTTGCTTTGAGGTACCCCCCCTTTGCACGGAGGGGGTGCTTTGCCTACCTCTTGTTTTCACAGGTCCCTGGCATTCAGCTTTAGTCTCCTGCATCTTCTCTTTTGCTTCCTTCACAGCAGCAGCCGCCGCTGCAACACGGACAGATGTTCTGATGTTCTCTTTCTTTTTGTGGAGGCCAACGGGCCTCCACCCTTTTTCATCATGATGATAGGGCACCACCAGGAACCCCCTGATGTTTAGGAATACAAGACCCAGCCTGGGCCCTCCAGGCAGGGGATTCCCCTGCTGCAGCTGCCCACTCCCCAGCTCCCACAGCAGGGAGAGGGGGCGGGATCCCTCAGGTAACCAGATGGAGCCCAGGAGCTCCTACAGACACGTCCAGAACTGAGTAGTATACTGGTCACCACAATGCAGCACTGATACTGAGCACAGATATTGAGCACTGTTCAGGATACTAGAACTGACTCTGGGCAGCGAGATACAGCAATGGACTGCTGTACTGTACTACTATATACTGGTCACCACAATGCAGCACTGATACTGAGCACAGATATTGAGCACTGTTCAGGATACTAGAACTGACACGGAGCAGCAAGATACAGCAATGGACTACTGTACTGGTCACCACAATGCAGCAATGATACTGAGCACAGATATTGAGCACTGTTCAGGATACTAGAACTGACATGGAGCAGCAAGATATAGCAGCAATGGACTACTGTACTGTACTACTATATACTGGTCACCACAATGCAACACTGATATTGAGCACAGATATTGAGCTGATATTTAGCTGATATTGGGCTATTCAGGCAGAGAACATAGCCACATCCTCTCCGCTCAATCTACAATGCACGAGTAAAAATGGCGGCGACGCGCGGCTCTTTATATGGAATCCGAATCTCGCGAGAATCCGACAGTGGGATGATGATGCTTTCCCCCGTTCGGGTTTTGCGTGTAAGGCGGGAAGAACCGAGGCTGCCTCGGACCCGTGTAAACCACGTTAAGTTCAGGGGGGTTCGGATCTCGACGAACTGAACCCGCTCATCTCTAATAATAACCAATAAAAATTGTTGTATGTGCAATAAAGACTGTCACCAATGCCCGCATTGATTAATTTAAAGTTTTAGAATCAAACAAATTAAATTAAATTACTAATCAATCCTTTCTTCGACTACATAAATACTCTACCTCCCTTGGGCCCTAGTTAATTAATTAATTAAAAAATTAATTGTGTATATTGATCAGAAACATACATACTTACAACATGGTACATACTGTGTGTGAAGATTGCTGACACAAGCTGAAGTGCTCCACCCATTGTTGAAGAGCAGCAGGTCCGGCAAACAGCATGGATCCTGGGAGTTATACAGTAGTTCAGCTGGAGAGCCACATGCTGCTTTTCTCTAATGTATTGTAGAACAACAAATCTTGGTCCCATTATCCTCAACAACCACCGTGAGCACAAAATAAACATCTATTTACAGTGTGTGCTATAAGCACCTCCACAAACTAGGCCACAGTATTTCTATTAGATATACAAAAATATATAACATAGCTGTCACTCATTCACACTGGAAGCAGCCATTTATGGTCTGCTCCCTATGGTTATCAATATTCATGAGGATGTGGCACAAAATGGCTGCACACACTGTGTGTTAGCTACAGGTGCTCTGTAGATATCACTCAGATGATCAGGTTTCAGATGGTTGGTTGAACTTGGTTTACATAGGAGTGGACATAAATTGGCTTCAGTGAGCCTGCTCTGATATATGCCCAAAACATCTCTGTGCAATGGTACAAAGTCAAACACTGCATGATATCTTCTGACAAACTCTCCACGCTCGAATAGTGGACCTTCTGCAGGTCAAAGATATCTTTCAGGAACAGAAGAACTTAATCCTACATTGAGGTTGAAAATTATTTTAACTTACTGTATGATTAGTGAACCTTCTCCAGGTCATAATCCTACATTATAGTTGAAAACATTTGTAACTTTTGATTAGCGAACCTTCTCTAGGTCAAAGATGTCTTTCAGGAACAGAAAAACTTGATCCTACATCAAAGTTGAAAATAATTTTAACAGATGATTAGCGAACCTTCTTCAGGTCAAAGATGTCTTTCAGGAACAGAAGAACTTTATCTTACATTTAAATTGAAAATAATTTTAACAGATGATTACAGCATTTAAGAATATAATGTTAACTGCCATGTGTTTTCTGCCTACTGCTGTCGCTTAGCTTATCTTAGTCAGCCAGCTATCCTTGTGCACGTTTGGCTTTTACTGGATGATATGTATATTGTTAGCTGTCAGGTGGTCAAAATTGACTGGAAATTAGGGATGTGCACTTGAAATTTTTCGGGTTTTGGTTTTGGGTTCGGTTCCGCGGCCGTGTTTTGGGTTCGACCGCGTTTTGGCAAAACCTCACCGAATTTTTTTTGTCGGATTCGGGTGTGTTTTGGATTCGGGTGTTTTTTTCAAAAAACCATAAAAAACAGCTTAAATCATAGAATTTGGGGGTCATTTTGATCCCAAAGTATTATTAACCTCAAAACCCATAATTTCCACTCATTTTCAGTCTATTCTGAATACCTCACACCTCACAATATTATTTTTAGTCCTAAAATTTGCACCGAGGTCGCTGGATGACTAAGCTAAGCGACCCTAGTGGCCGACACAAACACCTGGCCCATCTAGGAGTGGCACTGCAGTGTCACGCAGGATGGCCCTTCCAAAAAACACTCCCCAAACAGCACATGACGCAAATAAAAATGAAAGAAAAAAGAGGTGCAAGATGGAATTGTCCTTGGGCCCTCCCACCCACCCTTATGTTGTATAAACAGGACATGCACACTTTAACCAACCCATCATTTCAGTGACAGGGTCTGCCACACGACTGTGTCTGAAATGACGGGTTGGTTTGGACCCCCACCGAAAAAGAAGCAATTAATCTCTCCTTGCACAAACTGGCTCTACAGAGGCAAGATGTCCACCTCATCATCATCCTCCGATATATCACCGTGTACATCCCGCTCCTCACAGATTATCAATTCGTCCCCACTGGAATCCACCATCTCAGCTCCCTGTGTACTTTGTGGAGGCAATTGCTGCTGGTCAATGTCTCCACGGAGGAATTGATTATAATTCATTTTAATGAACATCATCTTCTCCACATTTTCTGGAAGTAACCTCGTACGCAGATTGCTGACAAGGTGAGCGGCGGCACTAAACACTCTTTCGGAGTACACACTTGTGGGAGGGCAACTTAGGTAGAATAAAGCCAGTTTGTGCAAGGGCCTCCAAATTGCCTCTTTTTCCTTCCAGTATAAGTACGGACTGTCTGACGTGCCTACTTGGATGCGGTCACTCATATAATCCTCCACCATTCTTTCAATGGTGAGAGAATCATATGCAGTGACAGTAGACGACATGTCCGTAATCGTTGTCAGGTCCTTCAGTCCGGACCAGATGTCAGCATCAGCAGTCGCTCCAGACTGCCCTGCATCACCGCCAGCGGGTGGGCTCGGAATTCTGAGCCTTTTCCTCGCACCCCCAGTTGCGGGAGAATGTGAAGGAGGAGATGTTGACAGGTCGCGTTCCGCTTGACTTGACAATTTTGTCACCAGCAGGTCTTTGAACCCCAGCAGACTTGTGTCTGCCGGAAAGAGAGATCCAAGGTAGGTTTTAAATCTAGGATCGAGCACGGTGGCCAAAATGTAGTGCTCTGATTTCAACAGATTGACCACCCGTGAATCCTTGTTAAGCGAATTAAGGGCTCCATCCACAAGTCCCACATGCCTAGCGGAATCGCTCCCTTTTAGCTCCTCCTTCAATGCCTCCAGCTTCTTCTGCAAAAGCCTGATGAGGGGAATGACCTGACTCAGGCTGGCAGTGTCTGAACTGACTTCACGTGTGGCAAGTTCAAAAGGTTGCAGAACCTTGCACAACGTTGAAATCATTCTCCACTGCGCTTGAGACAGGTACATTTCACCTCCTATATCATGCTCAATTGTATAGGCTTGAATGGCCTTTTGCTGCTCCTCCAACCTCTGAAGCATATAGAGGGTTGAATTCCACCTCGTTACCACTTCTTGCTTCAGATGATGGCAGGGCAGGTTCAGGCGTTTTTGGTGGTGCTCCAGTCTTCTGTACGTGGTGCCTGTACGCCGAAAGTGTCCCGCAATTCTTCTGGCCACCGACAGCATCTCTTGCACGCCCCTGTCGTTTTTTTTTAAATTCTGCACCACCAAATTCAAGGTATGTGCAAAACATGGGACGTGCTGGAATTTGCCCATATTTAATGCACACACAATATTGCTGGCGTTGTCCGATGCCACAAATCCACAGGAGAGTCCAATTGGGGTAAGCCATTCCGCGATGATCTTCCTCAGTTGCCGTAAGAGGTTTTCAGCTGTGTGCGTATTCTGGAAACCGGTGATACAAAGCGTAGCCTGCCTAGGAAAGAGTTGGCGTTTGCGAGATGCTGCTACTGGTGCCGCCGCTGCTGTTCTTGCAGCGGGAGTCCATACATCTACCCAGTGGGCTGTCACAGTCATATAGTCCTGACCCTGCCCTGCTCCACATGTCTGTGGTTAAGTGGACATTGGGTACTACTGCATTTTTTAGGACACTGGTGAGTCTTTTTCTGACGTCCGTGTACATTCTCGGTATCGCCTGCCTAGAGAAGTGGAACCTAGATGGTATTTGGTAACGGGGGCACACTGCCTCAAGAAATTGTCTAGTTCCCTGTGAACTAACGGCGGATACCGGACGCACGTCTAACACCAACATAGTTGTCAAGGCCTCAGTTATCCGCTTTGCAACAGGATGACTGCTGTGATATTTCATCTTCCCCGCAAAGGACTGTTGGACAGTCAATTGCTTGATGGAAGTAGTAAAAGTGGGCTTACGACTTCCCCTCTGGGATGACCATCGACTCCCAGCAGCAACAACAGCAGTGCCAGCAGCAGTAGGCGTTACACGCAAGGATGCATCGGAGGAATCCCAGGCAGGAGAGGACTCGTCAGAATTGCCAGTGACATGGCATGCAGGACTATTGGCATTCCTGGGGAAGGAGGAAATTGACACTGAGGGAGTTGGTGGGGTGGTTTGCGTGAGCTTGGTTACAAGAGGAAGGGATTTACTGGTCAGTGGACTGCTTCCGCTGTCGCCCAAAGTTTTTGAACTTGTCACTGACTTATTATGAATGCGCTGCAGGTGACGTATAAGGGAGGATGTTCCGAGGTGGTTAACGTCCTTACCCCTACTTATTACAGCTTGACAAAGGCAACACACGGCTTGACAAATGTTGTCCGCATTTCTGGTGAAATACTTCCACACCGAAGAGCTGATTTTTTTGGTATTTTCACCAGGCATGTCAACGGCCCTATTCCTCCCACGGACAACAGGTGTCTCCCCGGGTGCCTGACTTAAACAAACCACCTCACCATCAGAATCCTCCTGGTCAATTTCCTCCCCAGCGCCAGCAACACCTATATCCTCCTCATCCTGGTGTACTTCAACACTGACATCTTCAATCTGACTATCAGGAACTGGACTGCGGGTGCTCCTTCCAGCACTTGCAGGGGGCGTGCAAATGGTGGAAGGCGCATGCTCTTCACGTCCAGTGTTGGGAAGGTCAGGCATCGCAACCGACACAATTGGACTCTCCTTGTGGATTTGGGATTTCGAAGAACGCACAGTTCTTTGCGGTGCTTTTGCCAGCTTGAGTCTTTTCAGTTTTCTAGCGAGAGGCTGAGTGCTTCCATCCTCATGTGAAGCTGAACCACTAGCCATGAACATAGGCCAGGGCCTCAGCCGTTCCTTGCCACTCCGTGTGGTAAATGGCATATTGGCAAGTTTACGCTTCTCCTCCGACAATTTTATTTTAGATTTTGGAGTCCTTTTTTTACTGATATTTGGTGTTTTGGATTTTACATGCTCTGTACTATGACATTGGGCATCGGCCTTGGCAGACGACGTTGCTGGCATTTCATCGTCTCGGCCATGACTAGTGGCAGCAGCTTCAGCACGAGGTGGAAGTGGATCTTGATCTTTCCCTAATTTTGGAACCTCAACATTTTTGTTCTCCATATTTTAATAGTCACAACTAAAAGGCACCTCAGGTAAACAATGGAGATGGATGGATACTAGTATACTTATGGATGGACGAGCGACTGCCGACACAGAGGTAGCTACAGCCGTGGACTACCGTACTGTGTCTGCTGCTAATATAGACTGGATGATAAGGAGATGAAATTAATATATATATATATATATATATATATATAATATCACTAGTACTGCAGCCGGACAGGTATATATATTTATTATGTAATGACTGATGACGGACCTGCTGGACACTGTCAGCTCAGCAGCACCGCAGACTGCTACAGTAAGCTACTATAGTAGTATGTATAAAGAAGAAAGAAAAAAAAAAACACGGGTAGGTGGTATACAATTATGGATGGACGAGCGACTGCCGACACAGAGGTAGCTACAGCCGTGGACTACCGTACTGTGTCTGCTGCTAATATAGACTGGATGATAATGAGATGAAATCAATATATATATATATAATATCACTAGTACTGCAGCCGGACAGGTATATATATTTATTATGTAATGACTGATGACGGACCTGCTGGACACTGTCAGCTCAGCAGCACCGCAGACTGTTACAGTAAGCTACTATAGTAGTATGTATAAAGAAGAAAGAAAAAAAAAACACGGGTAGGTGGTATACAATTATGGATGGACGAGCGACTGCCGACACAGAGGTAGCTACAGCCGTGGACTACCGTACTGTGTCTGCTGCTAATATAGACTGGATGATAATGAGATGAAATCAATATATATATATATAATATCACTAGTACTGCAGCCGGACAGGTATATATATTTATTATGTAATGACTGATGACGGACCTGCTGGACAGTGTCAGCTCAGCAGCACCACAGACTGCTATAGTAAGCTACTATAGTAGTATGTATAAAGAAGAAAAAAAAAAAAAAAAAACGGGTAGGTGGTATACAATTATGGATGGACGAGCGACTGCCGACACAGAGGTAGCTACAGCCGTGGACTACCGTACTGTGTCTGCTGCTAATATAGACTGGATGATAATGAGATGAAATCAATATATATATATATAATATCACTAGTACTGCAGCCGGACAGGTATATATATTTATTATGTAATGACTGATGACGGACCTGCTGGACACTGTCAGCTCAGCAGCACCACAGACTGCTACAGTAAGCTACTATAGTAGTATGTATAAAGAAGAAAGAAAAAGAAAAAAAACACGGGTAGGTGGTATACAATTATGGATGGACGAGCGACTGCCGACACAGAGGTAGCTACAGCCGTGGACTACCGTACTGTGTCTGCTGCTAATATAGACTGGATGATAATGAGATGAAATCAATATATATATATATAATATCACTAGTACTGCAGCCGGACAGGTATATATATTTATTATGTAATGACTGATGACGGACCTGCTGGACACAGTCAGCTCAGCAGCACCGCAGACTGCTACAGTAAGCTACTATAGTAGTATGTATAAAGAAGAAAGAAAAAAAAAAACCACGGGTAGGTGGTATACAATATTATATATATATTATATACAATTGTATATATATATATTAAACTGGTGGTGACTGGTGGTCAGGTCACTCGTCACACTATCAGCAACTTGCAAGTAGTACTCCTAAGCAGACAATCACAATATATATTATACTGGTGGTCAGTGTGGTCACAATGGCAGTGTGGCACTCTGGCAGCAAAAGTGTGCACTGTACGTTATATGTACTCCTGAGTCCTGCTCTCAGACTCTAACTGCTCCCCACTGTCAGTGTCTCCCCCACAAGTCAGATAATATACAGTCACACTATCTATCACTTCAGCAAGTAACTAGTACTCCTCCTAATGCTCCCCAAAATTACTACTGTGTCTCTCTCTACTGTCTCACTCTCTTCTCTATAAACGGAGAGGACGCCAGCCACGTCCTCTCCCTATGAATCTCAATGCACGTGTGAAAATGGCGGCGACGCGCGGCTCCTTATATAGAATCCGAGTCTCGCGATAGAATCCGAGCCTCGCGAGAATCCGACAGCGGGATGATGACGTTTGGGCGCGCTCGGGTTAACCGAGCAAGGCGGGAAGATCCGAGTCGCTCGGCCCCGTGTAAAAAAACATGAAGTTCGGGCGGGTTCGGATTCCGAGGAACCGAACCCGCTCATCCCTACTGGAAATTAGTGGAAATTAATGTTATTGAGGTTAATAATACCGTAGGAACAAAAACAGGACAAAATTCTGTGATGTTAGCTGTTTTTAGTAATTTTGTTAAAAAAATTCAAAGGTGGTTTTTGGCAAAACCAATACAGATGCAAAACACGAAGGAGATACAGATACAAAACCAAAACCCAAGATTTGGGCCGGCGCACATCCCTAGTATTGATAAATATGCCATTAAAAATGGGATAATTATGGGTGCAAACTGTGCGGTGCACAAGGGCCCTGGGGCGCCCACACCACACATCCTGCTCCCATATCTTTCAATACTTACACTCTAGAGCCCCACGTCAGCAGCAGCAGAGATGCAGAAATCACCATGAAAATGGTGCAGCAGACATTTTCCCGGCATTTTGCGAATTTGCACTATGGAAATCACTGTGAAAATGGCCAACTGCACTCCGCCTCTCTAGATGCGCCCCTGGATACTAAGGAGTATATTCAATAAGAGTCAGATCCATTCCGACATGCAGTTGTCGGAATGGATCCTGCAACCTCTATTCAGTGGATGGCCAAATCTGACTGTCAGATTTGTCCATACACAGGGTCCTGTCCTGCCACTGCTGTCAGCGGCTGCGGATGCGCTGACAGCAGCGGCCAGGAGTGCAGATGGTGGCAGCTGTGAGTGAGATGGCGGCAAGCTGGGCAGCGGGGGGAGCAGTGATCGGTGGCCGGATCTGGTTGCGGGGGGACATGTCTGCGGTGGCGGGGGGAGGCGCTGCAGGGAGAGAGGCACCTTTCTCCCTGCAACGCCTCCCCCGCCGCCGACATGTTCCCCCACAGCCAGTTCCCCCCGCCGGCCGTCGATCCCAGCTCACCCAGTCGCCCGCAGCACCGCTTGTCTCCTCACCTCAATCTGACTTGTTTTCAAGTCGGATTGAGTTCGTCGGAAAGGGGGCCAAAACCTGTCGGATTTTGCCCCATTTCCGACAGAAGCACGTGGCCGATCCACGTGTTTTCCGACAAGTCGGAAATTCCTGACTTGTCGGAAAAAATCAGCCCCTATTGAATAGGTTGGAACCCTTCCGACCTATTTCTGTCGAAAGCTGCCGTCTTTCCGACAAGACGGCAGCTTCCGACAGTTATTGAATACACCCCTACGTGTTAATCAAACTGTTATTTGCTAGTGATGAGCGGGTTCGGTTTCTCGGAATCCGAACCCCCCCGAACTTCAGCCTTTTTACACGGATCCGAGGCAGACTCGGATCTTCCCGCCTTGCTCGGCTAACCCGAGCGCGCCCGAACGTCATCATCCCGCTGTCGGATTCTCGCGAGGCTCGGATTCTATCGCGAGACTCGGATTCTATATAAGGAGCCGCGCGTCGCCGCCATTTTCACACGTGCATTGAGATTGATAGGGAGAGGACGTGGCTGGCGTCCTCTCCGTTTAGACTAGAGTAGAGACACTTGATTGTTGATTTACTAATTTTGGGGAGCATATAAGGAGTACTACTTGCTGTTGCTGATAGTGTGACCAGTGACCACCAGTTTAATTAATCCGTTCTCTGCCTGAAAAAAAACGATACACAGTGTGACACAGTCACATACCATATCTGTGCTCAGCCTCAGTGTGCTGCATCATATGTAATACTGTATATCTGACTGTGCTGAGTGCTCACTGCTCACACAGCTTAATTGTGGGGGAGACTGGGGAGCAGTTATAGCAGGAGTACATATTTTAAGTACAGTGCACACTTTTGCTGCTAGAGTGCCACTGCCAGAGTGACTGACCAGTGACCACTGACCACCAGTATATTGTGATTGTCTGCTGACCACCAGTATATTGTGATTGTCTGCCTGAAAAAGTTAAACACTCGTCGTGTGGTGTTTTTTATTCTATAAACGCATTCTGCTGACAGTGTCCAGCAGGTCCGTCATTATATAATATATACCTGTCCGGCTGCAGTAGTGATATATATATATTTTTTATATCATTATCATCCAGTCTATATTAGCAGCAGACGCAGTACGGTAGTCCACGGCTGTAGCTACCTCTGTGTCGGCAGTCGCTCGTCCATCCATAATTGTATACCACCTACCCGTGGTTTTTTTTTTCTTTCTTCTTTATACATACTACTATAGTAGCTTACTGTAGCAGTCTGCGGTGCTGCTGAGCTGACAGTGTCCAGCAGGTCCGTCATTATATAATATATACCTGTCCGGCTGCAGTAGTGATATATATATATTTTATATCTCATTATCATCCAGTCTATATTAGCAGCAGATGCAGTACGGTAGTCCACGGCTGTAGCTACCTCTGTGTCGGCAGTCGCTCGTCATCCATAAGTATACTAGTATCCATCCATCTCCATTGTTTACCTGAGGTGCCTTTTAGTTGTGCCTATTAAAATATGGAGAACAAAAATGTTGAGGTTCCAAAAATAGGGAAAGATCAAGATCGACTTCCACCTCGTGCTGAAGCTGCTGCCACTAGTCATGGCCGAGACGATGAAATGCCATCAACGTCGTCTGCCAAGGCCGATGCCCAATGTCATAGTACAGAGCATGTAAAATCCAAAACACCAAATATCAGTAAAAAAAGGACTCCAAAATCTAAAATAAAATTGTCGGAGGAGAAGCGTAAACTTGCCAATATGCCATTTACCACACGGAGTGGCAAGGAACGGCTGAGGCCCTGGCCTATGTTCATGGCTAGTGGTTCAGCTTCACATGAGGATGGAAGCACTCAGCCTCTCGCTAGAAAAATGAAAAGACTCAAGCTGGCAAAAGCACAGCAAAGAACTGTGCGTTCTTCGAAATCACAAATCCACAAGGAGAGTCCAATTGTGTCGGTTGCGATGCCTGACCTTCCCAACACTGGACGTGAAGAGCATGCGCCTTCCACCATTTGCACGCCCCCTGCAAGTGCTGGAAGGAGCACCCGCAGTCCAGTTCCTGATAGTCAGATTGAAGATGTCAGTGTTGAAGTACACCAGGATGAGGAGGATTTGGGTGTTGCTGGCGCTGGGGAGGAAATTGACCAGGAGGATTCTGATGGTGAGGTGGTTTGTTTAAGTCAGGCACCCGGGGAGATACCTGTTGTCCGTGGGAGGAATATGGCCATTGACATGCCTGGTGAAAATACCAAAAAAATCAGCTCTTCGGTGTGGAAGTATTTCAACAGAAATGCGGACAACATTTGTCAAGCCGTGTGTTGCCTTTGTCAAGCTGTAATAAGTAGGGGTAAGGACGTTAACCACCTCGGAACATCCTCCCTTATACGTCACCTGCAGCGCATTCATCATAAGTCAGTGACAAGTTCAAAAACTTTGGGCGACAGCGGAAGCAGTCCACTGACCAGTAAATCCCTTCCTCTTGTAACCAAGCTCACGCAAACCACCCCACCAACTCCCTCAGTGTCAATTTCCTCCTTCCCCAGGAATGCCAATAGTCCTGCAGGCCATGTCACTGGCAATTCTGACGAGTCCTCTCCTGCCTGGGATTCCTCCGATGCATCCTTGCGTGCAACGCCTACTGCTGCTGGCGCTGCTGTTGTTGCTGCTGGGAGTCGATGGTCATCCCAGAGGGGAAATCGTAAGACCACTTTTACTACTTCCACCAAGCAATTGACTGTCCAACAGTCCTTTGCGAGGAAGATGAAATATCACAGCAGTCATCCTGCTGCAAAGCGGATAACTGAGGCCTTGGCATCCAGGGCGGTGAGAAACGTGGTTCCGGTATCCATCATTACTGCAGAGCCAACTAGAGACTTGTGGAGGTACTGTGTCCCCGGTACCAAATACCATCTAGGTTCCATTTCTCTAGGCAGGCGATACCGAAAATGTACACAGGCCTCAGAAAAAGACTCACCAGTGTCCTAAAAAATGCAGTTGTACCCAATGTCCACTTAACCACGGACATGTGGACAAGTGGAGCAGGGCAGGCTCAGGACTATATGACTGTGACAGCCCACTGGGTAGATGTATGGACTCCCGCCGCAAGAACAGCAGCAGCGGCACCAGTAGCAGCATCTCGCAAACGCCAACTCTTTCCTAGGCAGGCTACGCTTTGTATCACCGCTTTCCAGAATACGCACACAGCTAAAAACCTCTTACGGCAACTGAGGAAGATCATCGCGGAATGGCTTACCCCAATTGGACTCTCCTGTGGATTTGTGGCATCGGACAACGCCAGCAATATTGTGTGTGCATTAAATATGGGCAAATTCCAGCACGTCCCATGTTTTGCACATACCTTGAATTTGGTGGTGCAGAATTATTTAAAAAACGACAGGGGCGTGCAAGAGATGCTGTCGGTGGCCAGAAGAATTGCGGGACACTTTCGGCGTACAGGCACCACGTACAGAAGACTGGAGCACCACCAAAAACGCCTGAACCTGCCCTGCCATCATCTGAAGCAAGAAGTAGTAACGAGGTGGAATTCAACCCTCTATATGCTTCAGAGGTTGGAGGAGCAGCAAAAGGCCATTCAAGCCTATACAATTGAGCACGATATAGGAGGTGGAATGCACCTGTCTCAAGCGCAGTGGAGAATGATTTCAACGTTGTGCAAGGTTCTGCTGCCCTTTGAACTTGCCACACGTGAAGTCAGTTCAGACACTGCCAGCCTGAGTCAGGTCATTCCCCTCATCAGGCTTTTGCAGAAGAAGCTGGAGACATTGAAGGAGGAGCTAACACAGAGCGATTCCGCTAGGCATGTGGGACTTGTGGATGGAGCCCTTAATTCGCTTAACAAGGATTCACGGGTGGTCAATCTGTTGAAATCAGAGCACTACATTTTGGCCACCGTGCTCGATCCTAGATTTAAAACCTACCTTGGATCTCTCTTTCCAGCAGACACAAGTCTGCTGGGGTTCAAAGAACTGCTGGTGACAAAATTGTCAAGTCAAGCGGAACGCGACCTGTCAACATCTCCTCCTTCACATTCTCCCGCAACTGGGGGTGCGAGGAAAAGGCTCAGAATTCCGAGCCCACCCGCTGGCGGTGATGCAGGGCAGTCTGGAGCGACTGCTGATGCAGGGCAGTCTGGAGCGACTGCTGATGCTGACATCTGGTCCGGACTGAAGGACCTGACAACGATTACGGACATGTCGTCTACTGTCACTGCATATGATTCTCTCCCCATTGAAAGAATGGTGGAGGATTATATGAGTGACCGCATCCAAGTAGGCACGTCAGAAAGTCCGTACTTATACTGGCAGGAAAAAGAGGCAATTTGGAGGCCCTTGCACAAACTGGCTTTATTCTACCTAAGTTGCCCTCCCACAAGTGTGTACTCCGAAAGAGTGTTTAGTGCCGCCGCTCACCTTGTCAGCAATCGGCGTACGAGGTTACATCCAGAAAATGTGGAGAAGATGATGTTCATTAAAATGAATTATAATCAATTCCTCCGTGGAGACATTGACCAGCAGCAATTGCCTCCACAAAGTACACAGGGAGCTGAGATGGTGGATTCCAGTGGGGACGAATTGATAATCTGTGAGGAGGGGGATGTACACGGTGATATATCGGAGGATGATGATGAGGTGGACATCTTGCCTCTGTAGAGCCAGTTTGTGCAAGGAGAGATTAATTGCTTCTTTTTTGGTGGGGGTCCAAACCAACCCGTCATTTCAGTCACAGTCGTGTGGCAGACCCTGTCACTGAAATGATGGGTTGGTTAAAGTGTGCATGTCCTGTTTATACAACATAAGGGTGGGTGGGAGGGCCCAAGGACAATTCCATCTTGCACCTCTTTTTTCTTTAATTTTTCTTTGCATCATGTGCTGTTTGGGGAGTAGTTTTTTGAAGGGCCATCCTGCGTGACACTGCAGTGCCACTCCTAGATGGGCCAGGTGTTTGTGTCGGCCACTTGGGTCGCTTATCTTAGTCACAGAGCTACCTCATTGCGCCTCTTTTTTTCTTTGCGTCATGTGCTGTTTGGGGAGTAGTTTTTTGAAGGGCCAGCCTGCGTGACACTGCAGTGCCACTCCTAGATGGGCCAGGTGTTTGTGTCGGCCACTTGGGTCGCTTAGCTTACTCACACAGCTACCTCATTGCGCCTCTTTTTTTCTTTGCGTCATGTGCTGTTTGGGGAGTAGTTTTTTGAAGGGCCAGCCTGCGTGACACTGCAGTGCCACTCCTAGATGGGCCAGGTGTTTGTGTCGGCCACTTGGGTCGCTTAGCTTACTCACACAGCTACCTCATTGCGCCTCTTTTTTTCTTTGCGTCATGTGCTGTTTGGGGAGTAGTTTTTTGAAGGGCCATCCTGCGTGACACTGCAGTGCCACTCCTAGATGGGCCAGGTGTTTGTGTCGGCCACTTGGGTCGCTTATCTTAGTCACAGAGCTACCTCATTGCGCCTCTTTTTTTCTTTGCGTCATGTGTTGTTTGGGGAGTAGTTTTTTGAAGGGCCAGCCTGCGTGACACTGCAGTGCCACTCCTAGATGGGCCAGGTGTTTGTGTCGGCCACTTGGGTCGCTTAGCTTACTCACACAGCTACCTCATTGCGCCTCTTTTTTTCTTTGCGTCATGTGCTGTTTGGGGAGTAGTTTTTTGAAGGGTCAGCCTGCGTGACACTGCAGTGCCACTCCTAGATGGGCCAGGTGTTTGTGTCGGCCACTTGGGTCGCTTAGCTTACTCACACAGCTACCTCATTGTGCCTCTTTTTTTCTTTGCGTCATGTGCTGTTTGGGGAGTAGTTTTTTGAAGGGCCAGCCTGCGTGACACTGCAGTGCCACTCCTAGATGGGCCAGGTGTTTGTGTCGGCCACTAGGGTCGCTTAGCTTACTCACACAGCTACCTCATTGCGCCTCTTTTTTTCTTTGCGTCATGTGCTGTTTGGGGGGTGTTTTTTGGAAGGGCCATCCTGCGTGACACTGCAGTGCCACTCCTAGATGGGCCAGGTGTTTGTGTCGGCCACTTGGGTCGCTTAGCTTAGCCATCTAGCGACCTCGGTGCAAATTTTAGGACTAAAAATAATATTGTGAGGTGTGAGGTGTTCAGAATTGACTGAAAATGAGTGGAAATTATGGTTTTTGAGGTTAATAATACTTTGGGATCAAAATGACCCCCAATTTCTATGATTTAAGCTGTTTTTTAGGGTTTTTTGAAAAAAACACCCGAATCCAAAACACACCCGAATCCGACAAAAAAAATTCGGTGAGGTTTTGCCAAAACGCGTTCGAACCCAAAACACGGCCGCGGAACCGAACCCAAAACCAAAACACAAAACCCGAAAAATTTCCAGCGCTCATCACTATTATTTGCACTCATTTTGGTTTTTCATTGCTTGTGATAGTAATGTACTTTCACAAATTGTAAAATTCCTTGGGCTGACTTAATTTAAACTACAGTATGATAAAGCCATTTGCACATTTTGAGTGTTTTTACTTTGTATTTATATGGATAAATACAGTAAATCACCAATATCCAGACCCGTTATTGTGTCCAGCTTGCTAATTGCAACAGAGGATACAATTTGTGCTTATGTACAGTAAACCCACTGCACAGTCAAAAATTCTGCCTTTTGGCCATATATAGTAAATTAATTTGTATAACCTAACAAGCTCTTGTTGAAAAGCTCATTGCAAAATCACATGCTGCTGTATACAGTATAGTGAACCTGATGTAGAGAAGTATTTACACCAGTTTGCAAAAATGGGAAATATGCAAATTAGCTCTGCAGATGCCTAGAAAAGGGATACATTGTTATGCGCATGAAAGGCAGATCGGAAGGGAGACTGAGTACAGTAAGGGCATATGCACATATTTGTGAACTGATACATCTCAAGGTGCGTATACCCAGGCCGTGCAATGAGGTAAATGGCTCAGGAGGCACTGGTTAGTACCAGAGCCAGATTTACACACAATGGTGGTCATTCCGAGTTGTTCGCTCGTTGCCGTTTTTTGCAACTCAGCGATTAGATGGAAAATGCGCATGCGCATGGTACGCAGCGCGCATGCGCTATGTTATTTAACACAAAACTTTGTAGATTTGCTGGTGTTCGTGAGGCGCTTTTCAGTCGCTCTGCTGATCGGTGAGTGATAGACAGGAAAGGGGCGTTTCTGGGAGGTAACTGAGCGTTTTCCGGGAGTGTGCTAAAAAACGCAGGCGTGCCATGTAAAAACGCAGGAGTGGCTGGAGAAACGGGGGAGTGGCTGGCCGAACGCAGGGCGTGTTTGTGACGTCAAAGCAGGAACTAAATGGACTTAGGTGATCGCAATCTAGGAGTAGGTCTGGAGCTACTCAGAAACTGCAAGGAATTATTTAGTAGCAGTTCTGCTAATCTTTCGTTCGCTATTCTGCTAAGCTAAGATACACTCCCAGAGGGCGGCGGCCTAGCGTGTGCAATGCTGCTAAAAGCAGCTAGCGAGCGAACAACTCGGAATGAGGGCCCATATATGATCCCAAAGGTACATGTGGGCATTATACACAGGTGCAGCAGTATATACTGCTGGTAATTTGGTGGGTTTTGATCAGAGATGTGCGGAAAGCATAGGCACTCACCTGCCATAGACTTTTTTCTTCAGAGTTTCGACTATAAAAATGATTGGAATAATGCAAAGAAGATATTTCTAATATATTATTTGTATTTTTTATATACTTTATATAGCCAAAGCTCTGGTTTATACAATAGTGTGACAAAAAAGGCTCTGCCTTGCCCCATCGCACGTTACTGGTATACCGTATACGCCTATAGAAACTGTATCAATTGCGTATGCCTTATATCTGGTGCAAATACACTCTGAAGTTGATAAAGACCATCACCAGCACTACCTGGCTGCTACTGAGTTATAGGTGCTTACTTTCTATATTATGTATATGTGTGCCTGTTTTTGCAATTTTTTCCATCTACATGAGACTTTATTTTTTATTTTTTAAAGAAATACATATTTCACAAGTAAAACACATGGTGTATGAGATGTACAGTATGCCCAAAGTAGGCACAAATGCTACTAGTGCAGACCTGCACGTATCTTGCTGAGGCAAATGCATTGTAAATAGGTTCTTATTCTGCATACAGTATGTCTAATATGCATCCAACTCGGCATCCAGTTCAGCATATGCTTTACACCCACACACACACATGAGTGCCCCTGGAGTTAACTCTTTCTTAAGGGGGGTACTCACGGGAGAGATGTGTGCTGAGCGATCTTAACACAGACCGCTCAGCACACATCTCTCACTCCGCTCAGCACAGCGCGATGTGCTGAGCGAGGGGGAAAGCCGACGGGGGGCCGCTCACTTCACACAGCGCTGAAGTGAGCGACCCGCTAGATTGAGCCTGCATGCAGCTCAATCTAGCATCGGCGATAGCGATGCGCGGGGCCGCGCATCGCTATCGCTGGAAGGCATACACACGGCAGATCCGTGCTTAAAATCTAAGCAATCTAGCAAGATTGCTTAGATTTTAAGTACGGATCTCTCCGTGTGTACCCCCCTTTAAGGGGAATACACACGGTGAGATTTTTGCTATCTTCGATTTTCACTATGTGATATACACTATGCGATATGGACTATCTGTGCTTGCAATATTGGCTATGTGTGATTTTGACTACACTTTTGTACTAGATAGTCAAAATTTACTTCCTGCACAGTCTATCTAACCTTGCAATACCGACTCCACCGGTATTTGCACTAACGTTCCTTGCAATTTTGACTATATAGCAGTGGTTCTCAAACATTTTTGAATCATGGCGCCCTAGAGTATCAGACTTTTTTTCACGGCACCCCTAGGCCAAATTTTCTGATTGAGAAATTTAGAAAGAAATATTAATTGAAGTAACTTGTGTTTATTTGGCATCCTTAGGGTCACTTAGGTGGTGAGGGACAGGATATGCTTGTTTTTGTCCACATATTCTATGATTGACAGCCACCAGCACTGGTTTTGCCTATTACATTAATCATAAGTAATTTGAATTGGTCCTGGACCACCAATCCAAGGCACCCCTGCAAGTGTCCCGAGGCACCCCAGGGTGCCTAGGCACACAGTTTGGGAACCACTGCTATATAGTCAAAATCACAAGGATACATCTCACCGTGTGTACAAACCTTTACACAAAGAAGGACTATTTGGTATAACACGGTGCGATTCTGCCTATGTGGCAGATTTGCACTATACAATTTCCCTTGATCACCTCAGAGCCAAAATTCACCAATATTGACTATACACAGTGCCGTAACTAGACATTTTAGCGTTGTGTGCAAGAAACAGCATTGGCGCCACCCCTTATTGAAAATAGGTGCAGTGCGCGCCGCAGACGCGTGTCAAAATATAGAGGCGTGGCTTCATGGGGAAGGGGTGGGGCCACAAAATAATACCAATTCATGTTATGCTGCACAGTAGTCTCCATTATTCAAATTACGATGCACAGTAGCGCCACTTACCCACATTACACCAGGTAGAGCCCCTGTCATACATTATGCCAGTTAGAGCCCCTGTCACATATTATGCCAAGTAGAGCCCAATTTTACACATTACTCCAGATAGAGCCCCTATCACACATTACACCAGGTAGAGCCCAATTTTACACATTACACAATGTAGAGCCCACTTTACACATTACAGCAGGTAGAGTTCCCTTTTACACATTACGGCACATAGTCCCCTTTTACACAGTATGGCAGGTAGAGTCACGAGAAAGAGAGGTAGGGAGAAAGAGAGAAAGAAAGGTGGCAGGTAGAGAGACAGAGTGTGGTGGGAAGGAGACAGAGAGAGGGGTGGAAGGGGGAGAGAGAGGTGGGAGAGGGATAGAGATGATGGCAGTAGCAGCTAGGCGCCAGTACTCGGAGCCTAGCCTGAGCACATGGGGGAGAGCCACAGGTACCTATGTAATGATGGCAGGCAGTGCACTCACCCAGCGGTGGCGGAGGTTCCTCTTCCTGAGGGTGGCCATAGCGGTGTCTGCGGTGAGAGATGTCCCTGTTCAAACTCATCCTACCGGCATCCCCTGGGCAGCTCCTTGCCGAGAGGAGGCACATCCCCGGACCAGCCTGTATGCTTGAAGGACACTGGGCTGCTGCACGAATGGAGGATGAGAAAGGTGGAGCGGGGCAGAGCCAGAGCTGGCCCTTACTACTTTGATGCTCTATGGGCCTAGGCAATATTCTGTCTGGTGCCCCTCTGGATATAGTGGGTGACAGGGAAGGTTTACACTGAGATAGCGGGTGTGAGGGAGATAGTGGATAACTGGATAGGCAGGGATGACAGGAAGATAGTGGGTGACAGAGATAGTGGGTGACATGGTGAGGGTGACAAAGATAGTGGGTGTCATGGTGAGGATGACCAGAAGATAGTGGGTGACTGAGATAGTGGGTGACAGGGAGTCACTGGGTGACAGGAAGATAGAGGGTGTCTGGGAGAGAGAGCAGTGAGGGAACAGATGACTGGAGAGAAGTGCCTATGTGGAAGAGGGTGAGATTAGGGCTGCCACAGATGGTGGGGGCTGGAGCTGTGAGGAAACGGAGAGAAGAGGGGAGCCTGTGTGGGGGTGGGCCGGAAAGTGGGGTAGAGGTGCTGATGTGGTGAAGGGTGCTGGATCAGTGAGGGAACAGAGAGGGCTACAGGGAGGTAGTGCTTGAGCAGTGAGGGAATAACAGAGAGGAAAGAGTAGCCTGTGCGGGGGAGGAGGCATGCATGGGGGTGACTGAAGCAGTAAGGGAATAAGAGAGGAGCCTGTGCCAGGTAGGGGAGGTCCGGGAGTGCTGCGAGTGGGGTGGAGGGTGAGGTGCTGGAGCAGTGAGGGAACTAAAGAGGAGCCTGTGCAGGCAAGGGGGGCTGGGAGGTGCCGCAAATGGGAGTGAGGGGGATGATGGAGCAGTGAGGGAACAATAGAGGAGCCTGCGTGGGGGAGTGGGAACCAGGGGGTGCCGCGAATGGGGGTGAAGGGGATGCTGGAGCAGTGAGAGAATAGGAGAGGAGCCTGTGCGGGGGAGGGTGGGAGCTGGGAAGTGTCGCGGGTGGGGGGCTGGAGCAGTGAGGGAACAAGAGAGGAGCATGTGCAGGGGAGGGGGGACTGGGGGGTGCCACAAATGGGGGTAAGGGGAATGTTGGAGCGGTGAGGGAATGAGAGAGGAGCCGGGATGGGGAGGTGGGCTGGGGAGTGCCGCGGGTGGGGGCTGGAGCAGAGAGAGAACAAGAGAGGATCAGGTGCAGGAGATGGGGGGGGCCGGGGAGTGCCGCAGATGAGGAAACAAGCAACTCACCTCATCACTGTCAATAGGGACCGTGGCTCTGCTGCCAGGGTGCCGGGAACAGATGAGCTGACTGGACTGATATGGAGGAGCTCTGGGCCTCTTTCTTCCAAGCTGTGGGTAACTGACAGGTTCTGGCAGGCTCCTTCTCAGCTGCTGCGCTGGTGACAGGGGTGACGGGAGGCAGCAGTTCGTCAGTGGCATGGACAGAGACAGCTTGAGCTGGCGCAATGCACTGGAGCCTGCGCAGATGCCCAGATGCCCTAAGCAATTGTTTATTGGCTAGGACCAGCTCTGGGCTGTGCACACGGGGGAGATTGACACTGCTACCCAGCGCTGCCAGCTAGCGTTCAGTAGAGAGGGAGCAGGGCACAGCGCTACAGTAATGAAATGTAGCGGTCAGCGCTGGTGCTGGGGGTGGCCAATCGGGGTGTATGCAGATGGTGTGCCCACAGCACAAGTGCGCTGTGTGTTAAGCACCATCCGCCCACACCTAGTTACGGCCCTGCACGGTGCGATTTTGGCTCTGGGTGATTTTTGCTATGGTCAATTTTGACTATATAATGTACTAGGTTGTACACTTTCTAGTTGAAATTGACCTGCCTGCACAGTCTATTTTTACTTGCGATGCCAATTCCAGAGGAACATGCATTGACATCGCAAGCTGTATACATACGGTGCGACATGCACTATGTTTACTACAGATATGGACTATATAGTCCATATCGGTAGTTCAGATCGCACTGTGTGTCTGCCACATACAGTTAACTTATTGATGAGAATTTTGTAAATTATTTACAAAAATGTTACGAATTATATTACTTGCATAACAGCTCACTACTGCCCACTAATGCAGTATGTATCTACTGTATCTGTACCCATATAGAAAATTTGCCCATTGGTACACTCTGCTATGTTACTTTACGATGACACTGTTTGCTGATTATTGAGTTAACAATTGTTTAATGTATTCCAGCATCCGCTGGAACCATTCCATTATTTATCCAGCCAACAACAGGCTGATTATCAACCAGTAGTTGATTATGAGGAATTCATTGACCTGACGTAGGTTAAATACAGCTGAGCAGAAGTTTTTATGACTATTGTGGAAGACTGATGACTGAGGCAACACGAAAAGGAATGCAGAAACACGGTCCAAGGAGAGAAATATGTTCCATACTTAGAGATGTCTGAGCTTAGTCCAGGCAGCAGCTGCTTCTGTACAATAGCCGTGTGTTGATTTTAGTGTGATGCCTTCACTTTTCCACTTACTCAATCTGTGTATAATGACCACACAAATTAATTCTGTGGCTGTCTAAAGGCTCCAGGGATTAGGTGTTTATGTCCTAAAAGTAACAGATAGCCCTCCCAAAAGGTTGGGATGGTACTTGTAGGATTAAATGCAGAATAAAAAAGGATTAAGAGACAGTGTTGTTGTGGTTAGGTACAGTTTACAGAAACAGTTTGGTGCACAGACATCAAATGCATGGAAGGTAGATGATCTAGGGCTAGCTGAATATTTATGCAAGCGTTCACACCATGTCAGTGGCGTTTCTGTAAGGTAATGAATGGTTTCCTGGTTGGACAATCAATGTAAATTAGAAAGTATTAGCTTTTCTACGCGCAGATTGAAAATGTATAATTAATCTGGTGCTGTTTTCTTTGAGGACTGGAGATGAAAATGACATTAATGTTCTTGATGCAGCGTGTAAGATCTGTAAAAAATACTTACATAGTAAAATTAGAGCTTCAAGTAAATTACCTATGTTACAGATGTGATCGTCTATTATTCCAATGTTGTATTCAATTCCCAAGTATTACCAGTATATTTGTAATGCATGTAAAATAGACCCAGTGACTGAATTTTCAGGAAGTTTAAAAAATGAATGGCCCCTAACCCTTATACCAGTGGTTCCCAAAGTTTTTCACATCACAGCACCCTTAGGGGTAAATTTACTAAGAATCGTTTTTTATGCATGTTTGCCCGAGTACAAACTTGGGAGGTTACAATCATACATGGGTGTATTTTGTTAATAAAATACTGGTCATTTAGTAAGCTCCTATATTTGCCAGAATCGTGTTTTCCTATGGTGCATGCAATCATGTTTGGGTTTGCCGGCAGCCAAACACTTCCGAACATGAAGCCTGCATATATCAGTGAGATTCGTGCAGGCTTCTCTGTGTGAAACTGTAAAAATACAGGTAGAAAAAGACGTAAGGGTCCCCTGTATTTTCAAAACCAGGACCGAGCTCCACTAGCCAAGGAGGTAATGCCACAGCCGGGGGACACATTTATAGTGATCCCTGCAGCCATTGCATTGCCCCTCCAACTAGTCAGCCCTGGCCGGAGTTCCCGGGGGAGTGGGGACTCACCCAATAAAATTCCCCAGGGAACCCAAGGACCAGGGCTGAATCCCGGGCCTATAGCCTGCACCCATGGGCTTTGAATGCCGTTTTGATAGCCCAAGGGTAAAATAAAGATAAAATATTGTCTTTTACTTGTGGAACTACAGGTCCCAACAAGCCTCCCCTCATGTTGTTTTTTGGAGAACCACAAGTACCAATATGTGGGACATTAAAGGGCCTGCTGGTACCTGTAAAACACCCTTGCACACACACACATATAAATGTATACACATAGATTTCCTTCCCTGATTGCTGGGCCTCCCCATGACATCTGCCATGTAGCAGCGCTCTCCTAATTGGCTTAGCACTACTGGCCTGTCAATCATGTGGAACGCTTCTATCAGGGCGTGCTGTGAGGTAAATGGCTGAGGAGGCACTGGCTAGTACCAGAGCCAAATTTGCACACAATATATGAGCCAAAGTGGTTCAGTCTCTTTAAACCAGTGAGCCAGTACCTAAACCCATTTGAGCAGCATACAGTATGATGTTTTTAAAATCTGTGTAATAAATTGAGCCAATCAATGCAGAGCAATGCTCAACCTTTTTGAGAGTCAGTGGGGTAAATTTACTAAGATGGGAGTTCTATTTAAGATTCCAGGGGGTATATTTACTAATATTCGTGTTTTAGACGTTTTTAAGGGTGTTTGAACTCGAATGGTATTGGGTGCATTTTACTGCAACTTTTTGAATCCTGATACGGTCATTTACTAAGCTGCCGAGTTTGCAACATTCGTCTTTTCCGATGTCGATGTGATTCGTAATGTCAGGCAGTGTTTTACGGGAGTGATGAGTAAAACACTGCTTGACAAAACACAAGGTATCCCGTCCGGATCTGTGAGATCCGTGCAGGGCTTCATTGTGCACCTTTAAAAAAAAATTAAAGTGTTAAAAATGAAGAAAAAAATTGCGTGTGGTCCCCCCTCCTAAACAAAACCAGCCTCGGGCTCTTTGAGCCGGTCCTGGTTGAAAAAATATGGGGGGAAAATTGACAGGGGTTCCCCCATATTTGATCAACCAGAACCGGGCTCTGCGCCTGGTCCTGGTGCCAAAAATACGGGGGACAAAAAGCGTAGGGGTCCCCCCGTATTTTTAACACCAGCACCGGGCTCCACTAGTCAGAGAGATAATGCCACAGCCGGGGGACACTTTTATATAGGTCCCTGCGGCCCTGGCATTAAATCACTAACTAGTCACCCCTGGCCGGGGTACCCTGGAGGAGTGGGGACCCCTTAAATCAAGGGGTCCCGCCCTCCAACCACCCAAGGGCCGGGGGTGAAGCCCGAGGCTGTCCCCCCCATCCAAGGGCTGCGGATGGGGGGCTGATAGCCATGTGTAAAAATAAGAATATTGATTTTTGTAGCAGTACTACAAGTCCCAGCAAGCCTCCCCGCAAGCTGGTACTTGGAGAACCACAAATACCAGCATGCGGTGGAAAAACGGGCCCGCTGGTACCTGTAGTACTACTACAAAAAAAATACCCAAATAAAAACAGAACTCACACACCTTGAAATTAAAACTTTATTACATACATGCACACCTACATTCACACATACTTACCTATGTTCACACGAGGGTCAGTCCACTTCTCCAAGTAGAATCCATGGGGTACCTGAAAATAAGAATTATACTCACAAAAATCCAGTGTAGATCGGTCCTCTTCTGAGCTTGTAATCCACGTACTTGGCAAAAAAAACAAACGAAAAACCCGAACCACGCACTGAAAGGGGTCCCATGTTTACACATGGGACCCCTTTCCCTGACTGCCGAGACCTCCCGTGACTCCTGTCACAGAGGGTCCCTTCAGCCAATCAGGGAGCGCCACGTCGTGGCACTCTCCTGATTGCCTGTGCGCTCCTGAGCTGTCAGTCAGGCTGCACACGGCAGAGATACAATGTAGCGCATAGGCGCTCCATTGTATCCAATGGTGGGAACTTTGCGGTCAGCGGTTGACCGTGAGTAACCTCACCGCTTTTTTTCTTTGCATCATGTGCTGTTTGGGGAGTGTTTTTTGGAAGGGCCATCCTGCGTGACACTGCAGTGCCACTCCTAGATGGGCCAGGTGTTTGTGTCGGCCACTAGGGTCGCTTAGCTTACTCACACAGCTACCTCATTGCGCCTCTTTTTTTCTTCTTTGCGTCATGTGCTGTTTGAGGAGTGTTTTTTGGAAGGGCCATCCTGCGTGACACTGCAGTGCCACTCCTAGATGGGCCAGGTGTTTGTGTCGGCCACTAGGGTCGCTTAGCTTACTCACACAGCTACCTCATTGCGCCTCTTTTTTTCTTTGCGTCATGTGCTGTTTGGGGAGTGTTTTTTGGAAGGGCCATCCTGCGTGACACTGCAGTGCCACTCCTAGATGGGCCTGGTGTTTGTGTCGGCCACTAGGGTCGCTTATCTTACTCACACAGCTACCTCATTGCGCCTCTTTTTTTCTTTGCGTCATGTGCTGTTTGGGGAGTGTTTTTTGGAAGGGCCATCCTGCGTGACACTGCAGTGCCACTCCTAGATGGGCCAGGTGTTTGTGTCGGCCACTAGGGTCGCTTAGCTTACTCACACAGCTACCTCATTGCGCCTCTTTTTTTCTTTGCGTCATGTGCTGTTTGGGGAGTGTTTTTTGGAAGGGCCATCCTGCGTGACACTGCAGTGTCACTCCTAGATGGGCCAGGTGTTTGTGTCGGCCACTAGGGTCGCTTAGCTTAGTCATCCAGCGACCTCGGTGCAAATTTTAGGACTAAAAATAATATTGTGAGGTGTGAGGTATTCAGAATAGACTGAAAATGAGTGGAAATTATGGTTTTTGAGGTTAATAATACTTTGGGGTCAAAATGACCCCCAAATTCTATGATTTAAGCTGTTTTTTAGTGTTTTTTGAAAAAAACACCCGAATCCAAAACACACCCGAATCCGACAAAAAAAAATTCGGTGAGGTTTTGCCAAAACGCGGTCGAACTCAAAACACGGCCGCGGAACCGAACCCAAAACCAAAACACAAAACCCGAAAAATTTCAAGTGCACATCTCTACAAAGTACACAGTACGCAGCTTTGCGCGGGCGGACCTAGCCGCTCCATGTGTGCATGTAGATGGTAGATGTCACTCGATGAGCATGCCTACATCTATATATATATATATATATATATATACAGTGCCATTTCTTGCGGCGGGCGCCGCGGCACTTCTTGAACACTTTAAAATCCCCCTTCCTCCCTCCTCCCGAGTACCCAGCTTGGGGGGCGGAGTTTCACGGAATGACGCGGTGCGTCGTGACGTCACAATGCAATCAGTTCATTCCGCGAAACTCCGCCTCCCGGGCTGGGTACTCGGGAGGAGGGAGGAGGGGGAGCCAAGCCAGCCAGCGCCGCGAAGAGGAGGGAGAGGCAGCGAAGAGCGGGAAGAACTGCTTCAACCGTAAGTCAGCCTCTCCCTCTCCCCCCCCCCATGCTACCTGCCATTATGTGTAAAATGGGGACACCTGCCTGCCATCATGTGTAAAATGGGGACACCTGCCTGCCATCATGTGTAAAATGGGGACACTCTCCTGCCGTATTGTGTAAAATGGGGACACTCACCTGCCGTATTGTGTAAAATGGGGACACTCGCCTGCCGTACTGTGTAAAATGGGGACACTCACCTGCCGTACTGTATAAAATGGGGACATGTGCCTGCCGTACTGTGTAAAATGGGGACTCTTGCCTGCCGTATTGTGTAAAATGGGGACATTTGCCTGCCGTATTGTGTAAAATGGGGACTCTTACTTGCCGTATTGTGTAAAATTGGGACTCTTGCCTGCCGTATTGTGGAAAATGGCGACACTTGCCTGCCGTAATGTGGAAAATGGGGACACTTGCCTGCCGTATTGTGGAAAGTGGGGACTCTTGCCTGCCGTAACGTGTAAAATGGGGATTTAATGTAGCAAAGGCATTGCGGTGTATGGAATAGTATATATATATATTTTTTCATGTGCTCTCCGTGATCTGTCGGTGCAAGGTCAAAAACTGGGGTGTAAGGTAGTCGTTTCAGACGAGGCCACGCCCATTTTACAAAGACCACGCCCATTTTATCAAGGCCACGCCCCATTTGCCAGGTACACCGCACCTTCAGCGCGCGCATACCTTTTACTTTTTATATCTATGGGTGGAGGGCGCATGTTTTTGTTATGCCAATGGGGGGGGGGGCACATTTTTAAATCTCGCACTGGGAGCCAAATTGGCTAGAAACAGCACTGTATATATATATATATATATATATATATATATATAAACATAGTGTGCTTTTATTACAAAAAGCACCTGCTATGTGACTTTACAAATAATTTTAATCCTCATCCAATCGGGATAGTAGAAATCTGTGCAAAAACAGTGAGAAGAGGGCACTCTATCATGCATGAAAACATTTAATACGCACTTTCTTAAAAAGTACAGACAGTAGTAGGCAATCGCTCATACCAAATAGGTATGCACTGGTCTTATACTGCACAATAATGGTGTCTTATCCAGCTGGGAACTGCACACTGCACCACCGCCCATCACCAGACAACAGCACGCCGGGACTTAAACCATAGGCCAGGAGGAGGACAGTCACATGGTGTAAGTTGCGTCAGCCAAGCCACGCCCCAACCATTTTTGTCATCGACACCGCAATAGGTTGAGTGCTTTGGATTGAAAAAAACAATTGTTTATATACACATGTAGCCATGCTCATCGTGGCTACATCTAGGTACATTCGCGCCATGTTTTTCTGAAACCACGTTTGCGTCTAAGGCACATGTGTGATTTAGACGCAGATGCGCCCCATTCGCCCTGTGTGCACGTAGCTGGTAGATGTAGCCTTGATGAGTGTGGTTTTATATATATATATATATATAATATTTTGTCTAATATCATCCTGCCGAAGGGACTGCGACCCCGAAACATAGATGGTGATGTTGCTGCATTAAAGCAGTTTCATGCGCTTTGAAGAAGTCTCACAGTGCCGCTTCTATCTGGTGAATTAATATATATTTTATTTATCTATCTATCTATCTATCTATCTATCTATCTATCTATCTATCTATCTATCTATCTATCTATCTATCTATCTACACAGTATACACACACACACACACACACACACACACAGTATATATTTACATATTTACAAAATACTCACATTGTTCTTTTTTCTTACCAACTAGTAACATGAAAACAGTTTGTTTCAGAATGTTCTAGCTAACAAATAAGACGGCCCACAAAAGGAAAGGCAGAGAGCAATAAAACGTTTTTCAAACCCTCTACACTGCAATAACCGTTTAAAATAAAACAATATAACATGTAGCAGAACCTCTGCAGAACAGCCTAAAACTTGTGGGGCACTACCTGCTTTCTCCATGTGGTACATTGACATATCTATCTATGCAGTGTGTGCGAGGCACACGGGCCCCCAGGGTCCAGGGGGCCCACCCTGCACACACTGCACCCATTTGTTTAATACTTACCTCTCTGGAGTCCCCCGTCGGAGCCATCCCTTCTCAGCAGCGTAATAGAGTTTGAACACTAGGGGGAACAAACTCTATTGCGCCTGCTGAAAACTCTGGAAAGATGGCACGGCAGCCATTTTTCCGGAGTTTCGCGCATGCGCATTAGCAAAATCTTCGGGAAAATGGCTGCCGTGCCGCATTCCCCCAAGGTTTGCGCATGCGCAATAGAGTCTGTTTTCAGACTCTATTGCCGCTGCGGAGAAGGATGGCACCGTCGGGGGACCCAGGAGAGGTAAGTATTAAATCCTGTGCATCAGTCAGAGAGGAGGGGGCCCCTGAAGCAGAAGGCTGCACACGGGCCTCCTCCTCTCTTAAAACGCCCCTGATGAGGTAGGAGGGTATGTTGCCCTTTGGAGGGGAGTGGGTCAACCCAATGTCCTCCTCTCCCAGCCCCTTCAGCCACTTTAGCTGTCTTAATCATCAGTGCTGGGCAGAGGTGGATTGGCCATATGGTTTACAGGGAAGATCCCCGGTGGGCCGATGCACCAGTGGGGCCTGTTTTGTTTGAGGACATGTGGTCCTTTTTATAGATATAATGAATAAGATGCCAAATTTTTGCATATATGAAAATGACTTTGCCACTTAGCCTGTCATTGCAGATGATCTAGTGTATGCTCTGTCTGCCTGCTTGGCTGACATATAAGATTGAGTGAATAGTGATTGGGATACGGTTGGTGTAATAAGCAAGAAAATATATCTTTCTAAAGAATGATATAGTTTCCTAAATTCTGAAGTTGTATCATATAATGTGCTCATAATATAAAATGTTATTTCTTTTTAACTTCCCCCTTGATGCTGGACATGCCCACTATCTGGAAAGTCTTCGGGGGAGGGTGATGCTGCCATGGCCCATGGCTAGACCTTACACCTCTGGTGCTGCCCATGTGGGGCCACTAGTACAAATTTTTCCAGGGCCGCTTTTTGTTCCCAATCCGCCCCAGGTGCTGGGGGACTTCCTGGATAGGACACATGACACTGCATCAAGCTATGTCCTCCTCAGTGAGGCAGGTCTGATAGCTGCCTCCCTTTGTGCTTTTTTTTTTTTTTTGCAGTATTATTAACCACTGTACAGCATCACCCCCAGCTCCAGGCAGTTTCTGACTATCACAGAGGGGAGGCTGAGCTCATAGCTGCCTCACCACTGATATTTCCCTGACAGTCCCTGTATGTCTGGCAGAGGTCTGCAAATTTGAGTAAATGATAAATATTTTATTTGTATTATTCTAATCATTTATATAGTCAAAACTCTGGACTATACTGGAGTATGGCTCTGCCTTTCCTGCCTACCCTCACTGCATGTCACATCCTAATATTATCTTGTGATCACTGTGGCACTCAAAAATGATTGGGAGCGTGGTACTTTATTTTGACATCATAGCTAGTCACAGTGTATAACTGATGCTGAGGAGCATCAGCTTCACTTGTAAGAGGCTGCCAGCTACAGTACTTCTCCTCCATGTAAATACTGGTGCCTCATATAGGGGTGCCTCAGGGGCATTAAAAACACTTAGGTGAGTGTTACTAATTCTGGGCCTCATTTAAGGGCCTGTTTATGAAGCTTTTCAGCCCTGGTATTCATGAAGAAACAACAATTTTTGTAAGATTATCACTAATTTAGGTAAATGTTCTATTTAACAAGTCTATAACACTTACTCCTTTTTATGGCAGAATTGGAGCACCCTGACAGCTATATGAAAAATGTAAACTCCTAACATCGCTAAAGGGTTAAACAGGATAATTCTTCTGTTGTTTGCCTCTACTGGAAGCCTATTTTGTCACACAGATGCAAAAATGCGTGAATGATCAACAGAGGCTTGTAAAATGGCTTTTTCTGTTCTATCTAAATGGCATTACCCTGATCTGAATAAAAGGAGGAAGCTGTGAGGATCATTATGATAAGTATTATCCAGAACACTTAGCTAAACACCTTCAGGCAGAGAAATAAGACCTTCATCACACTCTCATAACTACAAGCTCATACGATGAACTTAATTAGCAGAGCTTGAAATTGCCTGATAAAGTTATATGCATGACTCTGTTCATACTAGTATTTTGCTCATTTTATGGGATTTGAACATCCAAATTCCAATCAAGGGGCATTTGATCACACATATTTCTGGTAGATTTCCATATACCTTTTCATAGCATACTGTAGTTTACAGTACTTGGCTGCTGTACTCTGAGTATTGGTGAATGTAAAACTGAAAATCCACTGAAAACACTCATTTGAATAAGCCCTAGTTGACTAAGGGGGTCATTCAGATCTGATCGCTGTTGTGCGTTTCCGCACAGCAGGTGATCAGATCCGAACTGCGCATGTGTATTAGAGATGAGCGGGTTCGGTTTCTCTGAAACCGAACCCGCACGAACTTCATGTTTTTTTCACGGGTCCGAGCAGACTCGGATCCTCCCGCCTTGCTCGGTTAACCCGAGCGCGCCCGAACGTCATCATGACGCTGTCGGATTCTCGCGAGACTCGGATTCTATATAAGGAGCCGCGCGTCGCCGCCATTTTCACACGTGCATTGAGATTGATAGGGAGAGGACGTGGCTGGCGTCCTCTCCATTAGAAATTAGATTAGAAGAGAGAGAGAGATTGTGCAGAGTCAGACAGAGTTTACCACAGTGACCAGTGCAGTTGTTGTTAGTTAACTTTTATTTATTTTAATATATATCCGTTCTCTGCTATATCCGTTCTCTGCCTGAAAAAAAACGATACACAGCAGCAGCCAGTCACACAGTGTGACTCAGTCTGTGTGCACTCAGCTCAGCCCAGTGTGCTGCACATCAATGTATAAAAGGCAAAGCTTATAATAATTGTGGGGGAGACTGGGGAGCACTGCAGGTTGTTATAGCAGGAGCCCCCAGGAGTACATAATATTATATTAATTTAAAATTAAACAGTGCACACTTTTGCTGCAGGAGTGCCACTGCCAGTGTGACTAGTGGTGACCAGTGCCTGACCACCAGTATAGTAGTATATTGTTGTATGTATTGTATACTATTTCTTTATCAACCAGTCTATATTAGCAGCAGACACAGTACAGTGCGGTAGTTCACGGCTGTGGCTACCTCTGTGTCGGCAGTCGGAACTCGGCAGGCAGTCCGTCCATCCATAATTGTATTACAATATATACCACCTAACCGTGGTATTTTTTTTTCTTTCTTTATACCGTCATAGTGTCATACTAGTTGTTACGAGTATACTACTATCTCTTTATCAACCAGTGTACAGTGCGGTAGTTCACGGCTGTGGCTACCTCTGTGTCGGCAGTCGGCAGGCAGTCCGTCCATCCATAATTGTATTATTATTATAATATATACCACCTAACCGTGGTTTTTTTTCCATTCTTTATACCGTCGTCATAGTGTCATACTAGTTGTTACGAGTATACTACTATCTCTTTATCAACCAGTGTACAGTGCGGTAGTTCACGGCTGTGGCTACCTCTGTGTCGGCAGTCGGCAGGCAGTCCGTCCATCCATAATTGTATTATTATTATAATATATACCACCTAACCGTGGTTTTTTTTCCATTCTTTATACCGTCGTCATAGTGTCATACTAGTTGTTACGAGTATACTACTATCTCTTTATCAACCAGTGTACAGTGCGGTAGTTCACGGCTGTGGCTACCTCTGTGTCGGCAGTCGGCAGGCAGTCCGTCCATCCATAATTGTATTATTATTATAATATATACCACCTAACCGTGGTTTTTTTATACCACCTAACCGTGGCAGTCCGTCCATAATTGTATACTAGTAAACTATCCAATCCATCCATCTCCATTGTTTACCTGAGGTGCCTTTTAGTTCTGCCTATAAAATATGGAGAACAAAAAAGTTGAGGTTCCAAAATTAGGGAAAGATCAAGATCCACTTCCACCTCGTGCTGAAGCTGCTGCCACTAGTCATGGCCGAGACGATGAAATGCCAGCAACGTCGTCTGCCAAGGCCGATGCCCAATGTCATAGTACAGAGCATGTCAAATCCAAAACACCAAATATCAGAAAAAAAAGGACTCCAAAACCTAAAATAAAATTGTCGGAGGAGAAGCGTAAACTTGCCAATATGCCATTTACCACACGGAGTGGCAAGGAACGGCTGAGGCCCTGGCCTATGTTCATGGCTAGTGGTTCAGCTTCACATGAGGATGGAAGCACTCAGCCTCTCGCTAGAAAACTGAAAAGACTCAAGCTGGCAAAAGCACCGCAAAGAACTGTGCGTTCTTTGAAATCCCAAATCCACAAGGAGAGTCCAATTGTGTCGTTTGCGATGCCTGACCTTCCCAACACTGGACGTGAAGAGCATGCGCCTTCCACTATTTGCATGCCCCCTGCAAGTGCTGGAAGGAGCACCCGCAGTCCAGTTCCTGATAGTCAGATTGAAGATGTCAGTGTTGAAGTACACCAGGATGAGGAGGATATGGGTGTTGCTGGCGCTGGGGAGGAAACTGACCAGGAGGATTCTGATGGTGAGGTGGTTTGTTTAAGTCAGGCACCCGGGGAGACACCTGTTGTCCGTGGGAGGAATATGGCCGTTGACATGCCAGGTGAAAATACCAAAAAAATCAGCTCTTCGGTGTGGAGGTATTTCACCAGAAATGCGGACAACAGGTGTCAAGCCGTGTGTTCCCTTTGTCAAGCTGTAATAAGTAGGGGTAAGGACGTTAACCACCTCGGAACATCCTCCCTTATACGTCACCTGCAGCGCATTCATAATAAGTCAGTGACAAGTTCAAAAACTTTGGGTGACAGCGGAAGCAGTCCACTGACCAGTAAATCCCTTCCTCTTGTAACCAAGCTCACGCAAACCACCCCACCAACTCCCTCAGTGTCAATTTCCTCCTTCCCCAGGAATGCCAATAGTCCTGCAGGCCATGTCACTGGCAAGTCTGACGAGTCCTTTCCTGCCTGGGATTCCTCCGATGCATCCTTGCGTGTAACGCCTACTGCTGCTGGCGCTGCTGTTGTTGCCGCTGGGAGTCGATGGTCATCCCAGAGGGGAAGTCGTAAGCCCACTTGTACTACTTCCAGTAAGCAATTGACTGTTCAACAGTCCTTTGCGAGGAAGATGAAATATCACAGCAGTCATCCTACTGCAAAGCGGATAACTGAGTCCTTGACAACTATGTTGGTGTTAGACGT
The DNA here is from genome assembly GCF_028390025.1 of Pseudophryne corroboree. Taxonomy (NCBI): domain Eukaryota; kingdom Metazoa; phylum Chordata; class Amphibia; order Anura; family Myobatrachidae; genus Pseudophryne; species Pseudophryne corroboree. The sequence goes on along the minus strand of NC_086447.1, from coordinate 353,146,681 downwards.
GCGTCCGGTATCCGCCGTTAGTTCACAGGGAACTAGACAATTTATTGAGGCAGTGTGCCCCCGTTACCAAATACCATCTAGGTTCCACTTCTCTAGGCAGGCGATACCGAGAATGTACACGGACGTCAGAAAAAGACTCACCAGTGTCCTAAAAAATGCAGTTGTACCCAATGTCCACTTAACCACGGACATGTGGACAAGTGGAGCAGGGCAGGGTCAGGACTATATGACTGTGACAGCCCACTGGGTAGATGTATGGACTCCCGCCGCAAGAACAGCAGCGGCGGCACCAGTAGCAGCATCTCGCAAACGCCAACTCTTTCCTAGGCAGGCTACGCTTTGTATCACCGCTTTCCAGAATACGCACACAGCTGAAAACCTCTTACGGCAACTGAGGAAGATCATCGCGGAATGGCTTACCCCAATTGGACTCTCCTGTGGATTTGTGGCATCGGACAACGCCAGCAATATTGTGTGTGCATTAAATATGGGCAAATTCCAGCACGTCCCATGTTTTGCACATACCTTGAATTTGGTGGTGCAGAATTTTTTAAAAAACGACAGGGGCGTGCAAGAGATGCTGTCGGTGGCCAGAAAAATTGCGGGACACTTTCGGCGTACAGGCACCACGTACAGAAGACTGGAGCACCACCAAAAACTACTGAACCTGCCCTGCCATCATCTGAAGCAAGAAGTGGTAACGAGGTGGAATTCAACCCTCTATATGCTTCAGAGGTTGGAGGAGCAGCAAAAGGCCATTCAAGCCTATACAATTGAGCACGATATAGGAGATGGAATGCACCTGTCTCAAGTGCAGTGGAGAATGATTTCAACGTTGTGCAAGGTTCTGATGCCCTTTGAACTTGCCACACGTGAAGTCAGTTCAGACACTGCCAGCCTGAGTCAGGTCATTCCCCTCATCAGGCTTTTGCAGAAGAAGCTGGAGGCATTGAAGAAGGAGCTAACACGGAGCGATTCCGCTAGGCATGTGGGACTTGTGGATGCAGCCCTTAATTCGCTTAACAAGGATTCACGGGTGGTCAATCTGTTGAAATCAGAGCACTACATTTTGGCCACCGTGCTCGATCCTAGATTTAAAGCCTACCTTGGATCTCTCTTTCCGGCAGACACAGGTCTGCTGGGGTTGAAAGACCTGCTGGTGACAAAATTGTCAAGTCAAGCGGAACGCGACCTGTCAACATCTCCTCCTTCACATTCTCCCGCAACTGGGGGTGCGAGGAAAAGGCTCAGAATTCCGAGCCCACCCGCTGGCGGTGATGCAGGGCAGTCTGGAGCGACTGCTGATGCTGACATCTGGTCCGGACTGAAGGACCTGACAACGATTACGGACATGTCGTCTACTGTCACTGCATATGATTCTCTCAACATTGATAGAATGGTGGAGGATTATATGAGTGACCGCATCCAAGTAGGCACGTCACACAGTCCGTACTTATACTGGCAGGAAAAAGAGGCAATTTGGAGGCCCTTGCACAAACTGGCTTTATTCTACCTAAGTTGCCCTCCCACAAGTGTGTACTCCGAAAGAGTGTTTAGTGCCGCCGCTCACCTTGTCAGCAATCGGCGTACGAGGTTACATCCAGAAAATGTGGAGAAGATGATGTTCATTAAAATGAATTATAATCAATTCCTCCGCGGAGACATTGACCAGCAGCAATTGCCTCCACAAAGTACACAGGGAGCTGAGATGGTGGATTCCAGTGGGGACGAATTGATAATCTGTGAGGAGGGGGATGTACACGGTGATATATCGGAGGGTGAAGATGAGGTGGACATCTTGCCTCTGTAGAGCCAGTTTGTGCAAGGAGAGATTAATTGCTTCTTTTTTGGGGGGGGTCCAAACCAACCCGTCATATCAGTCACAGTCGTGTGGCAGACCCTGTCACTGAAATGATGGGTTGGTTAAAGTGTGCATGTCCTGTTTTGTTTATACAACATAAGGGTGGGTGGGAGGGCCCAAGGATAATTCCATCTTGCACCTCTTTTTTCTTTTCTTTTTCTTTGCATCATGTGCTGATTGGGGAGGGTTTTTTGGAAGGGACATCCTGCGTGACACTGCAGTGCCACTCCTAGATGGGCCCGGTGTTTGTGTCGGCCACTAGGGTCGCTAATCTTACTCACACAGCTACCTCATTGCGCCTCTTTTTTTCTTTGCGTCATGTGCTGTTTGGGGAGGGTTTTTTGGAAGGGACATCCTGCGTGACACTGCAGTGCCACTCCTAGATGTGCCCGGTGTTTGTGTCGGCCACTAGGGTCGCTAATCTTACTCACACAGTCAGCTACCTCATTGCGCCTCTTTTTTTCTTTGCGTCATGTGCTGTTTGGGGAGGGTTTTTTGGAAGGGCCATCCTGCGTGACACTGCAGTGCCACTCCTAGATGGGCCCGGTGTTTGTGTCGGCCACTAGGGTCGCTAATCTTACTCACACAGCTACCTCATTGCGCCTCTTTTTTTCTTTGCGTCATGTGCTGTTTGGGGAGGGTTTTTTGGAAGGGCCATCCTGCGTGACACTGCAGTGCCACTCCTAGATGGGCCCGGTGTTTGTGTCGGCCACTAGGGTCGCTAATCTTACTCACACAGCTACCTCATTGCGCCTCTTTTTTTCTTTGCGTCATGTGCTGTTTGGGGAGGGTTTTTTGGAAGGGACATCCTGCGTGACACTGCAGTGCCACTCCTAGATGGGCCCGGTGTTTGTGTCGGCCACTAGGGTCGCTTATCTTACTCACACAGCGACCTCGGTGCAAATTTTAGGACTAAAAATAATATTGTGAGGTGTGATGTGTTCAGAATAGGCTGAAAATGAGTGTAAATTATGTTTTTTGAGGTTAATAATACTTTGGGATCAAAATTACCCCCAAATTCTATGATTTAAGCTGTTTTTTAGGGTTTTTTGAAAAAAACACCCGAATCCAAAACACACCCGAATCCGACAAAAATAATTCGGTGAGGTTTTGCCAAAACGCGTTCGAACCCAAAACACGGCCGCGGAACCGAACCCAAAACCAAAACACAAAACCCGAAAAATTTCAGGCGCTCATCTCTAATGTGTATGCACCGCAATGCGCAGGTGCGACGGATGGCTGCAATGGGGATTGCCGGACAAAGGATCCATTTGCATGAGCATTCGCAAGGAGATTGACAGGAAGAGGCCGTTTGTGGGTGGCAACTGACCTTTTTTCAGGGAGTGTCCGGGAATCCGCAGGCGGGATCAAGCATTTTTAGGGAGGGTGTCTGACGTCAAATCCAACCCCGAACAGCCTGATGTGATCGCAACAGCTGAGCATGTCCTGGGCTGCGCAGAGACCACACAAAATCGGTTTGTGCAGCTCTTCTACACATGCGATCTCACACTTGCACAGCAAAAATACTCTCCCCTTAAGGCGGCGACTATCTGATCGCAGGACAGCAAAAATCACATTTTCCACAGCAGATACAGAAGACAAGTAGTGAGAACCAATGTTTACATGTGTATAGATATTAATATTTTATATATTTTGGTAGAATCTTGAAAATAATTAAATTCGATAGTGTGTATATGTTATTACTGAATTAACTCAAATTCAAAGTTTGAACTGGGAGACTGATGTCTGAGTGTGACGTTTGCGTTCACAAATTAAAATAATCTCTATTATTGTATGTTTGGGCTATTTTGCACCTGTTTGAGATTAAATGACTACATTTTGTAGCATTTTAAAGTTCTTCATAGAGAATATTAGTATTTGTGTTTAAAGTTTTAATTAACTTTTTACTAGAAATGAATGTGAAAAAAAATAAGAATTTACTTACCGATAATTCTATTTCTCGTAGTCCGTAGTGGATGCTGGGAACTCCGTAAGGACCATGGGGAATAGCGGCTCCGCAGGAGACTGGGCACAAAAGTAAAGATTTAGGACTACCTGGTGTGCACTGGCTCCTCCCCCTATGACCCTCTTCCAAGCCTCAGTTAGGATACTGTGCCCGGACGAGCGTACACAATAAGGAAGGATTTTGAATCCCGGTAAGACTCATACCAGCCACACCAATCACACCGTACAACCTGTGATCTGAACCCAGTTAACAGCATGATAACAGAGGAGCCTCTGAAAAGATGGCTCACAACAATAATAACCCGATTTTTGTAACAATAACTATGTACAAGTATTGCAGACAATCCGCACTTGGGATGGGCGCCCAGCATCCACTACGGACTACGAGAAATAGAATTATCGGTAAGTAAATTCTTATTTTCTCTGACGTCCTAGTGGATGCTGGGAACTCCGTAAGGACCATGGGGATTATACCAAAGCTCCCAAACGGGCGGGAGAGTGCGGATGACTCTGCAGCACCGAATGAGAGAACTCCAGGTCCTCCTCAGCCAGGGTATCAAATTTGTAGAATTTAGCAAACGTGTTTGCCCCTGACCAAGTAGCTGCTCGGCAAAGTTGTAACGCCGAGACCCCTCGGGCAGTCGCCCAAGATGAGCCCACCTTCCTTGTGGAATGGGCTTTTACGATTTTGGCTGTGGCAGGCCTGCCACAGAATGTGCAAGCTGAATTGTACTACAAATCCAACGAGCAATAGTCTGCTTAGAAGCAGGAGCACCCAGCTTGTTGAGTGCATACAGGATAAACAGCGAGTCAGATTTCCTGACTCCAGCCGTCCTGGAAACATATATTTTCAAGGCCCTGACTACGTCCAACAACTTGGAGTCCTCCAAGTCACTAGTAGCCGCAGGTACCACAATAGGTTGGTTCAGATGAAACACTGAAACCACCTTAGGGAGAAAATGAGGACGAGTCCTCAATTCCGCCCTGTCTGAATGGAAGATCAGATAAGGGTTTTTACAGGATAAAGCCCGCCAATTCTGACACGTGCCTGGCCGAGGCCAGGGCCAACAACATGACCACTTTCCATGTGAGATATTTTAACTCCACAGATTCAAGTGGTTCAAACCAATGTGACTTTAGGAACCCCAAAACTACATTGAGATCCCAAGGTGCCACTGGAGGCACAAAAGGAGGCTGTATATGCAGTACCCCTTTTACAGACGTCTGAACTTCAGGTAGTGAAGCTAGTTCTTTCTGGAAGAAAATTGACAGGGCCGAAATTTGAACCTTAATGGACCCCAATTTTAGGCCCATAGACACTCCTGTTTACAGGAAATGCAGGAATCGACCTAGTTGAAATTCCTCCATCGGGGCCTTACTGGCCTCGCACCACGCAACATATTTTTGCCAAATGCGGTGATAATGCTTTGCGGTTACATCCTTCCTGGCTTGACCAGGGTAGGGATGACTTCATCCGGAATGCCTTTTTCCTTCAGGATCCGGCGTTCAACCGCCCTGCCGTCAAACGCAGCCGCGGTAAGTCTTGGAATAGACAGGGTCCTTGCTGGAGCAGGTCCCTTCTTAGAGGTAGAGGCCACGGGTCCTCCGTGAGCATCTCTTGAAGTTCCGGGTACCAAGTCCTTCTTGGCCAATCCGGAGCCACGAGTATAGTTCTTACTCCCCTCCGTCTTATAATTCTCAGTACTTTTGGTATGAGAGGAAGAGGAGGGAACACATACACTGACTGGTACACCCACGGTGTTACCAGAGCGTCCACAGCTATTGCCTGAGGGTCCCCTGACCTGGCGCAATACCTGTCCAATTTTTTGTTTAGGCAGGACGCCATCATGTCCACCTTTGGTTTTTCCCAATGGTTTACAATCATGTGGAAGACTTCTGGGTGAAGTCCCCACTCTCCCGGGTGGAGGTCGTGCCTGCTGAGGAAGTCTGCTTCCCAGTTGTCCACTCCCGGAATGAACACTGCTGACAGTGCTATCACATGATTTTCCGCCCACCGAAAAATCCTTGCAGCTTCTGCCATTGCCCTCCTGCTTCTTGTGCCACCCTGTCTGTTTACGTGGGCGACTGCCGTGATGTTGTCCGACTGGATCAGCACCGGCTGACCTTGAAGCAGAGGTCTTGCTTGGCTTAGGGCATTGTAAATGGCCCTTAGCTCCAAAATATTTATGTGAAGGGATGTCTCCAGGCTTGACCACAAGCCCTGGAAATTTCTTCCCTGTGTGACTGCTCCCCAGCCTCGCAGGCTGGCATCCGTGGTCACCAGGACCCAGTCCTGAATGCCGAATCTGCGGCCCTCTAGAAGATGAGCACTCTGCAACCACCACAGGAGAGACACCCTTGTCTTTGGTGACAGGGTTATCCGCTGATGCATCTGAAGATGCGATCCGGACCATTTGTCCAGCAGGTCCCACTGGAAAGTTCTTGCGTGGAATCTGCCGAATGGAATTGCTTCGTAGGAAGCCACCATTTTTCCCAGGACCCTTGTGCACTGATGCACTGACACTTGGCCTGGTTTTAGGAGGTTTCTGACTAGTTCGGATAACTCCCTGGCTTTCTCCTCCGGGAGAAAACACCTTTTTCTGGACTGTGTCCAGGATCATCCCTAGGAATAGAAGGCGTGTCGACGGGATCAGCTGCGATTTTGGAATATTGAGAATCCAACCGTGCTGCCGCAGCACTATCTGAGATAGTGCTACCCCGACTTCCAACTGTTCCCTGGATCTTGCCCTTATCAGGAGATCGTCCAAGTAAGGGATAACTAAAACTCCCTTCTTTCGAAGGAGTATCATCATTTCGACCATTACCTTGGTAAAGACCCGGGGTGCCGTGGACAATCCAAACGGCAGCGTCTGAAACTGATAGTGACAGTTCTGTACCACAAACCTGAGGTACCCTTGGAGAAGGGTAAATTGGGACATGTAGGTAAGCATCTTTGATGTCCAGAGAGACCATATAGTCCCCTTCTTCCAGGTTTGCAATCACTGCTCTGAGTGACTCCATCTTGAATTTGAACCTTTGTATGTAAGTGTTCAAGGATTTTAGATTTAAAATTGGTCTCACCGAGCCGTCCGGCTTCGGTACCACAAATAGTGTGGAATAGTACCCCTTTCCCTGTTGCAGGAGGGGTACCTTGATTATCACCTGCTGGGAATACAGCCTGTGAATGGCTTGCAATACTGTCTCCCTGTCTGAGGGAGACGTCGGTAAAGCAGACTTTATGAAACGGCGAGGGGGAGACGTCTCGAATTTCTTGAGACGGGCCCCCACCGTGCCTGAGACCGCTTGTAAAGCCCCAGCGTCATGCTGAGGACTTTGCGGAGGCGGGAGAGGGCTTTTGTTCCTGGGAATTGGCTGTTTGCTGCAGCCTTTTTCCTCTCCCTCTGCCACGGGGCAGAAATGAGGCGCCTTTTGCCCGCTTGCCCTTATGGGGCCGAAAGGACTGCGCCTGATAATACGGCGTCTTCTTAGGTTGAGAAGCTACCTGGGGTAAAAATGTGGATTTTCCAGCCATTGCCGTGGCCACCAGGTCTGTTAGACCTACCCCAAATAACTCCTCCCTTTTATAAGGCGATACTTCCATATGCCTTTTGGAATCAGCATCACCTGACCACTGTCTTGTCCATAACCCTCTTCTGGCAGAAATGGACAGCGCACTTACTCTTGATGCCAGTCGGCAAATATCCCTCTGTGCATCACGCATATATAGAAATGCATCTTTTAAATGCTCTATAGTTAGTAATATACTGTCCCTATCTAGGGTATCAATATTGTCAGTCAGGGAATCCGACCAAGCCACCCCAGCACTGCACATCCAGGCTGAGGCGATTGCTGGTCGCAGTATCACACCCGTGTGAGTATATACATTTTAGGATATTTTACTGCTTTCTGTCAGCAGGTTCCTTAAGGGCGGCCGTATCCGGGGACGGTAGTGCCACCTGTTTAGACAAGCGTGTGAGCGCTTTATTCACCCTAAGGGGTGTTTCCCAACGTGCCCTATCCTCTGGCGGGAAGGGGTATGATGCTAATAACTTTTTAGGAATTAACAGTTTTTATCGGGGGAAACCCACGCATCATCACACACTTCATTTAATTCCTCAGATGCAGGAAAAACTACAGGCAGTTTTTTCTCACCCAACATAATACCCTTTTTAGTGGTACTGGTATTATCAGAAATGTGTAAAAACATTTTCCATAGCCTCAATCATGTAACGTGTGGCCCTACTGGAAGTCACATTCGTCTCTTAATCGTCGACACTGGAGTCAGTATCCGTGTCGGCGTCTGTATCTGCCATCTGCGGTAACGGGCGTTTTAGAGCCCCAGATGGCTTTTGAGACACCTGGACAGGCACAGGCTGAGTCGCCGGCTGTCTCATGTCATCAATCTTTTGTAAAGAGCTGACACTGTCATAATAATTCCTTCCATAAGCTCATCCACTCAGGTGTCGACTCCCTAGGGGGTGACATCTCTGTTACAGGCAATTGCTCCGCCTCCACCTCCTTTTCCTCCTCATACATGTCGACACAACGTACCGACACACAGCACACACACAGGGAATGCTCTGATAGAGGACAGGACCCCACTAGCCCTTTGGGGAGACAGAGGGAGAGTATGCCAGCACACACCAGAGCGCTATATATAGGGATAACCTTATATAAGTGTTTTTCCCCTTATAGCTGCTGTATTGTTATACTGCGCCTAATTAGTGCCCCCCTCTCTTTTTTAACCCCTTTCTGTAGTGTAGTAACTGCAGGGGAGAGCCAGGGAGCTTCCCTCCAACGGAGCTGTGAGAGAAAATGGCGCCAGTGTCCTGAGGAGATAGGCTCCGCCCCCTTCTCGGCGGCCTTTTCTCCCGTTTTTCTGTGGAATCTGGCAGGGGTTAAAATTCATCCATATAGCCCTGGGGGCTATATGTGATGTATTTTCGCCAGCCAAGGTGTTTTTATTGCTGCCCAGGGCGCCCCCCCCTAGCGTACTGCACCCTCAGTGACCGAAGTGTGAAGTGTGCTGAGGAGCAATGGCGCACAGCTGCAGTGCTGTGCGCTACCTTGGTGAAGACAGGATGTCTTCTGCCGCCGATTTTTCCGGACCTCTTCTTGCTTCTGGCTCTGTAAGGGGGCCGGCGGCGCGGCTCTGGGACCGAGCTCCGAGGCTGGGCCTGTGTTCGGTCCCTCTGGAGCTAATGGTGTCCAGTAGCCTAAGAAGCCCAATCCACTCTGCACGCAGGTGAGTTCGCTTCTTCTCCCCTTAGTCCCTCGATGCAGTGAGCCTGTTGCCAGCAGGTCTCACTGAAAATAAAAAACCTAAAACTAAACTTTCACTAAGAAGTTCAGGAGAGCCCCTAGTGTGCACCCTTCTCGGCCGGGCACAAAAATCTAACTGAGGCTTGGAGGAGGGTCATAGGGGGAGGAGCCAGTGCACACCAGGTAGTCCTAAAGCTTTACTTTTGTGCCCAGTCTCCTGCGGAGCCGCTATTCCCCATGGTCCTTACGGAGTTCCCAGCATCCACTAGGACGTCAGAGAAATACAAGGTTTCTCTCTTTAGAACATGTTGAATATTAATAATTACTTAAAGGTGGAGCTTACATACTAATTGCATATGTACTTATAAAGTGATTAGTATTGCAAAGGACGGCTCTCCCAGTAAGAGCTGTCCTTTGTCATCAATGGACTTCCGGGTTTTAAGAACCGGGAGCCCTTCTGTGCATGTGCAGAAAGACGCAACGGACGTGGGGGATGCTGAAAGGGATCTGATTAGATCCCTCTCAGGGCAGAAAACAGAAAGAAGCCCATAGGCTTCTATTGGGTAATGCCAATTACAGATAGCATAACCCACTGACTCATTGCATTCCGGAGCTTGGTATATACCATAGTTGCCTACCCTCTTGCATTCTGCAGGAGACTCCCTGAAAAAGCACCAATCTCCCTGATTTCCTGAAGAGCCTAGCACTCTCCTTGATTACACCTCACCCCTATTATGTAGCTGTTACATTCTTCTGGGAAAAAAATAAATAATTCAAATGGGAACATCAGTACCATTTCCCTGCATTGGTTATAAGGCACAATGATCCCTATTGCTACATGTATTTTAAATAAGGTTTCTCGTGGCCACTTACAGTATATGGAACCACTTGTAAAACACAATACGTGTCCAAAACCTGCAAAATATCAGTGTCTTTTCTTCAACTAGTAGATCTTACTAACTTTGGGGCTCATTTACATTTGGATGTAAGTCATTTTTATGACAGGATCTCAGATGTAGCAGTACACATCCACACTGATAGGTGCTTTCACAATCTCCCTGAAATGCTTTTTCAAAAGTAGGCACGTATGGTACATACAAGCATACCTGCCTACTTTTTGCCTGCTCCCTCCGGGAGGGAGCAGCCAGACTATACAGGAGGGGGCATGGACATAGGCGTGCGCACGGGGGGTGCCTGGTGCGCACAGGCACCCCCTAATGTCCGGCAACCCCAACATTTGACAGGTGGCAGCGGAGAACGTAAGCGGGCGGGCAATCAGAGCCGGCCCTATCTATAGGCAATGCCTAGGGCATTCGCAGTGCTTAGGGGCATGCCAGAGCTGGCTCAACTAAACGTTGGGCAATGGAAGGACCTGCGAGTTCCCCCCACCGTGGACCAAATGTAATTTTTTTTTCTAGTGGGTCCCTGTCCCGGCGATTGAAGCCCCACCCCCTCGCGGCTATATGCCGCGATTTGCGGTCGGTAGTGAGGGGCGGAGCCATTATGACATGTTTCTCTTTGAATGGTGTCATATTGGCTCCGCCCCCACCGACTCGCGCATCGCGGCATAAGCCACTAGGGGGCGGGGCTTAATGATGAAAAGTGCCCTGCACGACCCCCAGCACTGCCAGCACTGATCTGTTCCTGCAGCTACCGCCAGGCTCCATCCTCCAGGTGTCAGTGGGTTTGTGTGTATACTCTAGTCTATATATGTGCATATGTATGTGCTCTGTGTGTGTGTTTATATGTACTGCATGTGTATGTGTTCTATATATGTGTATATGTATGTTTTGTATTTGTGTGTATATGTACAGTGTGTGTACTATGTCTGTGTATGTGTTAGGATGCTGGCCATTGTAAGTATAGCCAGAACTTTGACTACTGCCGGCGAAGGGGTGGGGTGTGGGGGGGGGGGGGGGTGATTTAGCCGACACTGGAGGGGATAGAGTTAGGCTACAGGAGGTGGGAGGTTAGGGTTAGGCTGCGGACAGGGGGGGTTAGGGTAAGGCACCACCGGGTGGAGGTTAGGGTTAGACACTAAGAGGGGTAGGGTAAGAAGCACAAAACCTATTACATTCTTTACGTCCAACACAAACCAGAGAACATTCAAGATAAAAGAAAAAATGACCTGCGATACGAAAGGAGTTATATACCTACTGACATGCCCTTGCAAGTTACAATACATAGGACGAACCGCAAGGAGTCTAAAAACAAGAATAGGAGAACATCTCAGAAATATTGAAAAAGGAATAGAAAATCACAGTGTCCCAGAACATTTCCGAAAGGAACATAACAATGATGGGACACTCCTCAACTTCACAGCAATAAAGAAAGTAGAATTTCCTTGGAGAGGAGGGGATTACATCAGGATTATGTCCAAAGAAGAAACAAAATGGATATATAATATGCAAACATTATCTCCAAAAGGACTCAATATTGACTTCGAAATAGGTAGTTTCCTGAAAGACTAACCTCCGGTGTGGGACATCCGGCCCTAAACCACCCCACAGCAATAAGAAGGTTCTATAAACAACTGATACTGTCATACCACTCACGAACCACCCAATCCCATTTCGAACTTGGAAGTTAAACGGAGTGGGCCTAGCCAGTAAGAAAAGGGTGACCTTTTCTGAACCCTAGGTACAGTAAAAATAAAATAAAAAAAGAACACTTATATGTGGGTTATGGTATATAAAAAAATGGGATTAAGGAAACCGCACCGCAAATGGCAGTCTCGGACAGGACCACCTAGACAAAAGTCAACAAACAATCATCAGTTATCCAAAGAAGACTCTCAGAAGTGGGAGACACCACTCCACCACATCAATATACCACACAACAAGGATATTGACACATCCCCCTCATGGTACAAATTTGAGGGACTTTAACTACTCTTAGGGAAAACTTCCCTCCCCGTACCCCCCTATCCTCTCACCCCCCACCTCCATATTCTCTCTGACTTCAAAACATCTGTAAATATCTCGAATTATTATAATATAATATCTCAGTTAGTATAAATGTTCTTGCTATTCAGCAGCACCATAATAAACTCTTTTTATCATTTAGCAACAATTAGATACACAAAGTGTTGCAACTTTTTTGCAAACAAACCACTGAATGAAAACACAGGGAAACTGTGTGTTTTTTCATTATATTTTCCATCTTTTTCAAACCTCTATTACCTACCATTTTCTATCAGCATCACTTATTTATTATTTTTATTATCAATAGATATATATATATATATATATTATTTTTCTTTTTTGGACTCAGGCTATAATATACTTGTCAAATCAAAACACCTTGACACAAATTACTGTTATATATTCTTTATTAAGACATGAAAAGGAAACAGTGTATTTGGCTGATAGCTGGATAAAGGAATTTTCTACCAAACAACTTTATTTTGATTATTTATTTATTTTTTATTTTTTATATTTATCTTTACCACATATGTATATATTTTTTATTTTATTTTTCTTTTTATTTGCATTTTTATATATGTATTCTTGCTGGATCTATGCAGTAACTTATCCGGTAAATCCAAGCATTCTGACTTCTTGTGATAAATTCCTTGTATTAAGAAACCACGGACACAAAAAGGAAACAGTTCATTTGACTGACAGCAGGATTAACCAATAGAAAGGAATCGACTACCTTAAATAAACGTTCACACCTGTACACATCACAAAGTCCCTGAGGAAGCCCGGCACCCCAAAGCCGAGTGAAACGCGTAGGACACACCCCCTCACATCGGCCATCAACCCGGAGTTCCCGATCCCCTGGCAAGCGCTGGCCGCAAGCACGAGGAGGACCGGAGAAGAAGCACTGCAGGCGCCTGCAGCCAACATCGCGACCGCGGGACCGCGGGGAGAACCGGACATACAACTTAAAGACAGCACCACCAGGAGTCCCGAGCGGGACGAAGATGTGTAAGTGAAAAATTTTAAATTTGGACATAAAGGAACTTTCTTGCTAATACCCGGACCCACAGAGGGAGAAGCATCCCCTCCCCCCACTTTTTTCTTTACCGGAGAAAGGAGAGGGAGCGCGCTCTCTCATCTGGACTCAATACATAGGACTTTTTTCATCTTTTTCTTTTTTAACAAAATACTTAGGGTCAGAACAGTGTTTACCAATCGCACCAAGTTCTTTATCTCTATTTATATTCAACGTATTTTTTGTATTTACATTTATTATACATACGGGATCAATTTATTTATTTATTTATTTTATTTGGTTTAAGAAAATCATATTGCTTTCACTCTATACAAATATCTATGCAATTATGTACCTGAGACAGCGATTATAGAAATTACCACCCCTCTGTTTTTATCAACAGTACCACCTAGATTCAGTTTTTAACTTTAAACACTTAATAACACAAATGTGCGACTAGTAAATTACAGATATTTTCTCTGTTGGAATATTTATCCAATCACAAACTTGGTACTGATATTTTTTGCTGTTCTCCCATTTTTATCACTATCCAGTGTTTGTTTTAAACATTTGTCTGTATTATTCTTTTCATATTAAAACATTTAAAATTACTCTATACATTAGTGTTTTTCTCAATATCAAGTAGCGCCACAGGTCCTTGTCTTTTCTATATTTGTGATTGTCAGAACGAGGAAAACTTGAAAGGAATTCCTCTTAGGTACCTGGGCTGCACTGATACAATTCATTTTACACAAAAAACACCCAAATTGGAGGGAGCGCAGACCACACCACCCCCCTAAAAAACTAAGAGGGGAGGTTAGGGTTAGGCTGCGGGAAGGGAGGGTTAGGCTTAGGGGGTAGGGGACAGGGGTTAGCTTAGTTAAATCACCCCTGTCAGGATTTCATTCCTCTGGATGCTGGTTTCGGTATTTTGACTGCCAGCATCCCATTCGGCTGTCATGCATACCAAACCCATATGTGTGTTTAGATGAATATGTTCTATGTGTATGTATATGTATGTGTTCTATGCATAGGCGTTCGCGTGGGGAGTATTGCACAGGCATACCCTAATGTTAGCCTATTACATATACCAGCTCCACAGTCACAGTGAAGCGGGTCCACTAAGGATCGTGGAGAAGCGGGCAATTTCTACTCCGCAGGTGCCGTCTGTACTCCCCACTGCGGCTCCTGCGCTTGTGTGACATGACTTGTTTGACAGATTCTGTTTAGAGGATGCCGTGGCTGCGGAACCCGCGGAGGTGATGGACGGAGCTGAGTGCACACTGAAAGAGCTGCTGAGGGGCCTGGACTCAGAGCGTCTGCAGGGCAAGGTGTCGGCGGAGCTGAGCCTGCTGGTGGTACTGGAGAGGGTAGCCACCTGCAGCCAAGGTTTGTCCCACTTACCCAACTCTCTGCTTCATGCTGGCTCTTCCCCGTGTCTGTCAGGTCTCCACATTAATGGATGTGGTGTGGCCAGGGTACTTGGTCTTCTCTCAGCTTTTTCATTAGGAGCGTTCTCAATACAGTCCCACCTGCTGCCCACACATGCTCCACTCTCCCCTCACAGCTCCAAATGCCCATCTGCTGCACCCCCAACCTTCCTCCATGTCACCCAGTACGTATCACTAGTGTCTCCCTATGCATGTCACCCATTACTTGTCCATAGTGTGCCGCTCTGTCTATCTCCCACTGCCTCACCCCATTGTCACCCTCTCTGCCTGTCCCCACTACATGTCCCCAGTGTCACCCTCTGGCTGTCATCTACTAAGTATACTCAGTGTCACCCTCTGCCTTTCTCCCACTGCCTCACCCCAGTGCTACCCTCATGGCTGTCACTCTCTCTGCCTGTCACCCACTACAGATCCCCAGTGTTACCATTTGCCTGTCACCCACTGTGTTACCCCAGTATCACCCTCTGTATCCCACTACATGTCACCCTCTGCTTTTCTCTGACTGCATCACCCCAGTTTCACCCTCATGGCTGTCACCCTCTGCCTCGCCCCAGAGTCATCCTCTGAATATGAAAACCAGAATATGAATTTCTGCTCATACCGTGTGACATAATATGAATTTTGGCTCATGCCTTGTGGCATAATGTGAATCTCGGCTCATACCGTGTGGCATATTGTGAATTTCGGCTCATACCTTGTAGCATATTCTGAATTTCGTCTCATGCCGTGCGGCGTAATGTGAATTTCGGCTCATACCGTGTGGCATATTGTGAATTTCGGCTCATGCCTTGTTGCATAATGTGAATTTCGGCTCATGCCTTGTGGCATATTGTGAATTTTGGCTCATACCGTGTTGCATATTGTGAATTTTGGCTCATACCTTGTGGCGTAATGTGAATTTCGGCTCATACTGTGTGGCATATTGTGAATTTCGGCTCATGCCTTGTGGCATAATGTGAATTTCAGCTCAATCTGTGTGGCATAATGTCAATTTCGTCTCATACTGTGCGGCATAATGTGAATTTTAGCTCATACTGTGTGGCATAATGTCAATTTCGGCTCATACTGTGTGACATAATGTGAATAACTCAAAAGTTCGCCCCCCCTAAATCTCACATACTTTTCAGAGTGTCCCACTCAAAATCAGGGTGTAAGTGCTGGGGGTGCAAGAGAACGCATATGCACCTAGGCCCACCACTCTCTAGTTCTGCCACTGGGTCAGGGATAGGTTGGGGAAGTGTAAGCAGCGACAGGGCGCAGTGGCAGCTGGGGCTCAGGGTTATGCCATAGTGGAGTACTGGCCAGTGGTCTCGCCATTATGCTTCATTTTATAAGTTTTATTTCTCTGAGGTGTATTATATCTACATGTACTATTAGGAACTAGGGATAAATTAGATTAAGCCATGTGATTTTACTGAGAGAATGTAAAATAGTGCTAGACAAGCCCCTCTGGCGGTGCACACCCTAATAAAATAAGCTGCGCACGCCTATGGGCATGGAGGAGGTGGTACAGTGCGATTGCATCATTGTAGCCTCTCCCCCCACTTTACAATGCCCACATTAGCAGCATTGCAAAGTGGGGGGCGGGGCTACAATGACCCAATTTAGTGTGATTCGCATCATCACCCCGCCCCCTCCTCCTGTGTGTGACGGGATTCTGCGGGTAGCGGTTGGCAGTGAGCGGCCGTGGGGGGACTTGCCCACTTCCCCGGGGGGGGGGGGGTGCAACACGACTTTCGGGAGCCTCCAGCCTTTCCAGGAGAGTAGGCAAGTTCGCTTAGAAGATTGTGGTAAAATCTCAGTAAACAGGATTTTCCAAGCTTTTACTACATTTTTGGCTTGAGTACATTCCACCCATCAGTGCCGTACCTAGACATTTTAGCGCTGTGTGCTAGACATGGCATCACCCCCCACTCATATGTAGAAAAGGGCCAGTGCACATTGTAGGCGTGTGCCAAAAATATAGGGGTGTAGCTTCATGGGGAAGGGGCGTGGCCACAAAATAATACCAATTCATGTTACGCTGCAAAGTGGTCTCCGTTATTCAAATGATGCTGCACAGTAGCGACACTTACACCAGGTAGAGCCCCTGTCACACATTACGCCATGCAGAGTCCCCCTCTTACACATTACGCCAGGCAGATGCCAGGTATAGCCAGAAACCCCGCCTCCTCCCACCGTGAGACTGACTGAGGGCACTGACCTGCAGGGTGGGGGTATACACACTGTCAGGTGCACACGCACTATACTGCAGTGCTGCACCTGCTGCTGGGAGCTGGGGTGGACTGTCCAATCTGCCTGGCTGCTCAGATTCTGGGCTGTCTCCCTCCCACTGGAAAACACAGTGCCACAGCTCCTCGCAGGGCAGGCTGGGAGATACGTCATAACGTCTCTCCCAAGTCTCGGGACAGAGGTTAACAGTGAGAGAAGGAGCTGGGTGCTCCTTTCCGCGAGCAGCGCTGCAGCTAGCTGGCAGGTGGACAAGTAGTGTGGCGGGTGCTGTGGGCAAAGTACCCTCCGCCCACACCTAGTTACGGCCCTGCTACCCATAGTGATATTTGCTTATTAAAACACATGCAGGGCAGCTAAAACTAAGTAACTGCTTAGTAAAATACAGCAACATGTTCCAGCTAATGAATTTATGTTATGGTAGGAAGTACACTCATACTGAGTATGTAATATAAACTAGAATAAGGCTCATTTGAGACATAAATGTATCGACTCCAAAAGCTTATTTCATCTAGCTTAATTTATGTCACTCATACTGTACTCCCCACTTTAAACGCCAAACCACTGTTTCTTGTTTTATGTATTCACATAGGTTGCTTTCTGACTAAACTGGCCCAGCGTAAATATAACACTGAGGGGTAGATGTATCATTTTTTATTTTTGGTGCGTTATGGGTACTGGGGCATATCACCGTTTTTTACCGGTGATATGCTCCCACACCACCTGAATGTATGTCCCCCTGACAAGGTCTCTTACCGCTGCGCTATGTTGGGCCGCCGGTGAAGTGTGTATCCTAGCGTTCGTCGGTGCAGGTCTGCGCATGCGCATGAGACCTTCTTCCCACTGTCCTCCGCGCCTGTAGTAGTGCTTCAAACACACTAAATGAGCCCACAGAAGACCACTGGGGGATGCTATGGTGTCACGTGATACAATTAACTTTATTGAAAAGATCACAAAAAAACATGGCTGCCGGCAGAAAAACAGAGATTAGGGAGCCGCACCGCATGCAAACCAACGGCGAAGTCGAAGACTGCAGGCAACGAAGCGGTGAGCCGGAAAAGCCCTTCATACATTTGGTAAGTCCCGACGCCGCAGGCAAGAGGGTGGTGATGGCAAAAAGGGGAGGGGCCCATAGCGCAGCATGATAAAGATACCACAATCATACATCAGGAGGTGCGGTAACTGGAGCAAATAGCATGCGCAGTTACTGTTTTTACACTGAACAACAGTTCATACATCTGCTTATGTGAAATCACTGTTAAAAATGCCACTGATGCCTATGAACAGTTTTAGAACAATAACTTAATTTTCTACTAGCAATAGCTTAAAAGCATTGAGAATCAAGTTTGTTAAAGAGATACAGTTGTTCCTGGAATTGATGTTCCTACATGGCTTAAAGCAGGTTTTAAAAGAGGTAATTTAATAAAATAATGAGGAAGGATATAGAGGCAGTATTTTACTTCACATGCTTTAATTTGGTTTAGTCAAGACTGTACGGTCTTAGCTCACTGATCTATCCACATGTAGAAGAAGTCTGACTGGGAAGAAAGAGTCTGCAATATAATGTGATGTAATGAAGTGTGTTTGGTAATGTTGTGGTGTTCTGCCCGGAGGTATTTGTTAGCCAATTGTAGAATCTATGTAAGAATACATTAAAGATATTAACATTGCACTACCCACTGATTAGCTCCATATCACTGCCTTAAGGAATACATATTTTTTTAGCGTTTAGATTAAACAGACCTTTTTATTTGTCAGAGAGCCTTAGAAATACTTAAAAAAGAGAACAGTTCCACAAATATGTGGTTGTTCTTGAGCGCTGGGGCCAAGGGGTGTGACCTCACTTATGTAGAGATCATATTTTAAGCCTGTAGTTCAAAACGAAAGTTTTCATCAGGTTTCATCCATTAATTTAAATTACTGGAATTTTGTCCATTTACACTCGATCTTTGATAATAGTTAAAAATTAACTTATGCCAAGTTTGAATGAAGTTGTATTCTAGATTGCAGGAATATAAAATATGTTCATTAAAAAAACACAATTGCATGCAAAAAGACATAAATGTGCGTGACTGCACCCACTGTATTCAGGTCAAAGACAAAAGATACACTTTTTCCTGTGTTCCTGTGGGGGAAGAGCACCAGGACCAGGCTCAGCAGGGACATCCCCATTGCTTCTGAGTATGCCACCCACATTCTCCTACCCACCCGTACTAAGATCTGATCAAAATAATGTTATCCCAATTTTACTTCTGACGCTAATTACCTGCTATTGTTTTTTTTTTTTGTTTTTTTCCATTGCTCGCTTCACCCCACCATGTGCTTTTTCTGTAATGTTAACCTCCACTGATTGCACACCTTGCCATTGTGCCCTACATGCAGGGTACATCATACTACTACATAAGCATCAGTTTTCCCATATATGAACTTGGCCCTTGTATGGCTCACCTCCCACCGTGTAACCTTCAAAGTGCGCCCAACATGGCTGCCCCATATGGTACACTTGTGGATGGGATGAAAAATACATGGACCTTGTGGTTTTGTTGGAACCCTACTCTAAACTGTAGGACTCTGAAATCACCCCCATTTTGTGTCATCTCTTCTAGGGGTGGACTATTCCACCTTGGGTAATCCTACGCTGAGCGCCCAAGATGGCTGCCGCACTTGGTACCTTGTGAGGGTGGAATACACAACCCTTGGAAGTTATTACCCAAAATGCCTACACCAATCCTGCATTATGCTTTCTATGTGTTTAAGGTTTTCTTTTATGTCTGTGTGGCTTATCTATTGCTATATTACTTAAATCTTCTGTATTATGTGTATTGTTTTTGATGTCTGTAAAGCGCCTTGAGTCCTGTTGGAGAAAGAGCGCTATATAAATAAAATTATTATTATTATTATTTTAAAACATTTGTTTTCATAATGGAGTATGTGTTCACTATTGTGTGTGAATAAACAAAACAACTGCATAGAGCAGGCAGGATCAGTATGAAATACCTACAATCAAAATCCCGACGGTCAAACTCCCGACAACAGTTGACCCGATGGTCAAAATACAGACAAGGTCAAAATACAGTGAAGGACAAAATACCTACAGTACGTTTAACATGTTGACAGGTCAAAAAGTCAACACAAGCTTTTTATTGTTTTGGTGTGTATGTCGTGTACCATGTCCCCTTGCATGGCACGCAGCGCTTGCCATGCTTCGGGCACGGTGCCTCGCTGCGCTTGACACACTATTATATTCCCCCTCCAGATCCTCTGGGATGGTAAAGTATGAACAAATCGGTTCCAATAAAAAAAAATCATGAAAAACTCGTGTTGACTTTTTGACCTGTAAACATTTAAAATGTTGGTATTTTGACCTTGTTGGCATTTAAAATGTCGGTATTTTGACAATGTCGGGATTTTGACCTTATCGGGATTTTGACCGTCGGTCAATGGTTGTCAGGATTTTGACCATTGGGATTTTGATTGTAGGTAAATTGACTGCATCCCGAGCAGGCATAGGACTCCTTATGGGCCGGAAATACCAAAGCCAAAAATGCAGTAAAAACCCTGAAAATCCTGTTTTATGTGTTTTTACCACATTCCCATATGGGGATCGGTATGGGATCCCGGAGCACGGGATGCCAGCTGTCACTATACCGACAGCATTATCCCTTCTGCCAGAATCCCGGCTCACTTTGCTCACCACTGGTTCTATTGTTGTGGACACCCACAGAGGGAGAATCACCTACCTCACTGGTATTCCAGCGGCAGCATTGTAACTCTGTCTGGGTTCTGGCATTGGTATTGCGACCGTCAGGATCGCAACAGGTGGTATGTTAGACGCATACCCCCGTATGTACCAAATCTGGTATGCAATGTATTCCGGAGCTTGGAGCCTGTGGGTAACTCTCTCTGTAATTGACATTACCCAATAGAAGCCTATGGGCTTCTTTCCACTTTCTGACCTGAGAGGGGTCCAATCAGATCCCTCCCAGCACCCCGTCCAGCCATTGAGTCTTTCTGTGCATGCACAGAAGGGCTCCCTGGTCCTAAACCCGGATGTACAGTGATGACAAAGGACAGCTCTTATTGGTAGAGCTGTCCTTTGTGATACTAATTGCCTTTGTAAGTACATATGAGATTAGTATGCACATGATAGATGGAGGTATGTACCACATTGCAGATGCGATAGTATATCCAGCTATCTATGAATAAAATCACTCATACAGCACTAAATACACCCTGATTAAGCCTGCGTGTCTGACACAATGCCTCTGGATTGGTCAGCATAGAGCTTGTCTGCTGGTAGACTTTCAAAATCCACCCCCTCCAGAGTGAAGCTCCTGACTGGACCTCATACAGGGGAGAACACCCATCCCACCACTTTCACTGGACGCTAAGAAGAAGGAAAATTCCTGGACCCCCAGAGGGACAAGTGATCAAGAAAAGTTGTATACTGTACCAGAAAGGGTGAGTAAAACCTGGACCTCTGTTGGTGTGTCCCGTGTATTCTTGGGGAACCTAATACTAGAGATTTGTGCCAACCTGCATGTTTTGGTTTTGTTTTATTTTGTCATCAGGTTTTGGATTTGCCAAAACTGCCCTCACTGGTTTTGGTTACGAATCTGAATTTTTTATTCAAAAATTTATAAAAACAGCTGAAATCACATAATTTGTGGGTTTTTAGTACATTTAGTATTTTTAATATTTTTAACCACGATAACATTAATTTACAGTCATTTTCAGTCAATTTTGACCACCTCATTACTCATAATATTGTTTTCACCAATATTGGCCCAGGGATGCAGCAAGTTGGCTCATTATTAAGTGACAGAGCAGCAACACAAACACATGGCAGTTTATAGCAGATCTATGAAAAGAAAAGCGGTGCAAGATGGAATTGTCCTTGGGCTCTCCCATCCACCCTTTTGTTGGATATTAAAAAGGACATGCTCATTTTAACAAACCAAGCACTTTAGCGACACAAACTGCACTTATGTGGCTGAAGTGCTTGGTTTGTTTGGGCCCCCACAAAACAATATTTTGGAAGGATTAACTCTTATCACTAATGAGGAGATTGATGATGAGTATGATGGCAGTTGAGATTGCATAAGCTGGTCCAAACTGCTGGTTGCTGATATTGGACTGTGTTATTATTTTAAAAATGATATACTATATATTTTAATGAACTCACAGCAAATGACATAACACGGAGGAGGTACCTAGATGGTTAACACCCCTACCTCTACAAACTTCACAAATGGAACAGATGCCATGGCAAATGTAGTCAGGATTTTGTTAGAAAAAATCCCACACCCAAGAGGTGGCTTAATCACAATGATTTTCTTTTTATCACAGGCAAGAACTGCTGCCACTGGTGGCTGACTTACACAAACAACATCATAATCATTATCAATGTCCTCATTAGTGTTAGATAGTACACAAATATTACCCTCATCCTGTATCACTTCCACACTAGCATCCTCAATTTCTATATGTCATCATCACCATCATAACTTGTACTGCTCAACCCACAATTGCAAGGAGTACAGAAAAGGTGAAAGGAAGCTTCTCTGCAACTACAGTATCAGCAATGTCAGACTCACATATACTGTCGCTAACGTCGACACCCCTAGACTCTCCTCAGGTATTTGTGAGCACACAGTTTGTTCTTCAGCCTTAGGGTGTATACAATTACCTGAGTAGAAACATCGGACAGGAAAAACTGTCAAATTTTTCCAGATGATTCACCCTTATTTTTTCATAGGCTATCCAATTTGGTCACCTATAAAAAATACTATTAGGTGTGAGTAAACAAAACAACTGCAAGAACAGGCATAACTCTCCTTATGTATAAATAAATAGCTAGTGATGGGAACCATTATTATTATTATTATTATTATTACTATTATCATCATCATCATCATGGTGTTCATCATTAGTGTTGACTTGCACCAGCCTCCTGGCATCTCATCTCCAGGTGCAAGCATTTGTATGCAGTCTATCAGATACATGGAAGCCTGCATTGCAGCATATGCGTGCAGTCAGTTTTCAGAGCACACAGAGCCAATGTGCGTATTTTACAATATGCATTGCAAACTGGCATAAGCCTCTTCATATTTACACATCCCTACTCACCCTGCAGTTGGTAGACCTATGCAGTCACTTGTCAATGATCCCAGTGAATTGCTCTTTCAGACTCCCTTTTGTTGTAGCCCTGCAGGTTTTTCTGGGTGATTTGAACATTTCTGCATACCAGCTTTTGTATTTTAGCTGTTGGCAGTTTTGCAATAGAGATGACTGTCTGACAGCGGAGAAACAGCTGTTTTGTTAATATTTGACATTATGTTAATGCGATTTTAAGTGCTTTAGATGCCAAAGTTTTTATATTGAAATAGTTTGAGAAAGTCAACAGCCTATGTAACTTCACAGTAATGCCTCTAATGCTGCGGCAACAATCCCTCCAGCTTATTAAAAGATGTAGTAATGGGCAGGGGAGTATCTAAGGGTCCTGGCAAAGTTAGGGACCAGCGCCCTCCCCCCCATCTGTCCACCACCACCACTCACACATTTTGGTGCTCTGTGCTAGTACGAGCATTGGTGTTCCCCCCATATTTTAAGTAAGTACATTGCTTAAAAAAGTGGCATGGTCTCGTGGTAAAGGGGTGTGTCCACACAATAGTACCCCCTTACTCACATTACACCACATAGTAGTGTCCCTTATTTATAATACACCACACAGTAGTCCCATTGTTCACATTACACCATACACTAGTGTCCCATTATTCACATTATGCCATACAGTTTTACCCCTTATACACATTATGCCACACAGTAGTACCCATTATACACAATACCCCACACACAGTACCTCTTATGCACATTGTATCATACAGTAGTACCATAATACACATTACACAACACAGTAGTACCCTTTATACACATTTTGCCAGGCAGTAGTAACCCTTGTACACATTATGCCACAAAGTAGCAGCCCTTACACAGTATGCCATGCATTAGTGCCACTTACACATTATACAACACAGTAGTAGTGCAGCTTACACATTATACTATACAGTAGTGCCCTTTATACATTATGCCACACGATAGTAGTTCCCTTGTGTGCCACCAGTGGGGTTTTTCAGGGGCAAACGCAGGAACTACTGGTGGTGGGGGTTCTATATCTATAAATGAAAATTGAATAGCACTCAGGGACATACAACCAGAGGAAATAATCAGTGGAGTCACGTATAGCCAACATTTCAGGGATAATATCCATCTGATTCTCATTTCTATATGTATCCTAGTGAATGGAAAGGCACCCAGACCCAATGTTTTATGTTGATTGGTGTTCCATACAGTATATGTGTGTATATACACACACACACACACATATATATATATATATATATATATACTGTATATATGTCTATATACACAAACAGTATATATGTGTTACGTTCACTGTATTCGGTACTCAGGGTGGACAAGCCCCGAGCACAGGAACGTAATGCTGCAGTGGAAACGGAGCTCAGCAGCAACCCCTAAGGTACCCTGACTCCATTGTCTCACCCTCGTGATCAGCCTACGCCTGCGAGACTATGTTTGCTTGTGCCCACGGCAGCCGCGTTTGAAGGGCGGATTAAGTCTGCCCAACTCCGATGCCCCCCGGTCTTAATTGGAGACAAGGCATAAACTGAGACGGGGCAATTACAAGGGGAACCTCTAACTAAAGATGGAAATACCCAGTTAGGGGTGCTACAGAACTCAAAGGAAGTATGTGCAGCACAGCCGCCAGGACAAATTACAACAAAGGCAATGCTGTCCACACGCCGACACAATACTGTTGTGTACCGGCGATGACAGCATACGCAGAACCCTCTGCAGAAAATCCAAAGCAAATATAACAAGAAGCTACGGCCAAGGCCGTAAGATGCGGCAAAGCCGCTACTCATGAAACTGGTGTAAATACAGGCGGACGGACAAGAACCCCTAAAGCCGCAGACACAGGCTCACAGAACCGGAGGGCAGGCAGGATTCAGACAACAGACCAGAGGACACCAAGACACAGGATAACTGGATCAGGAACAGGCAATACCACAGGACTTATGGACAGGAACACTCCAAGGCAGGAAGCAGCTCACCAGAAGCTATCGCCGGCGTCTGTGTCAGGCACTGAGGGAGAATATAACAGGGAGCCCTCCAATAGCTGCAGAGAACCTAAATTAGTGATGTTGTGCAGCTGCCCTGCTGCACGACCCAGAGCTGACAGGTGGATTACAAATTACATGGCAATGGGGACTGCCGTCCGCCTCTGGCGTCCCCGTTGCCAAGGACTCGGCGGCTCACTGCGCACAGCGTGCTACCATTGCCAGATGCTGTGCGGGGAGCAGGAGGAGGTGCAGCGGAAATGACGCGCCGGCCCCTTTGCCAAGCAACAGCCGGGCGCCGGCGAGACCCGCCGCAGCTAACAATATGTGTGTGTGTGTATGTATGTGTGTATATATATATATATAAAAGAAAAAGATATACCATTCATGCGCTGAAAATTAGCAGCACAACTGAAAGATCCCGTTAGTAGGAACTTAAGAAACAGACATACACAATAAAAACAGAGTGCGCTAAAACCTTATACACTGATTGTAAAATGTTCAATTTAGGATTCGTATTCGAAGATTTTCTTGAATCCTTATCCCTCTGGGAACTTCCCAATTGGGGCCTATAGAAATACCCTCTCACCAAGAGAATAGATCACCCAACAAAAAAAATTGAAGCAGTTTAATAAAAGAGTTTTTAATCACTGTTATAAAGTTGTATATAATATGACATAGTAATGTTATAGGATGACAAATACATCACAAATAGTTGAACATACACCAAATGCTTAGTTGACACAGTAGAAGTACCACCCTTACCACAACAGTTGTGCGCTCTAGGGTGGGTATTCAAGCAGAAAGATAGTGTGCAATAATTCATAAACCCTACACGTTTTGTCCAAGAGGACTTCTTCAGGGGTAAGTGATTTCTAAAAATTTCAGGCTGTGCTTCTCAAAAAGAGATCACCAGTCATCATTAAACACTGACATCAGTCATCATTAGCCACCAACATACCACATATATTCAATAGAGTTGACTCTATGATAAAGGTACAGTGTAATCTGAGTTGATACAATCAGTGATTTGTTAACACCTTAACATGCGGTGTACCACCCTTATAAAGGGATGAGTAGTCCACAATGATTAAAAATCAAATATGTTCAGGAATAAATCCAAATATAAATAATCTGAAACCTCCTGGTCACACAATTTGATAAACTGAATTGTGTAGAGAGCCGTTGATATATATCAGAATCCATCCACATACACTAGACTGTACCTTTGATCATCAAAAATCAGCAGACCAGCAAACCATTTGATTGCAGCAACCAGGAAGGGTTGCTGCAATCAAACAGTTTGCTGGTCTGCTGATTTTTGATGATAAAAGGTACATTTCTTAGGACCTCAGAGTTAGGGTTGTTGATGATTATCAGCCTGGAAAATGTTACAAAACTATCTCCAAAGAGTTTGGACTCCACCAATCAACAGTTAGACAGATTGTGTACAAATGGAGGAAATTCCAGACCATTATTACTTACTTACATACTTCTCTGCGGAAGCCACTGACACTGTTAGAGGCAGAGAAACATGTAAGAGGCCGCCAATACCATCCGTCCGGTATCAGTCTGAACTTGTACTCACTTGCAGGTATTTACACCATTGTTTGGACACTCCAGATATGGCACCTATAATGGGATAAAAAGCAACAGGAGCCGGGAGGAGCCATTACACTGGACTGGAGGATCAAGCTTAGATCCATTAAGCAGGTGACAAAAAGGCAGCGCTGCTAACTGATAATTGTTTTAAAGCCAATGCAATATAAGGATCAGCATGCTGTACTAATTGACTAACATTGTTGTAAGGCTTGATACAACTAACCAAGTAGCTACTATCAGCGGCAACAACTAGTACCTTGCAAAGGACTATATAACATTTAATGAGTCAAGAGACTTCCCAATTGGGGCCTATAGAAATACCCTCTCACCAAGAGAATAGATCACCCAACAAAAAAAATTGAAGCAGTTTAATAAAAGAGTTTTTAATCACTGTTATAAAGTTGTATATAATATGACATAGTAAAGTTATAGGATGACAAATACATCACAAATAGTTGAACATACACCAAATGCTTAGTTGACACAGTAGAAGTACCACCCTTACCACAACAGTTGTGCGCTCTAGGGTGGGTATTCAAGCAGAAAGATAGTGTGCAATAATTCATAAACCCTACACGTTTTGTCCAAGAGGACTTCTTCAGGGGTAAGTGATTTCTAAAAATTTCAGGCTGTGCTTCTCAAAAAGAGATCACCAGTCATCATTAAACACTGACATCAGTCATCATTAGCCACCAACATACCACATATATTCAATAGAGTTGACTCTATGATAAAGGTACAGTGTAATCTGAGTTGATACAATCAGTGATTTGTTAACACCTTAACATGCGGTGTACCACCCTTATAAAGGGATGAGTAGTCCACAATGATTAAAAATCAAATATGTTCAGGAATAAATCCAAATATAAATAATCTGAAACCTCCTGGTCACACAATTTGATAAACTGAATTGTGTAGAGAGCCGTTGATATATATCAGAATCCATCCACATACACTAGACTGTACCTTTGATCATCAAAAATCAGCAGACCAGCAAACCATTTGATTGCAGCAACCAGGAAGGGTTGCTGCAATCAAACAGTTTGCTGGTCTGCTGATTTTTGATGATAAAAGGTACATTTCTTAGGACCTCAGAGTTAGGGTTGTTGATGATTATCAGCCTGGAAAATGTTACAAAACTATCTCCAAAGAGTTTGGACTCCACCAATCAACAGCTAGACAGATTGTGTACAAATGGAGGAAATTCCAGACCATTATTACTTACTTACATACTTCTCTGCGGAAGCCACTGACACTGTTAGAGGCAGAGAAACATGTAAGAGGCCGCCAATACCATCCGTCCGGTATCAGTCTGAACTTGTACTCACTTGCAGGTATTTACACCATTGTTTGGACACTCCAGATATGGCACCTATAATGGGATAAAAAGCAACAGGAGCCGGGAGGAGCCATTACACTGGACTGAAGGATCAAGCTTAGATCCATTAAGCAGGTGACAAAAAGGCAGCGCTGCTAACTGATAATTGTTTTAAAGCCAATGCAATATAAGGATCAGCATGCTGTACTAATTGACTAACATTGTTGTAAGGCTTGATACAACTAACCAAGTAGCTACTATCAGCGGCAACAACTAGTACCTTGCAAAGGACTATATAACATTTAATGAGTCAAGAGACTAACTAATTAGCTAAGTTTGGAAAACTTGCCTACTAATATTACCGCTGATATTTGGAACTAAATTGCCTTTTGAATTAATGCAATTCTTTGCAGGAATGACCGGCACTTGTGATGAAATTTGTTATTTGAGAAATTGTTTTGAATTTTTAAATTGTGAAAATAAAAGAACACACCTTTTTAATAAGCACTGTTATTTGTGTGTATATATTGTGTCTTTTTAAGGGTTGAGTACTCTCCTTTTTAACAGCTGCTAATAAATTTGTGTGGACTTTTTTATCATTTAATATATGCGCACAAATTCTATTAAGCGAGGAGCACCAAGTCGTTTTTTGTTCAGACTCTCATTATTACCCTCCCCAGGAGTGGTCGACCAATGAAGATCATGCTAAGAGCACGGCGTCTGATAGTTTGCAAGGTCACAAAGGAACCCAAGGTAACCTCTTAGCAACTGAAGGCCTTACTCACATTTGGTAATGTTAATGTATATGAGTCCACCACCAGGAGAACATAGAACAACAATGGAATGCATGGCAGGATTGCAAGGAAAAAGCCACTGCTCTCCAAAAAGAACATTGCTGCCCATTTCCAGTTTACTAAAGATCACCTGGACAAGCCAGAAGGATATTGGAACAATATTTTGTGGACAGATGAGTCCACAATAGAGCTTTTTGAATTAAATGAGAATTATTATGTTTGGAGAACGGAGAACACTGCATTCCAGCATAAAGACCTCATACCATCTATGAAACACGGTGGTCATGGTATAATGGTTGGGCCTATTATGCTGCATCTGGCCCAGGACAATTTGCCATCATTGATGGGACAATGAATTCTAAAGTATACCAGAATATTCTAAAGGAAAATGTCAGTACATCTGTCCATGAGCTGCATCTCAAGAGAACGCGGGTCATGCAGCAAGACAACAGCCCAAAGAACACAAAGTCATTCAACCAAAGAATGGTTAAATAAGAATAAATGTAAAATTCTGGAATGTCCAAGTCCTGACATTAATCCATTCGAAATGTTGTGGAAGGACCTGAAGCGTGCAGTTCATGGGAGGAAACCCACTAATATAACAGAGTTTAAGCTGTTTTGTATGGAGGGTTGGGGTAAAATTCCTCCAAGCTCATGTTCAGTACTAATCAACAATTACCTGAAACATTTATATGCAATTATTGCTACACAAGGGTGTCATACCAGATATTAAAAGCAAAGGTTCACATACCTTTGCCATTTACAGATACTGTATGTGCTATTTGATAATTTAAAAAAAAATGTGGTTCTATTTATCTACTTGTGGTTCTATTTATCTACTTTTAGGACGTGTGTGAAAATCTGAGGTAGTTTTAGGCCACATTTCAGCAGAAATATAGAAAATTCTAGAGGGTTCACAAACTTTCAAGCACCACTGTACAAAAATAAAAATAAAAAATTGTGAAAATAATTTCATATAGCA
Organism: Pseudophryne corroboree; assembly: GCF_028390025.1. Taxonomy (NCBI): domain Eukaryota; kingdom Metazoa; phylum Chordata; class Amphibia; order Anura; family Myobatrachidae; genus Pseudophryne; species Pseudophryne corroboree. Next base: position 353,117,137 of record NC_086447.1, on the reverse strand, counting down.
CAGACATGGCGTAACAACATATGGCTGGTTATGTCACAGCTCTGTCTGTAAGATCTGCTCCAACTACCCATTGCTTGCATTGTTCAGGAGATCCTAGATAAATAATGTGAGCAAAAAAATCATACAGTTTCTGAGAACACCTTCTGTACTTCAATGAATTGTACCAGTCTACTCTATGGCTGGCGCCACTTGCACAACCCTCTAACCTTCAAAAAGGCTGCATGTTGTTATTATGAATCTCCCTCATCCCAAATTGCTCCCAGACAGGCCGGCCATCAGGGGGGTATTGCGGGAACAGCTGTCCCGGGGATGGCCTCTCTAACAGAGAGGGGAGGTCCCGGGCCAATCATGCCGTGCCCGCAGTCCGTGTCCCAGTCTGTCTGCCCGATGCCCGCAGGCTCTATTGAAAATGTCCCTTTCAAGATGGGTGCTGCTTCAGAGGAGACAGTTATTAAAGATAACAGAGGAGGCTTTATTAATAACCATCTCCTCTGAGGTGGCGTCCATTTTGCGAGGGACTGTTTCAATAGTTTTTACTTGAAGCAGGCTGCTGAACAGTCTGCAGCAGCTTCGACAATGGTGGAAGGCGGGGTGGGGGGGGGGGGCATTCAGAACCATTAACAACGAGAAGAGCCCCTGATGAAGAACAGAACCCCTGACAGGTACTGGGACATTAAAATGTGGGGTATATTATGGTGATAGGGACATAACTGTGGGGGCATAGGAATTTTTTTAAATATATATATATATATATATAAAATTTATTTTTTTATTTTATTTCTATTTATTTATTTATTATTATTTTTTCTGGGGGGGGGGGGTCTGCTTTTTTTTGTCAGTCCCAGGCCTCACAATTTCTGATGGCAGACCTGCTCTCACATGCCTCTCACATGCCACTCACAATTACATCGCTGCCCTGCTTTCCAAATATACAGGTTATGACCAGTTATAGACGAGGTAGGAATTTGTGAGACCATCTTATGAAGACCGACATTACGGACTATACACCCAAACCGGGTATTTGTGGATCAGTTAATAAAACGGGGAGCTATCGGTGCCCCTTGTGTACTACTTGCTCTGCTCTGATTACAGGTTCATCTTTTGAACATCCAGTGACTAAAAAGAAATATGACATTTGACATATGTTGACTTGCACTATTAAGTTTATTATTTATTACATTATTTGTCCATGCCAGCTGTTATACCTTGGACTCACAAGCCGTACTTTGAGGAAACGGATGGCTCTCCATCGTTCTAACATTAGTCAAGCTCTAGGGGGGAAACAAATGACTTACCAGTTGCTAGACATTTTTGTTCTAAGCTCCATACATTATCTGATTTAAAATATCAGATGATCGACCATGTTCCTCCTCTACATAGGGGCGGAGACAGAGTTTTAGCTCTCCATCGGTTCGAATCCCGTTGGATAATGAAATTAAATATGATGCACCCACGGGGTTTAAATGAAAATATAAATTGGAATGCTCTCCAATTAATTAATTTAGTACTGGCATCTCTAGCTGGTTACTGTAGATACGTGTAATTTTACTTTACTAAACTGTACTTTCCCCTTATTTAATAATGTATAAGTACAGTATATCATTAGCAGGTCTCTACACATTCTTCCCTGTTAGGTTTCTCTTTCCACCATTTTTGAATGGTATCCGTATTGTGATATGTAGCTTTAGTCTTTTTTGTTCTCGGCTACATTATATATTGCCTTTGGATGCCTATTATATATGCTTTTTTTTTTTTTTTTTTTTTTTCTTTAATCTGTTTTTATTAAAGCTGTAGATATAACAGTAGTACAACATTTTCAAACAATAGAATCCAAAATAAACAAAAGAAAACATATCTGGTCGTACCGTCTTATTAACTTTGTTTTAAACATAGTAGGACAGATAGAAAAGTTGACTGTTCTTCAATCAAAATATATATAAAGAAATACAGACATTATAAAGCATTAATTATGAGAAATGTAGAAAAGGAAAAAGAGAGTAGAAAAAGAAAGAAAGTGAGAAATATGAAGAGGAGGGAATACAGAAGAAGTCAGTTGAGATGAAGTTTTATGTCTAGAGTTTTATACGGGGATGATTAAGTTACCATATAGGACCTGTATATCGGAGACTCCATGAAGTCAAACCACGGAAACCAGGTAGCGGTAAAGTCAGTGGTTCTTCCCATCGAGAAGGATATAAGGTCTTCCATGTCTAAAAAGTATGTAATCTTGTTAAACCATTGTTTGATCGAGGGTGGGGAGGTGGACCTCCAGAGAGCCGGTATCACGGCCCTTGCAGCGTTGCTAAGGTGTCTCAGAAGTGAGCACTTATAAGAATGTGCACTTGCTGAGGTAAGATTAAAGAGCCAAAACTCAGGCTCCCTGGGTATCACATCTCCCACTATCAGCTCGGAGCATCTAAAAACGTCTTTCCAGAAAGGAATTATAAAAGGGCAGTCCCACCAGATGTGTAAAAAGCTCCCTGGAGCCCCCTTACACCTCCAACAGAGATTCGAAAGGGTAGGAAACATTTTATTAAGGACACGGGGAGTCCTGTACCATCTATATATAAGCTTATATACCGTTTCCTTCGTCGACAAACATAGAGAGCTTGCCTGAGCATTACGAAATATAGTGTCCCAATTGGCCTGAGAGTCTATCCCTCGCATTTCCTTTTCCCAAGAAGTCATGAAGGCAGGGGGTTGGGAAAACAGGTCCTCCACAATAAACGCATAAATTTGGGAGATGGTATGTGTAGGGGAGCAAGTGGAAACGCATAGTTTTTCGAAATTAGTGAGACCTCTAGTTATGTCAGAGAAATTCTTGGAGGACGCTAGAAAATGATGAACCTGAAGGAACTTCCAAAAGTCGACGCTTGATATTTTCCAGAGAGACTGAACATCTGAGAATGAGCGCACTCTACCCGAACTCACCAGCTGACCGACCCTGAAAAGCCCTGCCTCAGCCCAAGAAGCAAAGGCCAGGCTGTGGAGTCCAGGAACAAATTCGGGGTTATGAAGAAAAGAAGTCAAGGGGGACCACTTAGAAGAGATGTGGGTCTTTAACCTGAGCTTGTGCCATACTTTAAGCGTGGGGGTGACCGTAGGGTGAGCGATTTTCGGGAGGGAGGGCAGCCATGGAACTATTTCTATGTAATGTGGGAGACAGCCTTCTTCCAAAAGCACCCATTGTTTACAGTCTTTGGCCCTTGTCCATTCCAAAACTCTATTTAATTGTACAGCATGGTAGTAGCTGGGAATATGAGGGAGTTGTTGTCCCCCTTGATGTCCTCTCCGGAATAGAATGTCATGTTTAAATCTAGGAGCTTTACCTCCCCAGACAAACGTACGAATGAGGTTCTGAACGTCCCTGAACCACAGAGGAGGGATGTATATAGGGAGGGTTTGAAGAAAGAATAGAATCCTGGGGAGAGCGTTCATTTTGACCACGTTAATCCTACCAAACCAGGATAAACGCAATTTCTTCCATTTCTGGAAGTCTAAACGGAGTGTTTTCAACAAGGGGCCGAAATTTAAGGGAAATATTTTAGATAAATCGTTAGATAGCATTACCCCCAAGTACTTAACTTTGTGTTCGTGCCAGGTAAAAGGGAAAGAACCCTTCAGACCCGTCAGCACGCCAGGGGAAGTAGTTAGGTTCATTGCTATGGATTTGGAATAATTTATCTTAAAATTAGAAAGGGTTCCGAACCTATCAAATTCTAGCATCAAATTTGGGAGAGAAGTCACCGGGTTTGAAATTAGGGCAAGCAAATCATCGGCATACAGAGCTAATTTGTATTCGCGTCCTCTTACTAATAACCCAGAGATATTTTGGTTAGCCCTAATGCTTCTCGCTAAAGCTTCCATGCATAAGACAAAAAGTAAAGGGGATAACGGGCATCCCTGTCGTGTGCCATTGGAAATGGTAAAGGGGTCCGATAAGGAGCCATTAATCTTAATTTTGGCAAACGGCGTAGAGTAGAGGGATAAAATTCTATGGAGACAAGCGTTGCCAAGCCCTAGGTGCCTCAGGATGCCGGACATAAAGTCCCAATCCACCCTATCAAACGCTTTTTCAGCATCAGTTGACAGTATAATTGAGGGGGATGTGGCCTGGTTGGCATAATAGATCATATTAAGCACCTTAGAGGTATTATCTCTGGCTTCCCGACCCAAGACAAACCCCGCCTGGTCTCCATGAATTAAATCTGGCAACAGCAATTTAAGGCGATTTGCAATCAGCTTTGCGAAGAATTTTATATCTAAATTTAATAGTGAGATCGGCCGGTAACTGGAGCAGAGGCTGGGGTCTTTACCCTCCTTGGGCAAAACTGTGATATGTGCCTCTAGGGATTGTGAAGCAAACTGTGATTTTTCCGACACGGTGTTAAAAGCTCTTGTGAGAATGGGGGTTAATTTCTCCTTAAAGGCCTTATAATAAGCAATAGTGTACCCGTCGGGGCCCGGACTTTTGCCATTGGGGGAGGATTCGATGACTTTTAAAACCTCCTCAGGGGAGAAGGGTGCGTCCAAATCCTCTGCATCTTCTCTTGACAAAGTAGGGTAATCTATGCTGTTTAAATAATCTGCTATGGCTGTTTGGTGTGAAATCTTGTCTGCCCTCCCAGACGGCCCAGAAAGATTGTACAGGGCGGAGTAATAAGCCTGGAAGGCTTTAGCTATGTGGAGAGTCTCGTGGAGGGGTTTCCCCCGACCATCCTTAACGCAATGAATAAAAGTAATAGCACGTTGTTCACGAAGAGCCCTGGCTAACAATTTCCCCGGTTTATTGTAGAGATGAGCGGGTTCGGTTTCTCTGAATCCGAACCCGCACGAACTTCATGTTTTTTTTCACGGGTCCGAGCGACTCGGATCTTCCCGCCTTGCTCGGTTAACCCGAGCGCGCCCGAACGTCATCATGACGCTGTCGGATTCTCGCGAGGCTCGGATTCTATCGCGAGACTCGGATTCTATATAAGGAGCCGCGCGTCGCCGCCATTTTCACACGTGCATTGAGATTGATAGGGAGAGGACGTGGCTGGCGTCCTCTCCGTTTAGACACTTGATTTACTAATTTTGGGGAGCATTAGGAGTACTCAGTAGTGTACAGTGCAGAGTTTTGCTGATAGTGACCAGTGACCACCACTTTTATTTATAATCCGTTCTCTGCCTGAAAAAAGCGATACACAGCACACAGTGACTCAGTCACATACATACCATATCTGTGTGCACTGCTCAGGCTCAGGCCAGTGTGCTGCATCATCTTATTATATATCTGTCTGACTGCTCAGCTCACACAGCTTATAATTGTGGGGGAGACTGGGGAGCACTACTGCAGTGCCAGTTATAGGTTATAGCAGGAGCCAGGAGTACATAATATTATATTAAAATTAAACAGTGCACACTTTTGCTGCAGGAGTGCCACTGCCAGTGTGACTAGTGACCAGTGACCTGACCACCAGTATATAATATTAGTAGTATACTATCTCTTTATCAACCAGTCTATATTAGCAGCAGACACAGTACAGTGCGGTAGTTCACGGCTGTGGCTACCTCTGTGTCGGCACTCGGCAGCCCGTACATAATTGTATATACCAGTGACCTAACCGTGGTTTTTTTTTCTTTCTTTATACATACATACTAGTTACGAGTATACTATCTCTTTATCAACCAGTCTATATATTAGCAGCAGACACAGTACAGTGCGGTAGTTCACGGCTGTGGCTACCTCTGTGTCGGCACTCGGCAGCCCGTCCATAATTGTATATACCAGTGACCTAACCGTGGTTTTTTTTTCTTTCTTTATACATACATACTAGTTACGAGTATACTATCTCTTTATCAACCAGTCTATATATTCGCAGCAGACACAGTACAGTGCGGTAGTTCACGGCTGTGGCTACCTCTGTGTCGGCACTCCGCAGCCCGTCCATAATTGTATATACCAGTGACCTAACCGTGGTTTTTTTTTCTTTCTTTATACATACATACTAGTTACGAGTATACTATCTCTTTATCAACCAGTCTATATATTAGCAGCAGACACAGTACAGTGCGGTAGTTCACGGCTGTGGCTACCTCTGTGTCGGCACTCCGCAGCCCGTCCATAATTGTATATACCAGTGACCTAACCGTGTTTTTTTTTTCTTTCTTTATACATACATACTAGTTACGAGTATACTATCTCTTTATCAACCAGTCTATATATTAGCAGCAGACACAGTACAGTGCGGTAGTTCACGGCTGTGGCTACCTCTGTGTCGGCACTCGGCAGCCCGTCCATAATTGTATATACCAGTGACCTAACCGTGGTTTTTTTTTCTTTCTTTATACATACATACTAGTTACGAGTATACTATCTCTTTATCAACCAGTCTATATATTAGCAGCAGACACAGTACAGTGCGGTAGTTCACGGCTGTGGCTACCTCTGTGTCGGCACTCCGCAGCCCGTCCATAATTGTATATACCAGTGACCTAACCGTGGTTTTTTTTTCTTTCTTTATACATACATACTAGTTACGAGTATACTATCTCTTTATCAACCAGTCTATATATTAGCAGCAGACACAGTACAGTGCGGTAGTTCACGGCTGTGGCTACCTCTGTGTCGGCACTCGGCAGCCCGTCCATAATTGTATACTAGTATCCAATCCATCCATCTCCATTGTTTACCTGAGGTGCCTTTTAGTTGTGCCTATTAAAATATGGAGAACAAAAATGTTGAGGTTCCAAAATTAGGGAAAGATCAAGATCCACTTCCACCTCGTGCTGAAGCTGCTGCCACTAGTCATGGCCGAGACGATGAAATGCCAGCAACGTCGTCTGCCAAGGCCGATGCCCAATGGCATAGTACAGAGCATGTCAAAACCAAAACACCAAATATCAGTAAAAAAAGGACTCCAAAACCTAAAATAAAATTGTCGGAGGAGAAGCGTAAACTTGCCAATATGCCATTTACCACACGGAGTGGCAAGGAACGGCTGAGGCCCTGGCCTATGTTCATGGCTAGTGGTTCAGCTTCACATGAGGATGGAAGCACTCAGCCTCTCGCTAGAAAACTGAAAAGACTCAAGCTGGCAAAAGCACCGCAAAGAACTGTGCGTTCTTTGAAATCCCAAATCCACAAGGAGAGTCCAATTGTGTCGGTTGCGATGCCTGACCTTCCCAACACTGGACGTGAAGAGCATGCGCCTTCCACCATTTGCACGCCCCCTGCAAGTGCTGGAAGGAGCACCCGCAGTCCAGTTCCTGATAGTCAGATTGAAGATGTCAGTGTTGAAGTACACCAGGATGAGGAGGATATGGGTGTTGCTGGCGCTGGGGAGGAAATTGACCAGGAGGATTCTGATGGTGAGGTGGTTTGTTTAAGCCGGGGAGACACCTGTTGTCCGTGGGAGGAATATGGCCGTTGACATGCCAGGTGAAAATACCAAAAAAATCAGCTCTTCGGTGTGGAGGTATTTCACCAGAAATGCGGGCAACAGGTGTCAAGCCGTGTGTTCCCTTTGTCAAGCTGTAATAAGTAGGGGTAAGGACGTTAACCACCTCGGAACATTCTCCCTTATACGTCACCTGCAGCGCATTCATAATAAGTCAGTGACAAGTTCAAAAACTTTGGGTGACAGCGGAAGCAGTCCACTGACCAGTAAATCCCTTCCTCTTGTAACCAAGCTCACGCAAACCACCCCACCAACTCCCTCAGTGTCAATTTCCTCCTTCCCCAGGAATGCCAATAGTCCTGCAGGCCATGTCACTGGCAATTCTGACGAGTCCTCTCCTGCCTGGGATTCCTCCGATGCATCCTTGCGTGTAACGCCTACTGCTGCTGGCGCTGCTGTTGTTGCCGCTGGGAGTCGATGGTCATCCCAGAGGGGAAGTCGTAAGCCCACTTGTACTACTTCCAGTAAGCAATTGACTGTTCAACAGTCCTTTGCGAGGAAGATGAAATATCACAGCAGTCATCCTACTGCAAAGCGGATAACTGAGGCCTTGGCATCCTGGGTGGTGAGAAACGTGGTTCCGGTATCCATCATTACTGCAGAGCCAACTAGAGACTTGTTGGAGGTACTGTGTCCCCGGTACCAAATACCATCTAGGTTCCATTTCTCTAGGCAGGCGATACCGAAAATGTACACAGACCTCAGAAAAAGAGTCACCAGTGTCCTAAAAAATGCAGCTGTACCCAATGTCCACTTAACCACGGACATGTGGACAAGTGGAGCAGGGCAGGGTCAGGACTATATGACTGTGACAGCCCACTGGGTAGATGTATGGACTCCCGCCGCAAGAACAGCAGCGGCGGCACCAGTAGCAGCATCTCGCAAACGCCAACTCTTTCCTAGGCAGGCTACGCTTTGTATCACCGCTTTCCAGAATACGCACACAGCTGAAAACCTCTTACGGCAACTGAGGAAGATCATCGCGGAATGGCTTACCCCAATTGGACTCTCCTGTGGATTTGTGGCATCGGACAACGCCAGCAATATTGTGTGTGCATTAAATCTGGGCCAATTCCAGCACGTCCCATGTTTTGCACATACCTTGAATTTGGTGGTGCAGAATTTTTTAAAAAACGACAGGGGCGTGCAAGAGATGCTGTCGGTGGCCAGAAGAATTGCGGGACACTTTCGGCATACAGGCACCACGTACAGAAAACTGGAGCACCACCAAAAACTACTGAACCTGCCCTGCCATCATCTGAAGCAAGAAGTGGTAACGAGGTGGAATTCAACCCTCTATATGCTTCAGAGGTTGGAGGAGCAGCAAAAGGCCATTCAAGCCTATACAATTGAGCACGATATAGTAGGTGGAATGCACCTGTCTCAAGTGCAGTGGAGAATGATTTCAACGTTGTGCAAGGTTCTGATGCCCTTTGAACTTGCCACACGTGAAGTCAGTTCAGACACTGCCAGCCTGAGTCAGGTCATTCCCCTCATCAGGCTTTTGCAGAAGAAGCTGGAGGCATTGAAGGAGGAGCTAACACGGAGCGATTCCGCTAGGCATGTGGGACTTGTGGATGCAGCCCTTAATTCGCTTAACAAGGATTCACGGGTGGTCAATCTGTTGAAATCAGAGCACTACATTTTGGCCACCGTGCTCGATCCTAGATTTAAAGCCTACCTTGGATCTCTCTTTCCGGCAGACACAGGTCTGCTGGGGTTGAAAGACCTGCTGGTGACAAAATTGTCAAGTCAAGCGGAACGCGACCTGTCAACATCTCCTCCTTCACATTCTCCCGCAACTGGGGGTGCGAGGAAAAGGCTCAGAATTCCGAGCCCACCCGCTGGCGGTGATGCAGGGCAGTCTGGAGCGACTGCTGATGCTGACATCTGGTCCGGACTGAAGGACCTGACAACGATTACGGACATGTCGTCTACTGTCACTGCATATGATTCTCTCAACATTGATAGAATGGTGGAGGATTATATGAGTGACCGCATCCAAGTAGGCACGTCACACAGTCCGTACTTATACTGGCAGGAAAAAGAGGCAATTTGGAGGCCCTTGCACAAACTGGCTTTATTCTACCTAAGTTGCCCTCCCACAAGTGTGTACTCCGAAAGAGTGTTTAGTGCCGCCGCTCACCTTGTCAGCAATCGGCGTACGAGGTTACATCCAGAAAATGTGGAGAAGATGATGTTCATTAAAATGAATTATAATCAATTCCTCCGCGGAGACATTGACCAGCAGCAATTGCCTCCACAAAGTACACAGGGAGCTGAGATGGTGGATTCCAGTGGGGACGAATTGATAATCTGTGAGGAGGGGGATGTACACGGTGATATATCGGAGGGTGAAGATGAGGTGGACATCTTGCCTCTGTAGAGCCAGTTTGTGCAAGGAGAGATTAATTGCTTCTTTTTTGGGGGGGGTCCAAACCAACCCGTCATATCAGTCACAGTCGTGTGGCAGACCCTGTCACTGAAATGATGGGTTGGTTAAAGTGTGCATGTCCTGTTTTGTTTATACAACATAAGGGTGGGTGGGAGGGCCCAAGGATAATTCCATCTTGCACCTCTTTTTTCTTTTCTTTTTCTTTGCATCATGTGCTGATTGGGGAGGGTTTTTTGGAAGGGACATCCTGCGTGACACTGCAGTGCCACTCCTAGATGGGCCCGGTGTTTGTGTCGGCCACTAGGGTCGCTAATCTTACTCACACAGCTACCTCATTGCGCCTCTTTTTTTCTTTGCGTCATGTGCTGTTTGGGGAGGGTTTTTTGGAAGGGACATCCTGCGTGACACTGCAGTGCCACTCCTAGATGGGCCCGGTGTTTGTGTCGGCCACTAGGGTCGCTAATCTTACTCACACAGCTACCTCATTGCGCCTCTTTTTTTCTTTGCGTCATGTGCTGTTTGGGGAGGGTTTTTTGGAAGGGACATCCTGCGTGACACTGCAGTGCCACTCCTAGATGGGCCCGGTGTTTGTGTCGGCCACTAGGGTCGCTAATCTTACTCACACAGCTACCTCATTGCGCCTCTTTTTTTCTTTGCGTCATGTGCTGTTTGGGGAGGGTTTTTTGGAAGGGCCATCCTGCGTGACACTGCAGTGCCACTCCTAGATGGGCCCGGTGTTTGTGTCGGCCACTAGGGTCGCTAATCTTACTCACACAGCTACCTCATTGCGCCTCTTTTTTTCTTTGCGTCATGTGCTGTTTGGGGAGGGTTTTTTGGAAGGGACATCCTGCGTGACACTGCAGTGCCACTCCTAGATGGGCCCGGTGTTTGTGTCGGCCACTAGGGTCGCTAATCTTACTCACACAGCTACCTCATTGCGCCTCTTTTTTTCTTTGCGTCATGTGCTGTTTGGGGAGGGTTTTTTGGAAGGGACATCCTGCGTGACACTGCAGTGCCACTCCTAGATGTGCCCGGTGTTTGTGTCGGCCACTAGGGTCGCTAATCTTACTCACACAGCTACCTCATTGCGCCTCTTTTTTTCTTTGCGTCATGTGCTGTTTGGGGAGGGTTTTTTGGAAGGGCCATCCTGCGTGACACTGCAGTGCCACTCCTAGATGGGCCCGGTGTTTGTGTCGGCCACTAGGGTCGCTAATCTTACTCACACAGCTACCTCATTGCGCCTCTTTTTTTCTTTGCGTCATGTGCTGTTTGGGGAGGGTTTTTTGGAAGGGACATCCTGCGTGACACTGCAGTGCCACTCCTAGATGGGCCCGGTGTTTGTGTCGGCCACTAGGGTCGCTAATCTTACTCACACAGCTACCTCATTGCGCCTCTTTTTTTCTTTGCGTCATGTGCTGTTTGGGGAGGGTTTTTTGGAAGGGACATCCTGCGTGACACTGCAGTGCCACTCCTAGATGTGCCCGGTGTTTGTGTCGGCCACTAGGGTCGCTAATCTTACTCACACAGCTACCTCATTGCGCCTCTTTTTTTCTTTGCGTCATGTGCTGTTTGGGGAGGGTTTTTTGGAAGGGACATCCTGCGTGACACTGCAGTGCCACTCCTAGATGGGCCCGGTGTTTGTGTCGGCCACTAGGGTCGCTAATCTTACTCACACAGTCAGCTACCTCATTGCGCCTCTTTTTTTCTTTGCGTCATGTGCTGTTTGGGGAGGGTTTTTTGGAAGGGCCATCCTGCGTGACACTGCAGTGCCACTCCTAGATGGGCCCGGTGTTTGTGTCGGCCACTAGGGTCGCTAATCTTACTCACACAGCTACCTCATTGCGCCTCTTTTTTTCTTTGCGTCATGTGCTGTTTGGGGAGGGTTTTTTGGAAGGGACATCCTGCGTGACACTGCAGTGCCACTCCTAGATGGGCCCGGTGTTTGTGTCGGCCACTAGGGTCGCTAATCTTACTCACACAGCTACCTCATTGCGCCTCTTTTTTTCTTTGCGTCATGTGCTGTTTGGGGAGGGTTTTTTGGAAGGGACATCCTGCGTGACACTGCAGTGCCACTCCTAGATGTGCCCGGTGTTTGTGTCGGCCACTAGGGTCGCTAATCTTACTCACACAGTCAGCTACCTCATTGCGCCTCTTTTTTTCTTTGCGTCATGTGCTGTTTGGGGAGGGTTTTTTGGAAGGGCCATCCTGCGTGACACTGCAGTGCCACTCCTAGATGGGCCCGGTGTTTGTGTCGGCCACTAGGGTCGCTAATCTTACTCACACAGCTACCTCATTGCGCCTCTTTTTTTCTTTGCGTCATGTGCTGTTTGGGGAGGGTTTTTTGGAAGGGACATCCTGCGTGACACTGCAGTGCCACTCCTAGATGGGCCCGGTGTTTGTGTCGGCCACTAGGGTCGCTAATCTTACTCACACAGCTACCTCATTGCGCCTCTTTTTTTCTTTGCGTCATGTGCTGTTTGGGGAGGGTTTTTTGGAAGGGACATCCTGCGTGACACTGCAGTGCCACTCCTAGATGGGCCCGGTGTTTGTGTCGGCCACTAGGGTCGCTTATCTTACTCACACAGCGACCTCGGTGCAAATTTTAGGACTAAAAATAATATTGTGAGGTGTGAGGTATTCAGAATAGACTGAAAATGAGTGTAAATTATGGTTTTTGAGGTTAATAATACTTTGGGATCAAAATTACCCCCAAATTCTATGATTTAAGCTGTTTTTTAGTGTTTTTGGAAAAAAACACCCGAATCCAAAACACACCCGAATCCGACAAAAATAATTCGGTGAGGTTTTGCCAAAACGCGTTCGAACCCAAAACACGGCCGCGGAACCGAACCCAAAACCAAAACACAAAACCCGAAAAATTTCAGGCGCTCATCTCTAGTTTATTGCCCCATTGATAATATCTGCTTCGACATTTCCGGTAGGAGAACTTGACTCTATCGGAAAGCAGTCTGTTCAAATCTGCCCTAGCTGTCTCGAGATCTGCATAATGTTGAGGAGTGTGGGACTTCTTATGTAAGAGTTCTAAGGATTTTATTTTAAATAATAGATCCTCTCTGAGCTGTTCCCTCTGCTTTTTGCGTCGAGAGCCTATCTGAATGCAAACCCCTCGCAGGACACATTTATGTGCCTCCCACACCGAAAGTTTAGATATATCGTCTAGGTCATTGTCGCCAATATAGGAGTCTATAGCCGCTCCTATTTGAGAGCGACATATCTCATCTTGTAAAAGTGTGTCGTTGAAACGCCATGACCATTGACGCCGTGGACTTGATGGAAGGCGTATCGTGAGATTAACAGGGGCATGATCGGACCATACAATCTGTCCTATAGAGGTGTCCGAAATTAGGTGTAGGTGTCGGTGGCTTAGAAACAAGTAGTCAATCCTAGAATATGTCTGATGGGGATGGGAAAAGAAAGAGTAGTCTACCTCTGAAGGGTGTGTCAGCCTCCACGTGTCGATCAGCTGGTGGTCAAGCAAAGCGCGTCTCACCCTCCTATACTCCTTCTCCGGTTTATGAGATACCTTTTTAGATGAGTCGTGGAGAGGGTCGAGAGTCCAGTTCAGGTCGCCTCCCATCACCACCACTCCCTCCATAAGAGGCTCGGCGAGTTCCAGAACCGAGGTCAGGAAGGAAGGCTGCTTAATATTGGGAGCATATACAGTCAAAAAGGAAAAGCGTTGATTATGGATATCACACTTTACCAGCAACCCCCTGCCCTCCACTAGTCTATGAGATGTGACATTTTGAACAGGCAAGTGACGAGCAAACAGAATAGCTACACCTAGTGTCTTACCAGAGGGATTATTAGTCATAAAGACATGGGGATAATAATGACATTTAAGTGACGGTACATGGCCAATCTTAAAATGAGTTTCCTGAATAAAGGCAACGTCCACTTTCTCATCTCTAAGCCATTTGAGAAGTTTGGACCTTTTCTCAGGAATATTTAAGCCCTTAACATTGAGGGAAGTAACATGTAAATCACCGTGACTCATTATAGCCTAAACCTAAACAGATTTATATCAGTCATCTCAACCATAGTAAAGGGAGAAGAAGAAAAAAGGACAGCAAGGAAAAAGAAGAAAGTCAAAACATAACCAAGAAAAATAAAAAAGAATGTAATATGGAAAACCACAGCACAAAGTGCTATGATACCAAACATAGCTAACCGTAGTGGTAGTAAAAAGGTTGCTGCAATAGGGACAGGAGCGGGGTCTTGCCAGCTCCCAGCCCGAAGAGACAGGGGATGCAGCATGTAGGGGGTCCTACGGGGGGCCACTGAAGGCGACCGCCCACGAGTCTAGAAATCTATTCAGTACTCAAAAAATTACTAAGGAATGAAGAAAGTATTAGCATCGTTAGCAAAAATGCAGTCTAGACATAATCGAAACGCAAGCTAACAAAAACATAACAATCATTTAGAAAAACCATTACAGAACCGATTGTATATATCAGTAACACATTGCGGCACAAAGGAGCAAAAGAAACCAATTATGCGGCTGCAATGACAAAAACTTTTATGCCTCAAAAGAACAAGACAACACCGTCATGGAGGCTCAGAAGATTGTGCGCTCACAGTCCCAGTTCCCCGCGGCTGCGGGGATCGCACTTGTTGCCACCTGTCATCTGGAGGAGTCACCTCTGGTATTTCAGGTTGGTGGTGAAAAGAGTCCCAATCAGGTAACAATATTGGCTGCAAACCCAAAGTCAAGAGGAAGGCTGGTAACTCTGAAGGTCTGGAGAGGATGACCGATCTGCCATTGTGGGTGACCTGGAGAGAGAAAGGGAAGCCCCATCTATATTTCACCTCTTGTTTCCGAAGGGAATAGGTAAGAGGCTTTAAGGCACGGCGTTGTTGCAATGTCGACCATGCGAGATCCGGAAATAATTGAATCTTTTCCCCCTGGAAATCGATATCATTCAGTTGACGGGCTTTTCTCATTATCTCCTCCTTTTGGGTATAATAGTGGAGCCTGCAGATCACATCCCGTGGTTTGTCTGATGGTATACCGCGAGGACGGAGGGCTCGATGTGCCCTATCAAACATGATTGTCTCATTCGAATCCAGATCAATAAGCTCTCCAAATATTGAGGTAAGGGCAGACTTCAGATCAGCCTGTTGGACACTCTCAGGGAGGCCTCTGACCCTAATATTGTTCCGCCTCCCGCGGTTATCCATATCTTCGATACGTGACCTGAGAAAGGCAATATCATTCCTCTGATGGGTAAGCACCTCTTGAAATTTAGTTAGAGTGTCCAAGCCAGATGTCTCGCGGCGTTCCAATATATCCACCCGGGCCGCGACTTGAGATATGTCCTGTTGTAGAGTTGCCACCTCCTGTTTAATAGTAGAGCGTAAGCGTGTCTCTAACGCGGAGAAGTCTTGTTTGGTAGGAAGCGACTTGACGTGAGACAGAATTTCACTAATTTCTGCAGATGAGGAGGAAGTCCATGGGGAATGTGCGTCTTTGGAGACCGACATGTCGCCCTTCGGTATATGAAGAATCGAGGAATCCGCTGTCGCTGGGGTGGAAGTATGGCCCGCGGTTGGTGGAGTGAGAAACTGACGCAGGTCCGATGAGTGACGCGTCGCGTATTTTGGAGTTTCGTCTGGCTTGGTTTTGGCCTTTTGTTTCCTCGTGCCTCTCACCATGAGATCGGTCTGTAAGAAGGTTGGTGCAGTATTATACTTTCACATATCCCCGGCAATATAACAAAGCGCGGGCCATCGCCATGCAGTAGTCCCCCACGTGGCTTTAAGGCGACATCAATCGAGCAGACACATCTTCCAAGGAGTGTCTAGGGGTCTTCCCATAGTTGCAGGGGAATCTGCGGTCAGGTTTAGAAATTTACTGTAAATAATAAGTATGGTATATGTGTCGGTAGGGGTTAGGAATGTCATTGACGTATGTAGATTATGGATAGCGACAGGAGCTGATCGTAACCGTGCGGTATCAGGGCTTAGTCCTGCCGATTCGTAGGTATGAGGTATGAGGCACGAGGCACCTGTGAGCCGTCGGGCACCGCACTATCTCAAGTGTGCACTTCGTTCCTGGGGGCCGACCAGATGTGGAAGCAGCAGGGTCTAACGACTGTGTGGCAGCCCCAAGGGGGGCAGGGACCCAATATTAGCGGAGGAGCAGTGCACTATAGCATGCAGTATCAGGCCTGTACTTCCTTTTTTCAGTGGGGAAGAGTGAGTAAAGGAGCCCCTTTCTCTGTGTTGCCTGTGTGCACTGTGTCTTGGAATCCAAAATGGCCGCCGCTGCTGTGACCGGCTGAAGGGTGCAGGTCTGTGTATGGAGTCTGCGGGCTTTTGGCAGATTTCCCCTTTATTGTGGTGTACCTGAGGGTCTGTGGCAAGTCCCCAGGTGGTCAGGGGGCTCAAGGAGTGTCCGTGGAGCGCCGTCTGGGTCCCGTTGCGGCCGTGCGCCAGTCCGGAGCTTCCCGCCGGGCCGTCGTCAAACTCAAGGCCCCGGCTTCAGTGGCTGATGTAGGCCGCGGCGCCGGAGCGGCCCGCGGTGTCCCGCAGCGTCCCGGGGTCTCACAGCTAAGCACTCCCTGGCATCAGTACCCCACTCAGGGGTGATCCAGTCCGGTTCTGGCTGCAGCAAAGTGGGTTTATAAGCTGTATTCCCTGGAGCCCTGCGGTAGCACGTCTGCTCAGGGATACAGCCAAGCCACGCCCCTATATATGCTTTCTATATGTCTTTTACGTTTGTTATTGTTTCACATTGTATTGATTCTGTTTACAGTAGGAGCAGATTGTGTAGCCGGGTTGTTATGGTTACCACTGCCTCCTGATGATGTAATCCGCCCTGCGCCTCCGGGAGACCGGAAGTTCCTTGCCGCTTCATGGACCTGGACGCTGGCATGCGGATGCTATTTAGGTGAGTTTTATGTTTTGTGTGGTGTCTATGTTTGTCTTTTCTTAGCACTTGTTGTACCTGATGAAGGGTCCTGCTGTGGCCCGAAATGCTGCATTGTTATCATGCTGGTGCTGATGTGTATGCAGATATATGCTATGCATGAGATACTGTACACTCCTGATTTTACAACTCCGGATATGTATGTATTCATGCTCTGGATTTGTGGCTATAAAAATCATTTATATGGAGACCTGCAATGCCGTGTCGGTTCCGAACAAGACATTTTTCTGAACCAGCCATGTATATATATATATATATATATATATATATGAAAAAACAGTTATCAGGCGCTAGTGAACAGTGTATTCTGAATAAGAATAAGTGTTCCATCAACACAATTAGATTAGCAAATTAAGTCCTCGATGTGTGTCCAAAATATAAAGGGCAATCCACCGGTAAGGGATGGCCAGCTCCTTGTTTGTCAAGTGCACCCACTTCTTCTCAAATCTGTAAAAAATAAATAAGAGTGCCTTCTAGTGCAAAGAAACGTAGTGTGATTACCACAAGTTAGTGTGTTAGATTCTAAGTGGACCTGTACCATATGATCAAAAGATAACGCTTTTCTCACACTCCTTTCCTTGAAGTCCACATAACATCATCGCAGAGGCGTCACCAGGTGTGGTGACACCCGGTGCGCGCCCCTGATGTACTGCCGCGATCGCGGCAAAAAAGGGGCGTGGCCGTACAGCTAGGGGGCGTGGCTTCACGGGATACTGGCATCGTCACTCTGGGGGCGTGCCCAGCATCTCCGGAGATGCTGGGCTTCCCCCAGAGACGGTCTCAGTGTGCTGTCGGCTCCTCTGCTATGACAGGAGCCGGGTGCTGTAGCGGAATTTCACACTGCAGCACCTGGCTCCTGTCACTACGGAGGAGCTGACATTTGGTGTCACCCCCTCCAGGTGTCACACCCGGGTGCGGGCCGCACCCCCCGCACCCGCCTTGTGACGCCACTGCATCATCGATACCATTATGGGCAGTACGGATGGTGTAATGGTTAGCATTAATGCCTCACAGCACTGAGGTCATTGGTTCGATTCCCACCATGGCCCTAACTGTGCGGGGTTTGTATATTCTCTGCCGTACTTGTATGGGTTTCCTTCGGGTACTCCGGTTTCCTCCCACAATCCAAAAATATACAGGTAGGTTAATTGTTCCCAACAAAAAAATTAACCCTAACGTGAATGTGTGTGTACATGTGGTAGGGAATATAGATTATAAGCTCCACTGGGACAGGGACTTTGTGAATGGCCAAATATTCTCTATAAAGTGCTGCGGAATATGTGTGCGCTATATAAATAACTGGTAATAAATAAATAATAAATAAATCAGGAATTCTTTCACAAATTTAATGAAGATCGAAAAGACATAAAAACATAAAGAAGGCTCACACAGAGTAAAACAGTAATAACAATCTCAGAGCACTACCATACAATAAGTAGTTGCCCGTACCTCAGTTTAAAAGGAGATTTGCTTATCTGAGTGTAGGCATCCAGTCACAGCTAACCAACGCATTTTGTCCAGGTGGAGCAAGTGTCCTCACCTCCAGTCTTCCTCAGGGGTAATGACTGACCTCCAGCCATAGCAGATATGTATAGCACATTAATTAATTCATTCGTTTCAAAGATGGCCACCACAGGATATCCTGTATTATACAAATGGTACAATATTCTTCATAAATGATCCAAGTACAGAAAAGTGAGAGACGACTATAAAGATCTTATGATCTACTCATGGCTGACTAGTCAAATTAATAGGCGTCCCTGGAGAAGAAACCAGGGTGGCAGATGTAAATTTGAATGACATTTCACTGATGTAGAGTTACACACATCACAGAGTGACTCCGATAATTCTTCTGCCACTAGGGGTTCTTTTTCTCGGGAGCGTGTATATACTCGCAGCAGAAACAGATTTACAAAAAACCCTGCCACAGAGGGGGGTCAAACACAGGAGGACAGCCAGTAAAACAACAGAGAACAGCTCAGAGATAGTTGTCTTCAATTTATCCGATTATACACCTACTAAAACTGGTCCTGTCATTTGTTCAGACATTTAAGAAAAAAACACTTGATTTTAGGTTGAATTACATAAATTTTGGAGACAACTAAATCTGATGGACTTCTCCAAACAGGGAGTAAGGAAGGAGATGGGGCCTCCTTTTAGAGCTAAAAGTAGTTTTGATCCACCAACTAACAATCCTGCTATAGAGATCTTTTTTAAACTTGTAAAGAATGATGTGTTACCATCCATAAAAAGCAAATAGTATTATCGCTTCAATCTATCAAAGGAAGAAACTGCATCAGTTCGCTCACTTCATGATAATCAGGCAATAATCACACGCCCGGCCGATAAGGGCAGGGGTATTGTGATAAATAAAATTGATTATGTTACTGAGGTCATGCGACAGTTGAATAATACTGATTGCTATATATGAATGAAATTTGATCCTACTGATAGGTTTAAATGCGAGAATGATAGTATTATCAATTTGGGACTATCTAATGGTTGGGCAGATGAATGTACGGTTAAATTTCTGGAACAAGAATGTCCAATAACACCATTGCTCTATATTCTGCCCAAAGTGCACAAGTCACTGGTAACCCCCCCCCCCCAGTAGACCCATTATTTCCTCAAGGGGGTCCCTGGGGCAACCTCTCTCGCAGTTTGTAGACGTTTACCTCTAACCTGTAGTAAAGAAAACCCCTTACTTCATCAAGGATACCATCGATTTTTTGGTTAAATTAAATCATTTTGGTCGGCCAAAATCTCAATGTCTTTTGGTTACCCTTGATGTGAGTAGTTTGTATACAAACATTGAAAATTGCACAGGGATTGACTCAGTCAGGGAAGTCCTCACTGCCAGTTCAAATTATTCTGGTCCACCAATTGAATTTTTTACTTTACTTATGGAGTTGATACTCCATAAGAACTATTTTTTGTTTAATACTTTTTTTTTTCAACTCAATGGTACTGCGATGGGGTCAAACATGGCCCCATCCTATGCAAACGTATACATATATAATTATGAACGTCAACATATTATGGGCAGCACAATATATTCACGGTATGTTGCATTCTACTTGAGGTATATTGATGACCTCTTCCTAATTTGGACTGGTGATGTGGACCTTCTTACACAATTTGTGGACCATTTAAACAATATTCCAGGTTTAATCAGATTCTCCTGCAACAGTAGCCCCCACACAATTGGTTTCTTGGCTGTTACTGTAACAATTTGTGATGGTCAATTTAAGACTAAAATCTTCAGAAAAAGAACAGATAAGAACACATTATTGTTGTCATCAAGCTTTCATCCTCAACCCCTGAAAAGGGGCCTCCCTTTTTCTAAACTAATTAAAGTGGTCAGAATCACGTCTGACAGGAACAGACTTCATGAGGCCCTGGAAGTAATAGGTCAGAAATTTCTTGCATGGTGGAATGAGCCAGAGGAGGTGTCAGCAGCAATAACTAAATGCCTAACATTAAATCATGATGTCCTTTTGACACAAGATGAACAGGCTCCTGAAAAGATGAGATTACCATTCTCAACTACATACTCAATTACTTCAGGAGTAACCAGAACAGCAGTTCTGAGGCATTGGCACATTATTTAGTGAGACCATTATGTCAACAACCGCCATTGTTCTGTTGCAGGCAACGCAGAAACTTGAAAGAGCGGATAACATACTCAGACATCAATCCCTCTCCGGCAACAAGTTCGGGATGGTTGAAACTACAGAAGGGAGCTTATAAATGCTCCAAATGTGTGAATTGTTCACATATGCTAATTGGTGGCCAGTTTCATCATCCAACAACTGGCACTGATTATCCTATCCACTAAAGATTGAACTGTGAATCTAAATTTGTTGTATACATTATTCTATGACACTGCAACAAAGTATATGTGGGAAAAACTATTAGGATAATAAAAGAGAGAATTGGTATGTACTGCTCATCAATTAAAGTACAAATGGGTACAGATGCCAGCACACCACCTGTAGCAAGCCATTGTTTTGATGAGAAACATACTTTACGTGATTTCTGTTTCATGCCAGTGGACCATAATCCGCCACTCAAAAGGGGTGGTGATAGGCATAAATTATTACTGCAACGAGAATGCCAGTGGATCTACAAATTGAACAGTATGGCACCATCTGGTCTTAATGAGGAATTTACCTTCTCCTCGTTTCTATGATTATCTGTTGGGGTCAGTGGGCACACTGTGCAAGAGGAATCTTTTGTTTTGTTTATGGTTGTGTTTTTCTAATCTATTGCTGTGATTTTCTTTTGAAGCTCACATGGACACTAATTATAAAAGAATGGTCTGCAGGTTGTTTATTCTTACAGCTGCTCTACATCTATAGGTTTTGATAATGCAATGAAATTCTGGTATGTTAGAAATATCTCATGATACCAACAGATGTACCATTACAGATCAAGTGCAATGTCTGTGTTTTTAAGCTGTTTTATATATGTAATTATTATTATTGTTGTCATTGTGCTATACTATACATATTCGCGCTCATTAACACAACCAGGCGTTTGGCATTGATTAACTGTCCCTGTCTTTGCTAGGTCAGCACAAGTGGTTGGCAATGCGGTAACTTCCGGCAACGATACAATCATGTGTGCACGCGTCACTTCCGGTGATGCGCGCCGTGTCATGAGTCCCTGTATTCCAGATGATTGCCTGAATCGCGAATACCCGCGGTGTCACTTCCGGTGATGCGATGGCCAGACAGGTGAGGAGACACTGATGCTGTTATTACAGCTTTATTGGCACTGCTGAATGTAAATGTGGTCAGTGACGTGGCCAGTTGTGGTCACATGCTGCAGAGGCATTTGTTGTGTAAGTCAATATTTATGGTCATCCAATGAGCACATTGATTGAATGTCTAATTGTTGTTGCTTTTTGACTGGCTTGCATTTGAACTAGTGCAGGTATTTATAAGCTCTGCTGACATTATGAGACAGGCAGTCCTGGATGAAGGTGGCTGTTACCACCGAAACAAATTAGTTGACTGATGGTTCTTTAATATATATCCTGAAGGAATGGGTGAATATGCTATACTCGGATTGTTGACTGCATTTTGTGATTTTTCTTGAACAATGGGGGGTCATTCCGAGTTGATCGTAGCTGTGCTAAATTTAGGACAGCTACGATCATCTTCCCTGACATGCGGGGGGACCCCCAGCACAGGGCTAGTCCGCCCCGCATGTCAGTCCGCCCTCCCCCTGCACAAATACAAAAGCATTGCAAAGCGGCGATGCTTTTGTATTTGTGGAGTAACTCCCGGCCAGCGCAGCTCCTGTGGCTGGCCGGGAGTTGTTTGTTGCTGCCACTGGCTGCAGCGGCTGCGTGAGACGTCACGCAGCTGCTGCGGCCCGCCCTTCCCAACGGTCCGGCCACGCCTGCATTGGCCGGACCGTGCCCCATAAACGGCAGCTTAACACCGCTGTCCAGCCCCCTCCCGCCCAGCGACCGTCTCTGTCTCAGAGGCGATCGCTAGGTGTTATGCACACCAGTGCCTGCAGGAAAGTACTAGTGTCAGAACTGTTATGCACTCCAGTGTCTGCAGGAATGTACTGGTGTTTGAACTGTTATGCAAAACAAATGGACTCACAGACAAACTGGGGAATATGACATAACGTACACAGAAGGTGATAGGGTAACAAAATACACACACAGTGAACAGAGAAGCCCAGAGGCTAAGGAACTGGGTATCTCCCTTGTATTAGAACTGCTCAGATGTAAAAAGCAAGATGTTGTGTTTTAATACGTAGAGAACCCGAAATGCTGTTGCTAAGGGCAACAGCAAAACCCTAAAGGGTTACCAACGGGTGTGGCAGTAAACTCCTTGGTCAGAGATGGAATGATAGACACAAGGAGAGCCTCCACAATCCTGATTCTCACTTGCAGTGCACAGGTTTAAGCTTACTGCCACTAAACTGACCCCTGACACCTAGCACAGTGAGACAGGATTAGACAGGCAAGTGTTAGAATACAGCCGCAAACTTGCTAAGTTCACAGAGTAATAACAGAACCCCAGCAAGCTAAACGACTGACTCCAGTCTTACTGCTAGGTCTGGATTGGCAGAGTGTAATACCAAATCCCCAGGCCTATTTGCAGTAAGCAACAAACAAATACAAAGCTACACAGTACTGGCTAACTTTCATGAACTGACTAACCAACAGAGATTCAGCAGCATCTGCTTACCCTGAAAAGAGGCCTTATAAAGCAGGTGCTGTCCACGCCCCACTCAGACCTCACAGACTGTGAGCACAAAAACCAGCACCGGATCCCCTGCCGTGCACAGAGCCTATAACCACTGCACAGCAAAAGACCCGAACCGGAGTATCAGCTGCGCTCAGGTTACTCCACTAGCACTTGTCTCCCGGTTGCCATGACGACGTGGCAGCACAGGGCAGGAGACCCTAACAGTACCCCCCCTCTGACGAGGGGTCAAAGAACCCCTACCACCGGGTTTATCGGGGAACTGCGAGAAGAAAGAGCGTATCAGTCTGGGGGCATGAAGATCACAACTGCGCACCCACGACCGCTCCTCCGGGCCATACCCCTTCCAGTGCACCAAAAATGACAGCCGACCCCGAACCACCTTGGAGTCAAGAATCCTTTCAACAACAAACTCCCTCTGGCCACGTATCAGAAGAGGGGAAGGTCTTCCACTGGAAGAAGGATTACTAATCGCCCGTTTTAAAAGGGAACAATGAAATGTTTTATTGATACCCAAAGAACGGGGCAGATCTAACTGAAATGCCACCGGATTGATAACCCTGGTGATCTTATAAGGGCCGATGAACCGGGGCCCTAACTTATGAGATGGCTGTCTCAACTTCAAATTCTTGGTAGACAACCAGACGAAGTCTCCTAATTTGAAGCTGCAGGGTCTTTTCCGCTTATCAAAAACCCTTTTGGTCACTAATGACACAGACACAAGGGCTTTCTTCACTTTCCGCCAAATACCTCTAAGGACCGAAACCACAGAGGAACCACCAGGCGTGGAGTCCAGGGGGTCAAAAGAATTGGCCTTAGGATGATGCCCATACACACAAAGGAAGGGAGAGATCCCTGTAGCAGAGTGAGCCGCGTTGTTATAGGCAAACTCCGCCATGGACAGATGAGCAACCCAGTCAGTCTGACACTTGGAGACATAACACCTGAGGAACTGCTCCAAGGACTGGTTCACCCTTTCAGTCTGCCCATTAGACTGCGGATGGTAGCCTGACGACAAGCTGACAGAAATCTGGAGATCGGAACAAAATGCCCTCCAGAATTTGGCCACAAACTGGGATCCGCGGTCAGAGACCACATCAAGTGGCAACCCGTGGAGACGCACAACATGCAGCATAAATAATTCAGACAGGCGTCTGGCTGATGGCAGCCCAACCAGTGGAACGAAGTGCGCCATCTTCGAAAACCTGTCAACGACAACCCAGATGGCTGTCATCCCCGAGGATTTGGGCAAGTCCACCACAAAATCCATTGAAATGTGGGTCCATGGCTTAGATGGGATAGAGAGTGGATGTAATGGGCCAACAGGAACCCCTCTAGGAGTCTTATTTCGGGCACAGATGTCACATGCCCGAACCCACTGATCCACATCCTTAGCCACCGAGGGCCACCACACCGCCCTAGATAGCAACTCCCGAGTTCTGGCAATACCCGGGTGACCTGCCGACTTCTTGGCATGAAATTCCAGGAACACTCGCTGTCTTAACCTAGGAGGCACAAACAAAAGACCTACCGGAAGGTCTGGAGGAGCCTGCTCCTGTGCTCTAAGGACTAATGATAAGAGGTCCTGGGTAATGCCCACTTTAATACATGATGGGGAAACAATGGGCAACGGCTCCTCGGTGGTCTCCTGGATTGGAGCAAAACTCCGCGAGAGCGCATCAGCCTTGATGTTTTTTGACCCAGGGCGATATGTTATCAAAAAATTAAAGCGAGCAAAAAACAAAGCCCATCGTGCCTGCCTGGCATTGAGACGCTTCGCTGACTCTAAATATGCCAGATTCTTATGGTCAGTGAGAATTGAGACCACAAACTTAGCCCCCTCAAGCCAGTGTCTCCACTCCTCGAGTGCATCCTTAATAGCCAACAATTCCCGGTTACCCACGTCATAATTCATCTCGGCAGGCGAAAATTTACGGGAAAAGTAAGCACAGGGATGAAGGCGATTATCAGACACTCCCATCTGAGAAAGCACTGCCCCAATACCCATCTCAGAGGCATCCACCTCCACCACAAAAGGACGCTCTGGATATGGGTGTCGCAGCACCTTGGCCGAAACAAATGCCCTTTTGAGACGGGCAAAAGCCGCTTTAGCCTCACAAGACCAGTGAGCAACATCCGCCCCTTTCTTAGTGAGTGCCACCAAGGGCACCACTATAGACGAAAATCCAGCGATAAATCGTCTATAAAAATTCGCAAAGCCCAGGAAACGCTGAAGCGCCTTCAAACTAGTGGGCTGCACCCAATCCAGGACTGCCTGTACCTTGGAACCCTCCATTTGGAAACCTTCTGGGGAGATAATATATCCTAGAAATGCGATTTGCTGAACTTCAAATTCGCACTTCTCCAGCTTCGCCCCAAGCCGGTGGTCTCTGAGTTTCTGGAGGACTAAGCGTACATGCTTCCGATGTTCCTCCAGGGAATGGGAGAAGATTAGGATGTCATCTAAGTATACAACTAAGAATCTATCCAAATATTCCCTGAGCACATCATTCATGAAATCCTGGAAGACTGCCGGGGCATTACAGAGCCCAAAAGGCATCACCAAATATTCATAATGCCCTGAGTGGGTATTAAAGGCAGTCTTCCATTCATCCCCCTCTCTTATTCGGATTAGATTGTACGCACCGCGTAGGTCAATCTTAGAAAAAATGGTGGCAGTACGAAGCTGGTCAAACAAGACCGAAATGAGAGGCAGTGGGTATGAGTTTTTAATCGTGATACGGTTCAATTCCCTGAAGTCGATGCAGGGTCGCAACGAACCGTCCTTTTTACCCACGAAGAAGAACCCCGACCCAACTGGAGACTGTGAAGGTCTGATAAATCCCTTAGCCAAGTTCTCCTGAATGTACTCTGCCATAGCCTGAGTCTCAGGACGTGACAGGGAGTACAACCTGCTCTTGGGAAGCTTAGCATTTGGCAACAAATCAATGGCACAGTCATAGGGGCGATGGGGAGGTAGTACCTCTGCAACTTTTTTGGAGAACACGTCCGCAAAATCTGCATAACACCCTGGCAATCCTGGCAAACTTAGCTGCGAGAGCCTGACTGGAAGGCTCAAGCAACTCCTGAAACAATCAGTACCCCAACTAAGAATCTCCCCAGAGACCCAGTCAAATTGAGGATTGTGGGCCCTTAACCAGGGTAACCCCAACACCAATGGGGCAAAAGTACAGACAGTCACATAAAAGGACAATTTTTCAGAGTGTGTGGCTCCAATAAACAAAGAAATCTGGCTAGTGCAAGAGGTAATTTTACCTTGGGATAATGGTTCCCCGTTTAACCCACAAATCTCAATTTCCGATGCCAAGGGTACTAAGGGAACAGAGTGTTTTAGGGCGAATTGGCGGTCCATAAAAACCCCGTCGGCCCCACTGTCCACAAAGGCCTCAGTCTTGACAGTTTGACCGAGGATCTTCAAGGTCACCGGAATGATAAAAGTCTTCTTGGGAAATTCTGACTTCTGGCCTGACAGGATATTTCCCATCACCCTCAGGCCCTGAAGTTTTCCGGCTTTTCTGGGCATGATACTACCACATGACCTTTATTCCCACAGTACAAACACAACCCCTGCTGTCTCCTCCGCGTCTTCTCACGCGAGGAGAGGCGGGTAGCCCCAATCTGCATAGGCTCCTCAGAAAATTCCTCAGAGTCTGAGGTTCCCTTGGGAAGGAAGGAAATCTCAGTCTCCCTTTCAAGCCTACGCTCTCTCAGCCGTCTATCCACCCGGATGGATAACTGCATGAGCTGATCCAAGCTATCAGGCAAGGGATATTGTACCAGTTGGTCCTTTATCTGGTTAGAAAGACCTCTTCGGTACTGGTGTCTCAGGGCTGGGTCATTCCACTGGGTATCATGGGCCAACCTCCGAAACTCCGTACAGTAAACCTCAACTGGCCTTCGCCCTTGCTTAAGGATCGAAATCTGAGCCTCGGCTGAGGCCGTCTTGTCAGGGTCATCATACAACATGCCCAGTGCCGTAAAAAAAGCATCAACACTTTTAAGCGACGGACAGTCAGGCTGCAACCCATATGCCCAGACCTGTGGGTCTCCTTGTAGCAAGGAAATCACTATGCCCACCCGCTGAATCTCCGACCCAGAAGACTGAGGCCTAAGCCGGAAGTATAGCTTGCAGCTCTCCTTGAAACAAAAGAACTGCGAGCGATCTCCAGAAAAACGATCCGGGAGATTTACTTTCGGCTCCTTAACCCCTGCAGGTGCTGCTGCTGCGGGAGCTCCGCCAGCAGCCTGGGAGGTGTGCATTTTAATGGACAAATCATTAAATTGTCGAGTCAGGACCTGCACCTGATCGACCACCTGTTGCAACGTATTTTGAGGGGTATGCTCCATATTCCCACAAAATTTCAACAGGAGTATTAGGCTGCTGAATATGTTATGCACACCAGTGCCTGCAGGAAAGTACTAGTGTCAGAACTGTTATGCACTCCAGTGTCTGCAGGAATGTACTGGTGTTTGAACTGTTATGCAAAACAAATGGACTCACAGACAAACTGGGGAATATGACATAACGTACACAGAAGGTGATAGGGTAACAAAATACACACACAGTGAACAGAGAAGCCCAGAGGCTAAGGAACTGGGTATCTCCCTTGTATTAGAACTGCTCAGATGTAAAAAGCAAGATGTTGTGTTTTAATACGTAGAGAACCCGAAATGCTGTTGCTAAGGGCAACAGCAAAACCCTAAAGGGTTACCAACGGGTGTGGCAGTAAACTCCTTGGTCAGAGATGGAATGATAGACACAAGGAGAGCCTCCACAATCCTGATTCTCACTTGCAGTGCACAGGTTTAAGCTTACTGCCACTAAACTGACCCCTGACACCTAGCACAGTGAGACAGGATTAGACAGGCAAGTGTTAGAATACAGCCGCAAACTTGCTAAGTTCACAGAGTAATAACAGAACCCCAGCAAGCTAAACGACTGACTCCAGTCTTACTGCTAGGTCTGGATTGGCAGAGTGTAATACCAAATCCCCAGGCCTATTTGCAGTAAGCAACAAACAAATACAAAGCTACACAGTACTGGCTAACTTTCATGAACTGACTAACCAACAGAGATTCAGCAGCATCTGCTTACCCTGAAAAGAGGCCTTATAAAGCAGGTGCTGTCCACGCCCCACTCAGACCTCACAGACTGTGAGCACAAAAACCAGCACCGGATCCCCTGCCGTGCACAGAGCCTATAACCACTGCACAGCAAAAGACCCGAACCGGAGTATCAGCTGCGCTCAGGTTACTCCACTAGCACTTGTCTCCCGGTTGCCATGACGACGTGGCAGCACAGGGCAGGAGACCCTAACACTAGGTAACAATGGCTGCCATGCACCGGCACACTGCAGAGCCGGTGCATGCGCAGTTCCGACCCGATCGTTGCGCTGTGACAAACTGCAGCAAGCGATCGGGTCGGAATGACCCCCAATATCTCTAAGCATTGCTGCTATAAATGAAATGAAAAGCTTTAGAATTGCATATTAACTGGTGTGCTGGCTACTCGTGCTCTTCTGTACCTCCAGACGGCTCACGTGGACATGGACTTTCCTATATATATTTTATATATATATATATATAAAATATATGTATAATATATATATATATTTATATATATATATATATATATATATATATGCAGCAATCAGGCACATCATGTTGTACACAGCCTGGCTGCTGTGGCATTTACTTACTGTCAGAATTGCCTGGCTGCCGCCTCCTGTTCTGGCTGCTGCGGCTGGAGGGAAACTGCGGCTGGGACTGGAGGAAGACTCAGGGCAGGAGGCAGTCCTGGATGCGGAGCCATCAGTGGTGACAGATGGCCCGGCCCTACAAAGGCTTATGGGAGGCTGCTGCGGTTGCACATGCGCAAAAGCTCTGCCGGCTGCCTTCTTTTATTTAGCTTTAAGTCAGGCATGTCCAAACTGTGGCCCTCCAGCTGTTGTGAAACTACATATCCCAGCATGCCCCTACACAGTTTTGCTGTCAGAGAATGCTAAAGCGGTGTCAGGGCATACTGGGATGTGTAGTTTCTCAACAGCTGGAGGGCCGCAGTTTGGACATGCCTGCTTTAAGTTAACGCTGCTGTGATCGGAGCTAAGCTCCGATCGCGGAAGCCAGCCAGAGCCGGATTAAGGGGGGCCCTGGTGGTAAGTATCCCGGGCCCCTCTTTTTAAAAGGGCGCCCTGCTGCCCGCACACAGATTGGACCTCCGATCTGTGTCGCTGCGCTCCCGGCGTCTCCCTAAAGGTTGCCCTGGCAACCTAACAGCAGCGGTGCATAGAAGTATAGGACAGCTGAGCGAAGGCTCAGCTGTCCACTGTTGTGTAAAGGTGCAGCTAGTGGCTCATTCATTGGCTGGGCGCGCAGGCTGTAGGGAAGAAGAGTGTGGAGCCAGCGGAGGTTTGCGTAGAAGAGCGAGCTCTCGCTCTCCTGTTTCATAAGCAGCCTGCCTGCTGAAGAGAAAAAAGTAAGCTGGTTGTATTTTTTTTTTTTTTATCATGCTGTCATCATGTTTTGTTTTATCATGCTGCTATTGGTAAAATCTGTTGTGTTGGCTTTATGTGAGTGCATATGTAATGCGTGTGTGTGTATGTATGTATGTATGAGTGTGCATATATATGTGTGTATATATAAACATGTACTGTATATGCATATGTGTGTGTGTGTGTGTGTGTGTGTGTGTGTGTGTGTGTGTGTGTGTGTATATATATATATTTATATATATATATATATATATATATATATAGAAACAGAATGGCCGGCACTCTCTCCTTAAAAGTCTCAGTGCCCTGGTGCCTCCCAAATAGGTCTTTCAACCAAATACACAATGCAGAGATGATGGCACTCACGGGTCTTGCAGTCAAAGGAAAAACGGACACAGTGGTCTCAAACTTAGATCATATATATATATATATATAAATAATTTGCCTGCCTCCTTAGGGGCCCCACTGTTTGAAGTTCCTTGGGCCCCCAGAGCCTTAATCCGGCTCTGCGGCAGCATGTGGGATGACGGCGGCCACTGAGGGGATGTTTGGACCAGCCAAACAGAATCTGGTCCGGCGTCCCGGCGTGCCAATCCGCCGCTGGTGTGCACTATATAAATAACTGGTAATAATAATAATAATAATAATAATAATAATACTGTAGTACAAATGAAACATGCATGGCTTCCCTAGCACACTGTCCGCAACTTATCACATACCACAAACAAACTTCAAATGCAGACATACATTCTGAAACAGACACACATTTAGAATTACATCCAGTATGCCTGAATTTTGCATCAGTAAATTTCCTGCCAGTATCATAAATACGTGGAACTGACATCAGTGTCAGGTGAAGTAACTTCCACCTTACAGTGTGTACTGAGTTAAACAATAGGCAGCCAATTTTCTAGAGACCAAAAATACAGAATTGAAGTCAAACTGATGGTACAATGAATCACCAAGTGGTGAGTAAAGGAGAAAACCCTCAGTGACCTGTTGAATTGGTTCATCAAAGCCTTGACATCCAGACCTCTGGCACCTTGCAAGTTTACCACTGTACCTTCCTTATTTCCTGTAGACATGAGTGACCCAACTTTACTGATTTGACTTTACAGATGTGTCCTGATGCATCCAGCCTCAATACGCCGTGCAGCGTGAGATGCGTGGCATGAGTGAGCCGCCAGGTCCAGTGCAATTTTTTCCAACGCAATGTGGCTAGGATGCATGCAGAGATTGTGCTGAGTAATTTAATATATGACACTTGTATATTGTGTGACTGAGGGGGAGATGTACTAATACTTGGAGAGTGATAAAGTGGAGAGAGATAAAGTACCAGCCCATCAGTATACAGTATAACTGCCATGTCACAGGCTGTGTTTGAAAAATGACAGTTAGGACCTGGTTGGCTGGTACTTTATCTCTCTCCACTTTATCACTTTCCAAGGCTTAGTACACCTGCCGCTGAGTCTTTATACGGAGAAGAACAGAAATTGTATTGGAAAAACTAAATCACACACAGATATACAAGTATTATATATTAAATTAATCAGCGCAGTTTACTCCTATGTCCTAGTCACATTGCTCTGTGAATAAGATGCATTTTCAGCAGAAAAGAAGCAAAAAGACGCCTGACACTACAATATTCTTATGCGTCCTGCGTTACTGCAGCAAAGATGTATGAGGACATATCTGCATTTTTAAATTCCCCTCAATTCACTAACCCAAGTGGGAGGCTTTAGTAGGTACAGCAAAGTCATGAGCAGGACTCTCTTCCCTCTTACACCATTATCTCCACCACACAGCCCACAGTGGCATCAATCTTTGGGTTCAGCAGCAGGTGCTACTCCTGCGTAGATATGAGCAGTTCGGATTTTAAGAAATTTAAACTGCTCCGAACTTTCAGAATCCAAAGCAGTCTGAGCCAGGGCTTAGATCTGTCTGGCTGCCTTTGATCCGTATCCGAGACAAAACCACGAGATCCCGCTGTCGGATCTTGCAGTTTTGCCTCAGATGCCAATTTCAAAAGTCCCATTGAAATCAATGGGCTGGCCGCTGATTGGCTGAGAGAGCCATCCATCTCGGCTCTCAGCCAATCAGCGTGTCCCCATAGACTTGAATTAGGCAAGATGGCAGCCCTGCTGCACTAATGACACTGCCGCCTGCGCTGCCGACCCCTCCACATTTCTGGGACCCACACACTGCCCACACTGCCGGCTACCCCACATGTGAGGACACCGCCGGCACTCCCGCACTGCCTACACTGCTGGCACCCCCACTGCCCACACCACTGGCACCCTCGCACTGAGGACACTGCCAGCACTCCTGCTTTGCCGACATTGCCAGCACCCCTGCATTGAGAACACAGCTGACTCTACTGCACTGCCGACACCGCCAGCAGTACCGTCACCTCCAGCAACTCTGCATTGAGGACACTGCCAGCATCGTCCCTCGCACTGCCAACACTGCTGGCTCCCCTGTCACAGTAAGTGTATAGTAGTAACAATAATAATAATAATAATATGGACATCCTCCCATTTGTAAGCAGACCCACTGACTTTTATTTGGATTAAGATGTATTTCGGTATATTAAAGGATAATTACTGTGACATTCTATACAGAGAATACCTCAAGTAGAACACACTTTACACTTAATACATAAGGTAATTTATTGGTAAGCATATTAGGGAGATATATCTTTAACTGGACACTGGGGGTCATTCTGACCCGATCGCTCACTGCAGTTTGTCGCAGTGCAGCGATCGGGTCAGAACTGCGCATGTGCCGGCGCCGCAGTGCTCCGGCACATGGCAGCTTTCGTTGCCTAGCGATCGCCTCTGAGACAGAGGCGTTCGTTGGGCGGGAGGGGGATGAACAGCGGCGTTAAGCCGCCGTTTAGGGGGGAGCGGTCCGGCCAACGCAGGTGTGGCCGGACTGTTGGGGGGGCGAGCCGCGGCAGCTGCGCGACGTCTCACGCAGCCGCTGCGGCCAGTGGCAGCGACAGTTGTCTCCCGGCAAGCCGCTGGAGCTGCGCTGGCCGGGAGTTACTACTCAAATACAAATAAATAAATTTAGCACAGCTACGATCAACTCGGAGTGACCCCCACTGTTTGCTTACTTACTACTTACTATGCCCATTTACTAAGACCTTCAACTTACTTCTTCATGTACAGTAAAAGAAATACTCTGCTTACTACTTATGCACAAATCACATAAATTCTATTTCCAACATATGTAAAATAACCCCAAGTTATTAAGCAATAACATTTTCATGACATTGTTTACATTTACAGTAGATGTAAACAGTTAACCCATTTGTGAACATAATACAACTTCTTCATTTATCCCACTTGGATGAGTTCATTGAAACTGCACACAATGACAATGTGTATCTCTCCAGCCCACTGAGTAAGAAACCTTTCACAGTTCTGTCAGAGTTCCGGCTGCTTGATTTGTCTTCTCTTGCTTCAACTGGCACAATATTGAGCTGTAATTATGATGTCAGTTTGTCTAAATCATTTAACTGCAGTCTGTCATGAGATAAAATTCTGATTAGAGTTTATACTGTACTTACCTGCTTGTATATTGAATCGGGAATCATCATTGTCTGCCTCTAAAGTCGTAGGTTGGAAACAAATTTTCCATTGTCATTGTCAGAGCTGCTAGTGTTTTAATTAATATGACTAATATGACTATCCCGCTGGAAAGAATTGATCTACATATAGTAATATACAATGATTCAAGGTGTTGACACAATACAGTAGCTATGCAAGTCAGTGCTGTGTAAAAAAAAATTTGTGGCTACAGCGGAACTTAACGAGCACTCTCGGCGCGCCTAGCCATGTCGAGCTGTGACACTTGCAGCTCCCATTTATGAAGGTGCAATCAATGTAAGATGTAGCAAAACGATGAGCGTGGCTACATCTGTACATATATATCAGCCCACTTTGAGCACTATATATATATATATATATATATATATATATATATGAACTCTAGATTGGGGTCCGTGTGATTATTTCAAGTCGTCGTGAGTGCCGCCTTTCCTTGCTATATATATACAGGTTGAGTATCCCATATCCAAATATTCCGAAATACGGAATATTCCAAAATACGGACTTTTTTGAGTGAGAGTGAGATAGTGAAACCTTTGTTTTTTGATGGCTCAATGTACACAAACTTTGTTTAATACACAAAGTTATTAAAAATATTGTATTAAATGACCTTAGGCTGTGTGTATAAGGTGTACATGAAACATAAATTAATTGTGTGAATGTAGACACACTTTGTTTAATGCACAAAGTTATAAAAAATATTGTCTAAAATAACCTTCAGGCTGTGTATATAAGGTGTATATGTAACATAAATGCATTCTGTGCTTATATTTAGGTCCCATCTCCATGATATCTCATTATGGTATGCAATTATTCCAAAATACGGAAAAATCCGATATCCAAAATACCTCTGGTCCCAAGCATTTTGGATAAGGGATACTCAACCTGTATGTATGTGTATATATATATATATACATATACACTGCTCAAAAAAAATAAAGGGAACACTTAAACAACACAATGTAACTCCAAGTCAATCACACCTCTGTGAAATCAAACTGTCCACTTAGGAAGCAACACTGATTGACAATCAATTTCACATGCTGTTGTGCAAATGGAATAGAAAACAGGTTGAAATTATAGGCAATTAGCAAGACACCCCCAATAAAGGAGTTGTTCTGCAGGTGGTGATTACAGACCACTTCTCAGCTCCTATGCTTTCTGGCTGATGTTTTGGTCACTTTTGAATGGCGGAACTAGCGAGCGGTGGGCCCAGGTGCGACAAAATGCTTTGGGCCCCCCATCCCATCCAAGTCCACCCCCTCACCCCTGGAGAGGATCTGGTGAGGGGGACCTGCTCAGGGCTAGAGAAATGGATACCTAGCAACAGTGCCGTAACTAGACATTTTAGCACTGTGTGCAAGAAACGGCATCGGAGTCCCACCCCTGCATGCAAAACAGAGGCAGTGCGCGCCGTAGGCGCGTGCAAAAATACATAGTGGCGTGGCTTCGTGGGGAAGGGTTGTGGCCACAAAATAATACCAATTCATAAAACGGTGCACAGTAGTCTCCATTATTCAAATTACGCCGCACAGTAGCACCACTACACCAGGTAGAGACTCTTTTACACCTTACGGCAGACAGATTCCTCTTTTTACACATTACGGCAGACAGAGTCCCCTTTTTACACATTACGGCAGACAGCGTCCCCCTTTTTACACATAACGGCAGACAGCGTGCCCTTTTTACACATAGCGGCAGACAGCGTGCACTTTTTACACATAACGGTAGACAGCGTGCCATTTTTACACATAACGGCAGACAGCGTGCCATTTTTACACATAACGGCAGACAGCGTGCCCTTGTTACACATAGCAGCAGACAGCGTACACTTTTTACACATAACGGCAGACAGTGTGCCCTTGTTAAACATAGCGGCAGACAGCGTACACTTTTTACACATAGCGGCAGACAGCGTGCCCTTGTTACACATAGCGGCAGACAGCGTGCCCTTTTTACACATAACAGCAGACAGCATGCCCTTTTTACACATAACGGCAGACAGCGTGCCCTTTTTACACATAACGGCAGACAGCGTGCCCTTGTTACACATTACGGCAGACAGCGTGCCCTTGTTACACATTACGGCAGACAGCGTGCCCTTGTTACACATTACGGCAGACAGCATCCCCCTTTTTACACATTGCGGCAGGCAGATTTACCCTTTTTACACACTGCGGCAAGCAGATTCCCCCTTTTTACACATTGCGGCAAGCAGATTCCCCCTTTTTACACATTGCGGCAGGCAGATTCCCCCTTTTTACACATTGCGGCAGGCAGATTCCCCCTTTTTACACATTGCGGCAAGCAGATTCCCCCTTTTTACACATTGCGGCAGGCAGATTCCCCCTTTTTACACATTGCGGCAAGCAGATTCCCCCTTTTTACACATTGCGGCAGGCAGATTCCCCCTTTTTACACATTGCGGCAGGCAGATTCCCCCTTTTTACACATTGCGGCAAGCAGATTCCCCCTTTTTACACATTGTGGCAGGCAGATTCCCCCTTTTTACACATTGTGGCAGGCAGATTCCCCCTTTTTACACATTGAGGCAAGCAGATTCCCCCTTTTTACACATTGTGGCAGGCAGATTCACCCTTTTTACACATTGTGGCAGACAGTCCCCCTTTTTGTAGAAAGAAAGAAAGAAAGAAAGATAAGAAAAGAAAGAAAGAAAGAAAGAAAGAAAGAAAGAAAGAAAGAAAGAAAGAAAGAAAGAAAGAAAGAAAGAAAGAGAAAGAAAGAAGAATTATACTTACCCTCTCCGCTGGCTCAGGCTCCTCGGTGCAGCTTCTGACAATTCCCGGGCAGGAGAGAAGGAGGAAGAGGGAGGTGGAGGAGGGAGCCGCAGCAGCGCTGTGTTATTGGTGGAGGCGCTGCTGCTGCTGGCCCTCTGCTTCACTATAGGCTGTTCTCGGAAGACATACAAGGTTTGTCCCAGAACTGCGCTTACAGGTTATAATGACAGCCCGTGTTCCCACAAAGAAGCCTTCACCACGACTTTACCTATACACCATGAAAATACCAAAGTGAGAACTCGTGGCGCTACCGTAACCACAAACACATTCAGAAAAAAGAGTGGTCTAATATTCACAGAGACCAAGATAAAATCCACTTACACAAATCTAAAACTGGATTCTAGAACAATAAAAGAAATAAACACAATAGTGTAATACGAAATGATAAAAATCCAAGGCGTGCTTTTATTGGTTCCACTCACATAAATGAGGTTAATCTGTGCATATCATCCTCATAAGAGGTATATCCAGAAATCACTAGCAGGGTAGTAGTTGAGATTAATCTGTACACATCATCCTCATGAGAGGAATATCCAGGAATCACCAGCGAGATACTGAAGACTTAAAAAGACCAATATAGTGCAATACAGCCTTAAAAAGAATCAACATTTAATAAAAAATACACTCACAATTTAAAAAACATAAAGGGCATATATCACCAAACAGATGGTGTATCAATTGGTATCCTGCCGCTGCATCGACTCGAAATCCCTCTGCATCCAAAAGGAAATCCCAACTATCAGAGACGTTTGGTGTGGAGCCGATTACCAGGTATTAGGAGCGCAGGAATCCCAAATGGAAAATTGCTTAAACGAGTTTTCGGTCCTAAGACCTCCCTCAGAAGCATAGGTCCAGAGAGTGAGACAACTCCCTTATGTACCCTCTTAATCAGCTTGACACAAAACACCCTTTTCAAATTAAAAACACCTGTACACTTTTAAATGAGATGTTTCCCAGACAGGAAGTGCGTGACCGGAAATGACG
This sequence comes from Pseudophryne corroboree, assembly GCF_028390025.1. Classification (NCBI taxonomy): domain Eukaryota; kingdom Metazoa; phylum Chordata; class Amphibia; order Anura; family Myobatrachidae; genus Pseudophryne; species Pseudophryne corroboree. The sequence continues at coordinate 353,080,207 of NC_086447.1, read as the reverse complement.
CTTTTGCGTTCCACAGGTCCTCCGCTCCTTCCTGTTTGCGTTCCACCCTACATACATTTATTCTAATACATAACATCAGAAAGATAATAGGGCCAAAAGTGTGAAACAACTCCCCTAAATACTAGAGATGAGCGGGTTCGGTTTCTCTGAATCCGAACCCGCCCGAACTTCATGGTTTTTTTCACGGGTCCGAGCAGACTCGGATCCTCCCGCCTTGCTCGGTTAACCCGAGCGCGCCCGAACGTCATCATGACGCTGTCGGATTCTCGCGAGACTCGGATTCTATATAAGGAGCCGCGCGTCGCCGCCATTTTCACACGTGCATTGAGATTGATAGTGAGAGGACGTGGCTGGCGTCCTCTCCATTTAGATTATAAGAGAGAGAGATTTACTGGAGTTTAGGACTAGGAGGAGTACTGTAGAAGTGTAGAGAGTGCAGAGAGTTTACTAGTGAGTGACCACCAGACAGTGCAGTTTATTTAATATATCCGTTCTCTGCCTGAAAAAAGCGATACACACAGTGACTCAGTCACATACCATATCTGTGTGCACTGCTCAGGCTCAGCCCAGTGTGCTGCATCATCTATATATATTATATATCTGTCTGACTGCTCAGCTCACACAGCTTATAATTGTGGGGGAGACTGGGGAGCACTGCAGTGCCAGTTATAGGTTATAGCAGGAGCCAGGAGTACATAATATTATATAGTGAGTGACCACCAGACAGTGCAGTTTATTTAATATATCCGTTCTCTGCCTGAAAAAAGCGATACACACAGTGACTCAGTCAGTCACATACCATATCTGTGTGCACTGCTCAGGCTCAGGCCAGTGTGCTGCATCATCTATATATATTATATATCTGTCTGACTGCTCAGCTCACACAGCTTATAATTGTGGGGGAGACTGGGGAGCACTACTGCAGTGCCAGTTATAGGTTATAGCAGGAGCCAGGAGTACATATTATATTAAAATTAAACAGTGCACACTTTTGCTGCAGGAGTGCCACTGCCAGTGTGACTGACCAGTGACCTGACCACACTGACCACCAGTATAGTTAGTAGTATACTTATATTGTGATTGCCTGAAAAAGTTAAACACTCGTCGTGTGACTTCACTTGTGTGTTGTTGTTTTTTTTATTCTATAAAAATAAAACTCATTCTGCTGACAGACAGTGTCCAGCAGGTCCGTCATTATATAATATATAATATATACCTGTCCGGCTGCAGTAGTGATATATATATATTTTTTATATCATTTATCATCCAGTCGCAGCAGACACAGTACGGTAGTTCACGGCTGTGGCTACCTCTGTGTCTGCACTCGGCAGGCAGTCCGTCCATAATTGTATACCACCTAACCGTGGTTTTTTTTCATTCTTTATACATACATACTACTACGACATCTCTTTATCAACCAGTCTATATTAGCAGCAGACACAGTACAGTACGGTAGTTCACGGCTGTGGCTACCTCTGTGTCTGCACTCGGCAGGCAGTCCGTCCATAATTGTATACCACCTAACCTTTTTCTTTGCATCATGTGCTGATTGGGGAGGGTTTTTTGGAAGGGTCATCCTGCGTGACACTGCAGTGCCACTCCTAAATGGGCCCGGTGTTTGTGTCGGCCACTAGGGTCGCTAATCTTACTCACACAGTCAGCTACCTCATTGCGCCTCTTTTTTTCTTTGCGTCATGTGCTGTTTGGGGAGGGTTTTTTGGAAGGGACATCCTGCGTGACACTGCAGTGCCACTCCTAGATGGGCCCGGTGTTTGTGTCGGCCACTAGGGTCGCTAATCTTACTCACACAGCTACCTCATTGCGCCTCTTTTTTTCTTTGCGTCATGTGCTGTTTGGGGAGGGTTTTTTGGAAGGGACATCCTGCGTGACACTGCAGTGCCACTCCTAGATGGGCCCGGTGTTTGTGTCGGCCACTAGGGTCGCTAATCTTACTCACACAGCTACCTCATTGCGCCTCTTTTTTTCTTTGCGTCATGTGCTGTTTGGGGAGGGTTTTTTGGAAGGGCCATCCTGCGTGACACTGCAGTGCCACTCCTAGATGGGCCCGGTGTTTGTGTCGGCCACTAGGGTCGCTAATCTTACTCACACAGCTACCTCATTGCGCCTCTTTTTTTCTTTGCGTCATGTGCTGTTTGGGGAGGGTTTTTTGGAAGGGACATCCTGCGTGACACTGCAGTGCCACTCCTAGATGGGCCCGGTGTTTGTGTCGGCCACTAGGGTCGCTTATCTTACTCACACAGTGACCTCGGTGCAAATTTTAGGACTAAAAATAATATTGTGAGGTGTGAGGTATTCAGAATAGACTGAAAATGAGTGTAAATTATGGTTTTTGAGGTTAATAATACTTTGGGATCAAAATGACCCCCAAATTCTATGATTTAAGCTGTTTTTTAGTGTTTTTTGAAAAAAACACCCGAATCCAAAACACACCCGAATCCGACAAAAAAAATTCGGTGAGGTTTTGCCAAAACGCGTTCGAACCCAAAACACGGCCGCGGAACCGAACCCAAAACCAAAACACAAAACCCGAAAAATTTCAGGCGCTCATCTCTACTAAATACCCTCATATCCACTTGACTCAGAACACCCTTCTCAAATAAAAAGCGCCTGTACACTTTTAGATAAGAGGTTTCCCAAACAGGAAGTGCGTGACCGGAAGTGACGCTTTTGCGTTCCACGGGTCCTCCGCTCCTTCCTGTTTGCGTTCCACATATTTATACATCTTTACTTATTCTAATACATAATATCAGAGAGGTAATATCGATACTCCCTGGATTAAGCTCCTAATTAACTAGAGCACAACCGCTCCATTTTACAAAGAAACGCATACAATTTGAACAAGTCCATTTCTAAACAGGAAGTGCGTCATCGGAAATGATGTTGTTACGTTCCACGAGTCCTCCATAACTTCCTGTTTGCGTTCCACTTGTTTAAATACACTTAGACCAAGATCCTGTATTTCCAAACCATTCTTCAACCATTCTTATGGAATCAAGGATATTAATAGTCCCTTAAAAGTCAGTCCAAATTCTCACACGATGAGGGACACAGATCGATCTAATAATTATATAGAAAAATAAAAAATAAATAAAATGTATAAGGCACTTATACATAAATTTGATAAACAGAAACATTAACCAGACAAGAATAGAAGGGATACATATTTAGGACTGTAGGAACCATTTTAATTCAAAATCACCATTAAGTCCTTGAGGTGACAGGGTCCCCAATTTGTAGATCCAGCGCATCTCAGACTTCGCCAACCTGATCTCAATATCTTTGCTGTGCCAAGTCGGACCCACAAGCTGGATTCCCCAAAAATACTTTATCCCATTTATACTGCAGCCATGAACAGATTTAAAATGAGCAAATAAACAAAGCGTCTCAAGTCCCTTCTTAATGTTATATAGGTGTTCTGACTAGAGATGAGCGCCTGAAATTTTTCGGGTTTTGTGTTTTGGTTTTGGGTTCGGTTCCGCGGCCGTGTTTTGGGTTCGAACGCGTTTTGGCAAAACCTCACCGAATTTTTTTTGTCTGATTCGGGTGTGTTTTGGATTCGGGTGTTTTTTTCAAAAAACACTAAAAAACAGCTTAAATCATAGAATTTGGGGGTCATTTTGATCCCAAAGTATTATTAACCTCAAAAACCATAATTTACACTCATTTTCAGTCTATTCTGAATACCTCACACCTCACAATATTATTTTTAGTCCTAAAATTTGCACCGAGGTCGCTGTGTGAGTAAGATAAGCGACCCTAGTGGCCGACACAAACACCGGGCCCATCTAGGAGTGGCACTGCAGTGTCACGCAGGATGTCCCTTCCAAAAAACCCTCCCCAAACAGCACATGACGCAAAGAAAAAAAGAGGCGCAATGAGGTAGCTGTGTGAGTAAGATTAGCGACCCTAGTGGCCGACACAAACACCGGGCCCATCTAGGAGTGGCACTGCAGTGTCACGCAGGATGGCCCTTCCAAAAAACCCTCCCCAAACAGCACATGACGCAAAGAAAAAAAGAGGCGCAATGAGGTAGCTGACTGTGTGAGTAAGATTAGCGACCCTAGTGGCCGACACAAACACCGGGCCCATCTAGGAGTGGCACTGCAGTGTCACGCAGGATGTCCCTTCCAAAAAACCCTCCCCAATCAGCACATGATGCAAAGAAAAAGAAAAGAAAAAAGAGGTGCAAGATGGAATTGTCCTTGGGCCCTCCCACCCACCCTTATGTTGTATAAACAAAACAGGACATGCACACTTTAACCAACCCATCATTTCAGTGACAGGGTCTGCCACACGACTGTGACTGATATGACGGGTTGGTTTGGACCCCCCCCAAAAAAGAAGCAATTAATCTCTCCTTGCACAAACTGGCTCTACAGAGGCAAGATGTCCACCTCATCTTCACCCTCCGATATATCACCGTGTACATCCCCCTCCTCACAGATTATCAATTCGTCCCCACTGGAATCCACCATCTCAGCTCCCTGTGTACTTTGTGGAGGCAATTGCTGCTGGTCAATGTCTCCGCGGAGGAATTGATTATAATTCATTTTAATGAACATCATCTTCTCCACATTTTCTGGATGTAACCTCGTACGCCGATTGCTGACAAGGTGAGCGGCGGCACTAAACACTCTTTCGGAGTACACACTTGTGGGAGGGCAACTTAGGTAGAATAAAGCCAGTTTGTGCAAGGGCCTCCAAATTGCCTCTTTTTCCTGCCAGTATAAGTACGGACTGTGTGACGTGCCTACTTGGATGCGGTCACTCATATAATCCTCCACCATTCTATCAATGTTGAGAGAATCATATGCAGTGACAGTAGACGACATGTCCGTAATCGTTGTCAGGTCCTTCAGTCCGGACCAGATGTCAGCATCAGCAGTCGCTCCAGACTGCCCTGCATCACCGCCAGCGGGTGGGCTCGGAATTCTGAGCCTTTTCCTCGCACCCCCAGTTGCGGGAGAATGTGAAGGAGGAGATGTTGACAGGTCGCGTTCCGCTTGACTTGACAATTTTGTCACCAGCAGGTCTTTCAACCCCAGCAGACTTGTGTCTGCCGGAAAGAGAGATCCAAGGTAGGCTTTAAATCTAGGATCGAGCACGGTGGCCAAAATGTAGTGCTCTGATTTCAACAGATTGACCACCCGTGAATCCTTGTTAAGCGAATTAAGGGCTGCATCCACAAGTCCCACATGCCTAGCGGAATCGCTCCCTTTTAGCTCCTTCTTCAATGCCTCCAGCTTCTTCTGCAAAAGCCTGATGAGGGGAATGACCTGACTCAGGCTGGCAGTGTCTGAACTGACTTCACGTGTGGCAAGTTCAAAGGGCATCAGAACCTTGCACAACGTTGAAATCATTCTCCACTGCACTTGAGACAGGTGCATTCCACCTCCTATATCGTGCTCAATTGTATAGGCTTGAATGGCCTTTTGCTGCTCCTCCAACCTCTGAAGCATATAGAGGGTTGAATTCCACCTCGTTACCACTTCTTGCTTCAGATGATGGCAGGGCAGGTTCAGTAGTTTTTGGTGGTGCTCCAGTCTTCTGTACGTGGTGCCTGTACGCCGAAAGTGTCCCGCAATTTTTCTGGCCACCGACAGCATCTCTTGCACGCCCCTGTCGTTTTTTAAAAAATTCTGCACCACCAAATTCAAGGTATGTGCAAAACATGGGACGTGCTGGAATTTGCCCATATTTAATGCACACACAATATTGCTGGCGTTGTCCGATGCCACAAATCCACAGGAGAGTCCAATTGGGGTAAGCCATTCCGCGATGATCTTCCTCAGTTGCCGTAAGAGGTTTTCAGCTGTGTGCGTATTCTGGAAACCGGTGATACAAAGCGTAGCCTGCCTAGGAAAGAGTTGGCGTTTGCGAGATGCTGCTACTGGTGCCGCCGCTGCTGTTCTTGCGGCGGGAGTCCATACATCTACCCAGTGGGCTGTCACAGTCATATAGTCCTGACCCTGCCCTGCTCCACTTGTCCACATGTCCGTGGTTAAGTGGACATTGGGTACAACTGCATTTTTTAGGACACTGGTGAGTCTTTTTCTGACGTCCGTGTACATTCTCGGTATCGCCTGCCTAGAGAAGTGGAACCTAGATGGTATTTGGTAACGGGGGCACACTGCCTCAATAAATTGTCTAGTTCCCTGTGAACTAACGGCGGATACCGGACGCACGTCTAACACCAACATAGTTGTCAAGGCCTCAGTTATCCGCTTTGCAGTAGGATGACTGCTGTGATATTTCATCTTCCTCGCAAAGGACTGTTGAACAGTCAATTGCTTACTGGAAGTAGTACAAGTGGGCTTACGACTTCCCCTCTGGGATGACCATCGACTCCCAGCGGCAACAACAGCAGCGCCAGCAGCAGTAGGCGTTACACGCAAGGATGCATCGGAGGAATCCCAGGCAGGAGAGGACTCGTCAGAATTGCCAGTGACATGGCCTGCAGGACTATTGGCATTCCAGGGGAAGGAGGAAATTGACACTGAGGGAGTTGGTGGGGTGGTTTGCGTGAGCTTGGTTACAAGAGGAAGGGATTTACTGGTCAGTGGACTGCTTCCGCTGTCACCCAAAGTTTTTGAACTTGTCACTGACTTATTATGAATGCGCTGCAGGTGACGTATAAGGGAGGATGTTCCGAGGTGGTTAACGTCCTTACCCCTACTTATTACAGCTTGACAAAGGGAACACACGGCTTGACACCTGTTGTCCGCATTTCTGGTGAAATACCTCCACACCGAAGAGCTGATTTTTTTGGTATTTTCACCTGGCATGTCAACAGCCATATTCCTCCCACGGACAACAGGTGTCTCCCCGGGTGCCTGACTTAAACAAACCACCTCACCATCAGAATCCTCCTGGTCAATTTCCTCCCCAGCGCCAGCAACACCCATATCCTCCTCATCCTGGTGTACTTCAACACTGACATCTTCAATCTGACTATCAGGAACTGGACTGCGGGTGCTCCTTCCAGCACTTGCAGGGGGCGTGCAAATGGTGGAAGGCGCATGCTCTTCACGTCCAGTGTTGGGAAGGTCAGGCATCGCAACCGACACAATTGGACTCTCCTTGTGGATTTGGGATTTCGAAGAATGCACAGTTCTTTGCTGTGCTGCTTTTGCCAGCTTGAGTCTTTTCATTTTTCTAGCGAGAGGCTGAGTGCTTCCATCCTCATGTGAAGCTGAACCACTAGCCATGAACATAGGCCAGGGCCTCAGCCGTTCCTTGCCACTCCGTGTGGTAAATGGCATATTGGCAAGTTTACGCTTCTCCTCCGACAATTTTATTTTAGGTTTTGGAGTCCTTTTTTTTCTGATATTTGGTGTTTTGGATTTGACATGCTCTGTACTATGACATTGGGCATCGGCCTTGGCAGACGACGTTGCTGGCATTTCATCGTCTCGGCCATGACTAGTGGCAGCAGCTTCAGCACGAGGTGGAAGTGGATCTTGATCTTTCCCTAATTTTGGAACCTCAACATTTTTGTTCTCCATATTTTAATAGGCACAACTAAAAGGCACCTCAGGTAAACAATGGAGATGGATACTAGTATACAATTATGGACTGCCTGCCGACTGCAGACACAGAGGTAGCCACAGCCGTGAACTACCGTACTGTACTGTGTCTGCAGCTAATATAGACTGGTTGATAAAGAGAAGATGTCTATGTAACTATGTATGTATAAAGAAGACTGAAAAAAATCCACGGTTAGGTGGTATACAATTATGGACGGACTGCCTGCCGAGTGCAGACACAGAGGTAGCCACAGCCGTGAACTACCGTACTGTACTGTGTCTGCAGCTAATATAGACTGGTTGATAAAGAGAAGATGTCTATGTAACTATGTATGTATAAAGAAGAATGAAAAAAAACCACGGTTAGGTGGTATACAATTATGGACGGACTGCCTGCCGAGTGCAGACACAGAGGTAGCCACAGCCGTGAACTACCGTACTGTACTGTGTCTGCAGCTAATATAGACTGGTTGATAAAGAGAAGATGTCTATGTAACTATGTATGTATAAAGAAGAATGAAAAAAATCCACGGTTAGGTGGTATTACAATTATGGACGGACTGCCTGCCGAGTGCAGAGACACAGAGGTAGCCACAGCCGTGAACTACCGTACTGTGTCTGCTGCGACTGGATGATAAATGATATAAAAAATATATATATATCACTACTGCAGCCGGACAGGTATATATTATATATTATATAATGACGGACCTGCTGGACACTGTCTGTCAGCAGAATGAGTTTTATTTTTATAGAATAAAAAAAAAAAAAAAAACACACAAGTGAAGTCACACGACGAGTGTTTAACTTTTTCAGGCAATCACAATATAAGTATACTACTAACTATACTGGTGGTCAGTGTGGTCAGGTCACTGGTCAGTCACACTGGCAGTGGCACTCCTGCAGCAAAAGTGTGCACTGTTTAATTTTAATATAATATGTACTCCTGGCTCCTGCTATAACCTATAACTGGCACTGCAGTAGTGCTCCCCAGTCTCCCCCACAATTATAAGCTGTGTGAGCTGAGCAGTCAGACAGATATATAATATATATAGATGATGCAGCACACTGGCCTGAGCCTGAGCAGTGCACACAGATATGGTATGTGACTGACTGAGTCACTGTGTGTATCGCTTTTTTCAGGCAGAGAACGGATATATTAAATAAACTGCACTGTGTGTCTGGTGGTCACTCACTATATAATATATTATGTACTCCTGGCTCCTGCTATAACCTATAACTGGCACTGCAGTAGTGCTCCCCAGTCTCCCCCACAATTATAAGCTGTGTGAGCTGAGCAGTCAGACAGATATATAATATATATAGATGATGCAGCACACTGGCCTGAGCCTGAGCAGTGCACACAGATATGGTATGTGACTGACTGAGTCACTGTGTGTATCGCTTTTTTCAGGCAGAGAACGGATATATTAAATAAACTGCACTGTGTGTCTGGTGGTCACTCACTATATAATATATTATGTACTCCTGGCTCCTGCTATAACCTATAACTGGCACTGCAGTAGTGCTCCCCAGTCTCCCCCACAATTATAAGCTGTGTGAGCTGAGCAGTCAGACAGATATATATAATATTATATATAGATAATAGATGATGCAGCACACTGGCCTGAGCCTGAGCAGTGCACACAGATATGGTATGTGACTGACTGAGTCACTGTGTGTATCGCTTTTTTCAGGCAGAGAACGGATATATTAAATAAACTGCACTGTGTGTCTGGTGGTCACTCACTATATAATATATTATGTACTCCTGGCTCCTGCTATAACCTATAACTGGCACTGCAGTAGTGCTCCCCAGTCTCCCCCACAATTATAAGCTGTGTGAGCTGAGCAGTCAGACAGATATATATAATATTATATATAGATAATAGATGATGCAGCACACTGGCCTGAGCCTGAGCAGTGCACACAGATATGGTATGTGACTGACTGAGTCACTGTGTGTATCGCTTTTTTCAGGCAGAGAACGGATATATTAAATAAACTGCACTGTGTGTCTGGTGGTCACTCACTATATAATATATTATGTACTCCTGGCTCCTGCTATAACCTATAACTGGCACTGCAGTAGTGCTCCCCAGTCTCCCCCACAATTATAAGCTGTGTGAGCTGAGCAGTCAGACAGATATATATAATATTATATATAGATAATAGATGATGCAGCACACTGGCCTGAGCCTGAGCAGTGCACACAGATATGGTATGTGACTGAGTCACTGTGTGCTGTGTATCGCTTTTTTCAGGCAGAGAACGGATTATAAAGTAAACTGCACTGTCCTCACTAGTAAACTCTCTCCACTCAGTCTCTACACTTCTACAGTAACAGTACTCCTCCTAGTCAGCTCCAGTAAATCTCTCTCAGTCTCTTATAATCTAAATGGAGAGGACGCCAGCCACGTCCTCTCCCTATCAATCTCAATGCACGTGTGAAAATGGCGGCGACGCGCGGCTCCTTATAGAGAATCCGAGTCTCGCGATAGAATCCGAGCCTCGCGAGAATCCGACAGCGTCATGATGACGTTCGGGCGCGCTCGGGTTAACCGAGCAAGGCGGGAAGATCCGAGTCGCTCGGACCCGTGAAAAAAAACATGAAGTTCTGGCGGGTTCGGATTCAGAGAAACCGAACCCGCTCATCTCTAGTTCTGACATCCTGATTTTTAGGCATCTAGTCGTTTATAAGGCTGTATTGCACTATATTGGTCTTTTTAACTCTTCAGTATCTCGCTGGTGATTCCTGGATATTCCTCTCATGAGGATGATGTGCACAGATTAATTTCAACTACTACCCTGCTGGTGATTTCTGGATATACCACTTCTGAGGATGATATGCACAGATTAACCTCATTTATGTGAGTGGAACCAATAAAAGCATGCCTTGGATTTTTATCATTTCGTATTACACTATTGTGTTTATTTCTTTTATTGTTCTAGAATCCAGTTTTAGATTTGTGTAAGTGGATTTTATCTTGGTCTCTGTGAATATTAGACCACTCTTTTTTCTGAATGTGTTTGTGGTTACGGTAGCGCCACGAGTTCTCACTTTGGTATTTTCATGTTCTCGGAAGACAGCCTATAGTGAAGCAGAGGGCCAGCAGCAGCAGCAGCAGCAGCGCCTCAACCAGTAGTAAAGCGCTGCTGCGGCTCCCTCCTCCACCTCCCTCCTCCTCCTTCTCCCCCGTACCGCTGCTCCTCTCCTGTCCGGGCAGCTGTGTGCTGCGAGCTGCGGTTGCCCGCAGCACACAGTGGCATGTAATGAGGCAGTTTGACTCATTACATGCTTTGGGCCCCTGGACAGAGGCAGGCCCCAGTGCATCGCACTGGTTGCACTGGCGGTAGTTCCGCCTCTTACGACATGTCAGTAATCGTTGGCAGGTCCTTCAGTCCGGACCAGATGTCAGCACTCACTACAGACTGCCCTGCATCACCGCCAGCGGGTGGGCTCGAAATTCTTAGCCTTTTCCTCGCAGCCCTAGTTGCGGGAGAATGTAAAGGGGGAGCTGTTGACGGGTCACGTCCCGCTTGACTTGACAAGTGTCTCACCAGCAGGTCTTTGAACCTCTGCAGACTTGTGTCTGCTGGAAAGAGAGATCCAACGTAGGTTTTAAATCTAGGATCGAGCACTGTGACTAAAATGTAGTGCTCTGATTTCAACAGATTGACCACCCGTGAATCCTGGTTAAGCGAATTAAGGGCTCCATCCACAAGTCCCACATGCCTAGCGGAATCGCTCCATTTTAGCTCCTCCTTCAATCTCTCCAGCTTCTTCTGCAAAAGCCTGATGAGGGGAATGACCTGACTCAGGCTGGCAGTGTCTGAACTGACTTCACGTGTGGCAAGTTCAAAGGGTTGCAGAACCTTGCACAATGTTGAAATCTTTCTCCACTGCGCTTGAGTCAGGTGCATTCCCCCTCCTTTGCCTATATCGTAGGTAGCTGTATAGGCTTGAATGGCCTTTTGCTGCTCCTCCATCCTCTGAAGCATATAGAGGGTTGAATTCCACCTCGTTACCACCTCTTGCTTCAGATGATGGCGGGGTAGGTTCAGGAGTGTTTGCTGGTGCTCCAGTCTTCGGCATGCGGTGACTGAATGCCGAAAGTGGCCCGCAATTCTTCGGGCCACCGACAGCATCTCTTGCACGCCCCTGTCGTTTTTTTAAAAATTCTGCACCACCAAATTCAATGTATGTGCAAAACATGGGACGTGCTGGAATTTGCCCAGATGTAATGCACACACAATATTGGTGGCATTGTCCGATGTCACAAATCCCCAGGAGAGTCCATTTGGGATAAGCCATTCTGCGATGATGTTCCTCAGTTTCCGTAAGAGGTTGTCAGCTGTGTGCCTCTTATGGAAAGCGGTGATACAAGGTGTAGCCTGCCTAGGAACGAGTTGGCATTTGAGACATGCTGCTACTGGTGCCGCCGCTGCTGTTCTTGCTGCGGGAGGCAATGCATCTACCCAGTGGGCTGTCACAGTCATATAGTCCTGAGTCTGCCCTGCTCCACTTGTCCACATGTCCGTGGTTAAGTGGACATTGGGTACAACTGCATTTTTTAGGACACTGGTGACTCTTTTTCTGACGTCTGTGTACATTCTCGGTATCGCCTGCCTAGAGAAGTGGAGCCTAGATGGTATTTGGTACCGGGGACACACTAACTCAATAAATTGTCTAATTCCCTGTGAATCAACGGTGGATACCAGACACACGTTTAACACCACCACAGCTGCCAAGGCCTGAGTTATCTGCTTTGAAGCAGGATGACTGCTGTGATATTTCATCTTCCTCGCAAAGGACTGTTGGACAGTCAATTGCTTACTGGAAGTAGTACAAGTGGTCTTCCGACTTCCCCTCTGGGATGACGATCAACTCCCAGCAGCAACAACAGTAGCGCCAGCAGCAGTAGGCGTTCCACTCAAGGATGCATCGGAGGAATCCCAGGCAGGAGAGGACTCGTCAGACTTGCCAGTGACATGGCCTGCAGGACTATTGGCTTTCCAGTCTAAGGAGGAAATTGACACTGAGGGAGTTGGTGGTGTGGTTTGCAGGAGCTTGGTTACAAGAGGAAGGGATTTAGTTGTCAGAGGACTGCTTCCGCTGTCACCCAAAGTTTTTGAACTTGTCAATGACTTCTGATGAATGCGCTCCAGGTGACGTATAAGGAAGGATGTTCCTTGGTGGTTAACGTCCTTACCCCTACTTATTAGAGCTTGACATAGGCAACACACGGCTTGACACCTGTTGTCTGCATTTTTGTTAAAATAATTCCACACCGAAGAGGTGATTTTTTTTGTAATTTGACCAGGCATGTCAATGGCCATATTTGTCCCACGGACAACAGGTGTTTCCCCGGGTGCCTGACTTAAACAAACCACCTCACCATCAGAATCCTCCTTGTCAATTTCCTCCTCAGTGCCAGCAACACCCATATCCTCATCATGGTGTACTTCAACAGTGACATCTGCAATTTGACTATCAGGAACTGGACTGCGGGTGCTCCTTCCAGCCCTTGCAGGGGGCATGCAAATGGTGGAAGTCGCCACCTCTTCCCGTCCAGTGTTGGGAAGGTGAGGCATCGCAACCGACACAATTGGACACTCCATGGGGATTTGTGATTTAGAAGAACGCACAGTTCTTTGCTGTGCTTTTGCCAGCTTAAGTCTTTTCATTTTTCTAGCGAGAGGATGAGTGCTTCCATCCCCATGTGAATCTGAACCACTAGCCATGAACATAGGCCAGTGCCTCAGCCGTTCCTTGCCACTCCGTGTTGTAAATGGCATATTGGCAAGTTTACGCTTCTCATCAGACGCTTTTAATTTTGATTTTTGGGTCATTTTACTGAACTTTTGTTTTTTGGACTTTACATGCTCTCTACTATGACATTGGGCATCGGCCTTGGCAGACGACGTTGATGGCATTTCATCGTCTCGGCCATGACTAGTGGCAGCAGCTTCAGCACGAGGTGGAAGTGGATCTTGATCTTTCCCTATTTTACCCTCCACATTTTTGTTCTCCATTTTTTAATGTGTGGAATTATATGCCAGTAAATATCAATAGCAATGGCCTACTGTACCGTACAGCTATGTGTATATATATATATATATATATATATATACTGATGGTTAGCAAAATTCTGCACTGTCCTCCTACTATATACTGCGCACAACTACAATGCAGCACAGGCATGGATAGTATACTTGACGACACAGAGGTCGAGCAATGGCCTACTGTACCGTACTGCTATATATATATATATACTGGTGGTCAGCAAAATTCTGCACTGTCCTCCTACTATATACTGCGCACAACTACAATGCAGCACAGATATGGATAGTATACTTAACGACACAGAGGTAGAGCAATGGACTACTGTACGTTACTGCTATATATATATATATATACTGGTGGTCAGCAAAATTCTGCACTGTCCTCCTGCTATATACTGCGCACAACTACAATGCAGCACAGATATGGATAGTATACTTAACGACACAGAGGTAGAGCAATGGACTACTGTACCGTACTGCTATATATATATATATATATACTGGTGGTCAGCAAAATTCTGCACTGTCCTACAATATACTGCGCACAACTACAATGCAGCACAGATATGGATAGTATACTTAACGACACAGAGGTAGAGCAATGGACTACTGTACCGTACTGCTATATATATATATATATATATACTGGTGGTCAGCAAAATTCTGCACTGTCCTCCTACTATATACTGCGCACAACTATAATGCAGCACAGGTATGGATTGTATACTTGACGACACAGAGGTAGAGCAATGGACTACTGTACCGTACTGCTATATATATATACTGGTGGTCAGCAAAATTCTGCACTGTCCTCCTACTTTATACTGCGCACAACTACAATGCAGCACCGGTATGGATAGTATACTTGACAACACAGAGGTAGAGCAATGGCCTACTGTACTGTACTGCTATATATATATACTGGTGGTCAGCAAAATTCTGCACTGTCCTCCTACTGTATACTGCGCACAACTACAATGCAGCACAGATATGGATAGTATACTTGACGACAGACGTAGAGCAATGGACTACTGTACCGTACTGCTATATATATATATATATATATATATATATACTGGTGGTCAGCAAAATTCTGCACTGTCCTCCTACTATATGCTGCGCACAACTACAATGCAGCACAGATATGGATAGTATACTTGACGACACAGAGGTAGAGCAATGAACTACTGTACCGTACTGCTATATATATATATATATATATATATATAGAATGTATGGACATCCGCACAAAACTGTATCAGTGGAAGACAACACGGTGGTGCTCAACTCCAAGGAATTTCGGGTTCCTGATAATAGTCTTTTGAAAAAAGAGGGCACTCACCAAGATTTCATAAAAGAAGGTCAGAGGTCATTTATTGATACATCCATAAGTCGACGTTTCGATCACATCCCAGTGATCTTTGTCAAGACAGCAGAGCAGTGTTGTTTGGTGACAAAGCACCAGAAGCAGCATGACCAACATGTTCACATACACAGGTATTTATACCATCACCAATTTGAGTCAGCCAGCCCCACCCCCATGTGTCACTTCCTGTCAGGTTATAAGCTGTAATATGACATAAAAAGCCAGTAACCATATATTATAGTAACCAGACAAGTGTGAATTGAAAATATATTGGTACTGAATATTATATCCCAAAACGGAGACATCATACACTTAAAAAGTACTAGAATGGCTCATAGAGGTGAACACATGTAGACAGGAAGTGTGTTTGCGTTCCAACGGCTCGTGGAACGCACGCGCATACCGGAAATACCTCGCGTGTACCGGAAGTGACGTATTTAACAAGAACCATCGCTCATAGAGCTGGACACATACAAACGGATGTTGTCCTAGGCGTTCCAACGACTCATGGAACGCACACTAACCGTACATGACCCGCATAAACCGGAACTCATGCTGTAACCATGCCAACCGGAAAATTTAAACATATAATTGCAAGAACACAAATAAACAACAGTAGTCATGGGAATGTTGTAGGGTCATAATAAAGAGAGACACAGGTGGTTCGTGTGCACCGGAAATAACACGCGGTTTAAATGAAGCTAACCCATATGGGATTTTTCTTTAATTCCTTATTTTCTGTAGGCATGGTGTATTTCAATGGTCTTTTGCTTTATATATACATGTATTTTATATGTGGGGCCATACATTTTGAGTATATGGTGGCTTTCTTGGTGCTGGCCATAGCCATGGCAGCCTCACTTAAGCCCTATATCTCTGGTGCCCTATTAATATATACATTTTTATTCTATTTCGTGTTTTATATCTTATGGGATCTATTAAAAGTTATGTTTTAATATGTGAGGATATTGTACACCATCACCAATCTGATATTCCAGCTGACCAAATGGTATGTGTTTTCCCCATGACTACGACTTAATAACTATCCTGTTGTTTTGTGTTGTCATGACGACGCGTGTTATTTCCGGTGCACACGAACCACCTGTGTCTCTCTTTATTATGACCCTACAACATTCCCATGACTACTGTTGTTTATTTGTGTTCTTGCAATTATATGTTTAAATTTTCCGGTTGGCATGGTTACAGCATGAGTTCCGGTTTATGCGGGTCATGTACGGTTAGTGTGCGTTCCATGAGTCGTTGGAACGCATAGGACAACATCCGTTTGTATGTGTCCAGCTCTATGAGCGATGGTTCTTGTTAAATACGTCACTTCCGGTACACGCGAGGTATTTCCGGTATGCGCGTGCGTTCCACGAGCCGTTGGAACGCAAACACACTTCCTGTCTACATGTGTTCACCTCTATGAGCCATTCTAGTACTTTTTAAGTGTATGATGTCTCCGTTTTGGGATATAATATTCAGTACCAATATATTTTCAATTCACACTTGTCTGGTTACTATAATATATGGTTACTGGCTTTTTATGTCATATTACAGCTTATAACCTGACAGGAAGTGACACATGGGGGTGGGGCTGGCTGACTCAAATTGGTGATGGTATAAATACCTGTGTATGTGAACATGTTGGTCATGCTGCTTCTGGTGCTTTGTCACCAAACAACACTGCTCTGCTGTCTTGACAAAGATCACTGGGATGTGATCGAAACGTCGACTTATGGATGTATCAATAAATGACCTCTGACCTTCTTTTATGAAATCTTGGTGAGTGCCCTCTTTTTTCAAAAGACTATTATCAGGAACCCGAAATTCCTTGGAGTTGAGCACCACCGTGTTGTCTTCCACTGATACAGTTTTGTGCGGATGTCCATACATTCTATATTTTGGCAACGTGTATATTTTACTATTGCTATCATCCAGCACCTGTGGACTGAATTTCTCTTTTTCTCTCTTTTTTCTTAGAGATATAAATGTCTTCTATGCATGTGTTTGTTGTTACAATGCTCCAAGTTGTATAATGTATCAGCTTGTTCTATTGAACCCATTGTTTTTAATTGCATGTCTATTTGAGATCAGACCTTGATATCACCACAAGGTGTTCTCTGCCTGACCATTCCATGATACTTGATTAATATCCATAGCCACCTGTTCATTATTTGGTTTATAGTAACAGTTTTGCTATGTCACTTGGGGCAAGTAATATACTTGATGAGGTTACGTTAAATCTAGCACAAAGTAATTTTGTCTCACTTACTGATGATGACGCCGAAAAGGTTTTATTTGATCATCGTGATTTTCAAAAATTACCTGATGACACACCCATTGACTTGTACCACAAATTATTAAAATTAAGAAAAAGGGAAATAGACCTCACCCTCCATGGACAGTTCCTTTCTGATTATTACAGGAACAAAAAAATTCCCCGTGGTTTTAGAGTCAACAATACTCCCACCATCGGGCGAAACAATTTGTCGTTCTGCACGCGCTGGTGTGGAGTATTGAACAAATGCTCTCTTGATTTAATACTTCTTGTAATAGAGGAAGTAGGTATTGAATTAGGTAAGGTCAGACAAGAACTCACTGACTTCAATACACTTTATCTCACAACACTTACACGTGAGAAATCAGAGAATTGGATCGAAAAACTTAAAGAACAAGTATCTACATATCAACGTGACCTTATTTCCTTTAAAAAGAAAAAACTAGACACGGTGAATTCGGATTATTCCA